>NC_045429.1:344823415-345423415 GCF_902635505.1 Sarcophilus harrisii
TGTATATGTGACATTTTCCTTACCCTTTGTTGTTGCTTAGCCATTTTTTAAGTCATGTCCAACTTTTCGTGATCCTTTTTTGGAGTTCTCTTGGGAAAGATACTGAAATGGTTTAAAATTTCTTTCTGTTGTTCTTTTAATTTAATATTTTTCCCAATTATATGTAAAAAATAATTTTAACATTCTTTTTTTCAAATTTTGAATTCCAAATTCTCTGCTCATCATTGACAAGGCAAGCAATTTGACATAGGTTTTATATATATATATATATATATATATATATATATATACAGACAGACATGCAAAACATATACATGTAAGTCACTCTGGCTTATTTTACAAATGAAAATTTGAGGCCCAGTGCTGTATTCATTGCATTACCTAGCTTCCCCTTTCTTCACCCAAGATATAATAAATTAGATATTGGAATAGAGGAGAATGAATCAAATCTTTTTTTTTTTTTAAACGAGATCCCTCAACTTAGCATGTAAGATCAGAAATTACAATATGGGAAGGACCTTAAGAGCTTCTATATTCCCATTTTACAAATGAAGAAACAGAGGCTCATATGGTGATTTGCTCAAGACCTCATAGGTAAAAATTATGTTATGAAAATGTTTGTTTTATTCTATAAATCAGTTTTTAAAATGCAGAATCAGAACTCAAACCCATGTCCTATATTCTTTCCACTATATCATTTGCTAGCTCAGGGATGTAGAAATGTTTTCTGTTCTAATTTCCCTTTGGTTGTGCTCATTCTCTTGACATTGTAGAACTAGCTCTCCATTGTTTCCTGATTCTGCAAATCATTCCCATCCTTTACAAGGCCCTTTTTTTATTTACAGGTCAGTTGAAGACTAATTCATTTTACTAAATATATTCTGGCATTCTGTTTCTCTTCTTTTCCACATAAACAAGCTAGATGATTACATAAAGGGTATTGTAGGATAGCATGCATCTATTCAAGGACCATGATTTACTGTAAAAAGGAGAATCTACATTGCATGCACCCTCTGAGCTGCATTTGGATAAATTGTAAAATATCTGAAAAGTATGGAGTGACCTTACATAATTTGTCTCAACCAAGAATCGCTTTTGTTCTTTTTCTAAGTTGGAATAAAAGTTGGTCTCAATATTTCTAGTTCATGGAGACAGCCCACACATTTCCTGTGCATAAAAATCTAATCCTTGGCAGTTTTATTTATTTGTTTATTTTGTGTGGGGGTGAGAAGGGGGAAGGCTGAAATGGGGAAGAAGACAAAAGAGGGGGGGAAATTCATTTTATTTTTATTTGTTTTTAATTTATAGAATAAAACAAGCATTTCCATAACAGCATAGTAAAATGATTGCACACAAAACTATAAATTTGTTACAAATAATTTATTTCTTTAAATATGTAACAAAATTACCAAGTAATTTTTTTTCTTTCCTCTATACTCTGCCCTATAGAAGGCTACTATTTGGGGAGAGGGCCAGGACATTCATAATGCTAAATTCTTGGACTGATTTTTTTTTCATTCACTTTACTAGTGGTTTGATTAAATTCATCAAATTGATTGTTTCCTCACTTGGGAATTTGCTAAACAAGTGAAATCATAAGTCCATTCCTTCTTTCTCTCTCTCTCTCTCTCTCTCTCTCTCTCTCTCTCTCTCTCTCTCTCTCTCTCTTTCTCTCTCTCTTCTCTCTCTCTCTCTCTCTCTCTCTCTCCTTCTATCTCTCTCTCTCTGTCTCTGTCTCTCTCTCTCTTGTATTATATATATATATATATATATATATATATATATATGTATGTATATCCATTACCTAGATATAGATATATGAACATGTGGATATATACACAAATATACTATGGTCAGCGATTTTTCAATTGTGTATTTCATGACTCCATTTGGGGGATTTTTTTTTTTTATAAAACTATTAGAGTGGTATTTGCCATTCCTTTCTCCAGCTCATTTTACAGGTAAGGAACTGAGATAAATAGTCTTAAGTATCTTGCCTAGGATCACATAGCTTGTAAGTGTCTGAAGTCACATTTGAACCTGACACTCTACCGCACCCCCTAGCTGCATATAGATATATAGAGATATAAATATATAGATGTCTGTTGTGTCTGTGTACACTGGGCAGGATACAAATAGAAGAAGGATTCCCTATTAATAATGAGGTACTCTTATTGCTCCTGTCAATGGATGACATTGTGCTGATCTCATCAAGTTTAGAATAACATATATTGCCTCAATAAGGTCCAAGATAATGTGAAACAGTTAAATCTAACTAGCTATCTACACTGAAAAAAAAAATAAATCATGGATAAAAAAAAAAAACTGTGATTACAAGTCAGTGCCTTTTAAAATTTATTGTATTAAAAAGTTTGTTAGATCACTGAGAGATCAAATAACTCATTTATATATCAGGAAAAGAATATGTTCTCAGGACTTCCTGGCTCCAAAGCCAATTCTCTATCTACTATTCTATGATGTTTTTACATTATCATTATCTATGAATATTATCAGTAATATTGGTAGTAATATTTAAGTTATTAAATATTAAAAGACCTACAAGAAGATTACCAGCCTGCTAGGTAGATTCTCTAGGAAAGATCAATGGGAAAAGATGTAAAAATATTATACCAGATGAAAATTCAGGTGGCATTAGGATGGAAAATACACTAAAGAGACAAGATATCTGTAGTAACAGAAAAATATACAGAAATATGCTGTTAAAATGTAAGTAATAAGAATGATTTTTTTTTCCTGCCAGGGGCAGGGAAATAGCTAAACCATATCTAAAGTTTTTCCCCAAAGGTAAGGGGTCTGATAATTGGAGCCTTCCAATTTTCTCACACTCTTTTAGAAAAAAAAAAAAAAAACAGTGTGACCTATGGCTTTCTGTCCTTTCCTCTCTCTTTTAAGCTAGAAATCCAAAGATGGTCCCCCCTGGACTTCTGTATCTTCAGTTTCCTTTCTCTGGGAGACATGAATCCCCCTGAGCTACAAAAGGAAATAAAAAGAGAAAGAAATATGTTATTTAAAAGGACACTGTCAGTGTACTTCTGAAAAGTAATTTTAGAATAATTTCCTCTCATAGACATCAGGAAGTCATAAAAATGTGGCCAAGACCAGCATATAGGGGTAAGAGGTGGGGAGGGAACTAAATATGCCCTCAAAACTTAGAAAATAAAGTTTAAAATAGTGAATTTTGTCAAGGAATCCATCCACTGCTGACATTCAAAGGTTTCTCACAGTATGTCCTAATTCATTTTATAGCACTGTGTCTAGAAGTTAAGCCAATCAAACAGATTCCTACATCTAATACCCCTGCTGTTTCTCCAGTGTTTCTAAGAACAGTTTTGTTTTCATATAAAAAGGTTTGATCTCTCTGTATTGTGAATAGACAGGAAAATATTTGACTTCCTAGATGAATATTTTATCTATCATGCTATTGTGTCTTCCTTTTCATTTAAATTTTATTTTTTCAATTAGTAAGCTTTTATTTTTACTCCTTCCTACCCCACACTCTAACCACACTGAAGAAGCAAGAAAGGAATATATTTTTGTATAGTCAAGCAAAAAAAAAAAATCTTGCATACTCTAGCTCCAAAAGAATGTGCCTCATTCTAGGTCTTGAATCTATTACAGAGTAACATGGTGGGTAGCATGCTTCATCATTAGTCCTTTGGAATCATGGTTGGTCATTTAATTGATTGGAGAAAAGAAACTCCTATTGATGTAATCTGCTATTACAATATGACCATGATAATTTTTTGCCCATTGGGTACTATTGATTAATTCAGTGAAGAAAAAAAATCAAATGAAATATTGTGAATCCTACAAGCCAAGCAACTGATTGATTGGATTCATTTTTATACCTGTTAATCTAATGAAGACTTAGGTAAGGTTGGCACTCTTTAATTTCTTTTTACAACTTCTAACCATTCCTTACAATGCTCCCAGTTCTTTGACACTAATCCTTTCTTGGACATGGAAAGATCAAGTCTTATCTTCCTATGCTATCTCTTTCTTGAAAGATTGGGAAAATCATTGATTAAGCAATAGCTAAGCAAATTTTGGCACTTGAATGTGATCAAATGTTATTTCTGTGGCATGTGCAACAATAAATATGAAAAATTCAGGGATACATGGAAAGTGTTGTGTATGTGCTGATGATAAATGAAGTCAGAAGAATAAGAAAACTATATCTACAAGGCATACAGCAATATAAATGGAAAGAGAAATAGCAACAAAAATAACCTAAATGAAATCTGTATGTGGTGAAATCATTATTACCAAATAACCACAAAGAAGGAATATAAATAATGCACCTTCCTTCTTTCTGTGCTGCACTGGGGCACCATGTGTAGAACATTGCATATGCTATCAGGCTTGAATAATGTGTTGGCTAGTTTTGATGAACTGTTTTTGCCCGATTTTTTTCTTAATTATAAGGATGGCTCACCAGATAGAGGAGGAAGAAAAGGAAAGTGATGTAACTGACTATTTTTGTAGAGAAATATTAGACAAGAAAACTCCCTCTTAACAATGCAGTTTGATACTGTCTCTATAAGCTAAAGTCTTAGAGAATTATCTAATTACTAAGAGCTTAGTATTTGACCGTGATAAGACCTGAAGCTATGTCTTTCTGTTCTCAATTCCTATGTTCTTTATCAATATTTTTTTCTTTGATGATCTCTTGAAGAATGTTATCCAAGCTCTTTTTTTTGGTTATGACCTTCAGGTAGGCCAATAATTTTTCCAGGTCAACTGTTTTTCCAATTTTCTTCCATTTTTTCATTCTTTTTAGCTTGTTTGACTAATTCTTGCTGTCTCATAGAGTTAGTAACTTCCATTTCTAGTTCTTAGTTTGTAGTTCTTCCTATTCTCGTTTTTTTTTTTTTTTTTTTTTTTTTTTTAATTTAATGGCCTTTTATTTACAGGATATATACATGGGTAACGTTACAGCATTAACAATTGCCAAACCTCTTGTTCCAATTTTTCACCTCTTACCCCCCCCACCCCCTCCCCTGAATGGCAGGATGACCAGTAGATGTTAAATATATTAAAATATAACTTAGATACACAATAAGTATACATGACCAAAACATTATTTTGCTGTACAAAAAGAATCAGACTCTGAATTATTGTACAATTAGCTTGTGAAGGAAATCAAAGATGCAGGTGTGCATAACTATAGGGATTGGGAATTCAATGTAATGGTTTTTAGTCATCTCCCAGAGTTCTTTTTCTGGGCATAGCTAGTTCAGTTCATTACTGCTCCATTAGAAATGATTTGGTTGATCTCGTTGCTGAGGATGGCCTGATCCATCAGAACTGGTCATCATCTAGTATTGTGTTGAAGTATATAATGATCTCCTGGTCCTGCTCATTTCACTCAGCATCAGTTCGTGTAAGTCTCTCCAGGCCTTTCTGAAATCATCCTGTTGGTCATTTCTTACAGAACAGTAATATTCCATAATTTTCATATACCACAATTTATTCAGCCATTCTCCAACTGATGGACATCCATTCAGTTTCAGTTTCTAGCCACTACAAAAGGGCTGCCACAAACATTCGATGCACATACAGGTCCCTTTCCTTCTTTATAATCTCTTTGGGATATAATCCCAGTAGTAACACTGCTGGATCAAAGGGTATGCACAGTTTGATAACTTTTTGAGCATAGTTCCAAACTACTCTCCAAAATGGTTGGATTCGTTCACAACTCCACCAACAATGAATCAATGTCCCAGTTTTCCACATCCCCTCCAACAATCATCATTATTTTTCCTGTCATCTTAGCCAATCTGACAGGTGTGTGAGTGGTATCTTAGAGTTGTCTTAATTTGCATTTCTCTGATTAATAATGACTTGGAGCATCTTTTCATATGACTAGAAATAGTTTCAATTTCTTCATCTGAGGAATTGTCTGTTCATATCCTTTGACCATTTTTCAATTAGAGAATGGCTTGATTTTTATAAATTAGAGTTAATTCTCTATATATTTTGGAAATGAGGCCTTTATCAGAACCTTTGACTGTAAAAATATTTTCCCAGTTTATTGCTTCCCTTCTAATCTTGTCTGCATTAGTTTTGTTTGTACAAAAACTTTTCAGTTTAGTATAATCAAATTTTCTATTTTGTGATCAGTAATGATCTCTAGTTCTGCTTTGGTCATAAAGACCTTCCCTTCCACAGGTCTGAGAGGTAAACTATCCTATGTTCCTCTAATTTATTAATAATTTCATTCTTTATGCCTAGGTCATGAACCCATTTTGACCTTATCTTGGTGTACGGCGTTAAGTATGGATCAATGCCTAGTTTCTGCCATATTAGTTTCCAATTTTCCCAGCAATTTTATCAAACAGTAAGTTCTTATCCCAAAAGCTGGGATCTTTGGGTTTGTCAAAGACTAGGTTGCTATATTTGTTGACTGTTTTATCCCTTGAACCTAATCTATTCCACTGATCAACTAATCTATTCCTTAGCCAATACCAAATAGTTTTGGTAACTGCTGCTCTATAATATAGTTTTAGATCTGGTACAGCTAAGCCACCATCATTTGATTTTTTCATTAATTCCTTGAAATTCTTGACCTTTTTGTTTTCCATATGAACTTTGTTGTTATTTTTCTAGGTCATTAAAATAGTTTTTGGGAGTCTGATTGGTATAGCGCTAAATAAATAGATTAGTTTAGGTAATATTGTCATCTTTATTATATTTGCTCGCCCTATCCAAGAGCATTTAATATTTTCAATTGGTTAGATCAGACTTAATTTGTGTGAAAAGTGGTCTGTAATTTTGCTCATAAAGTTTCTGATTTTCCCTTGGCAGATAGATTCCTAAATATTTTATATTATCAGTAGTTACTTTAAATGGAATTTCTCTTTGTAACTCTGACTGTTGGATTTTGTTAGTGATATATAAGAATGCTGATGACTTATGTGGGTTTATTTTATAACCAGCAACTTTGCTAAAGTTGTGGATTATTTCTAATAACTTTTTAGCAGAATCTCTGGGGTTCTCTAAGTATACCATCATGTCATCGGCAAGAGTGATAATTTGGCTTCCTCATTGCCTATTCTTATTCCTTTAATCTCTTTCTCAGCTCTTATTGCTATAGCTAGCGTTTCTAATACAATATTAAATAGTAACGGTGATAGTGGGCAGCCTTGTTTCCTCAGATCTTATTGGGAATGGTTGCAGTTTGTCTCCATTACATATGATGCTTACTGATGGTTTTAAATAGATGCTGCTGATTATTTTAAGGAAAAGTCCATTTATTCCTATACTCTCAAGTGTTTTTAATAGGAATGGATGTTGGATTTTATCAAATGCTTTTCTGCATCTATTGAGATGATCATATGGTTTTTGTTAATTTGGTTATTAACATGGCCAATTATATTGATAGTTTTCCTAATATTGAACCAGCCCTGCATTCCTGGTATAAATCCTACTTGATCATGAGTGTATTATCTTGGAGATGATTTTCTGTAGTCTTTTTGCTAATATCTTATTTAAGATTTTAGCATCAATATTCATTAGGAGATTGGTCTATAATTTTCTTTCTCTGTTTTCAGCCTACCTGGTTTAGGTATCAGTTACCATGTCTGTGTCATAGAAGGAATTTGGTAGGACTCCTTCATTCCCTATTTTATCAAATAATTTATATAGCATTGGGGCCAATTGTTCTTTAAATGTTTGGTAAAATTCACATGATAAATCCATCTGGTCCTGGGGATTTTTCTTAGGGAGTTGTTTAATTGCCTGTTCTATTTCTTTTTCTGAAATGGGACTATTCAAAGCAATTTACTTCTTCCTCTGTTAGTCTAGGAAGTCCGTATTTTTGGAGGTAGTCATCCATTTCACTTAGGTTATCAATTTATTGGCATAAAGTTGAGCAAAATAACTCCTTATTATTTCTCTAATTTCCTCTTCATTGGTGGAAAGTTCTCCCTTTTCATTTTTAAGACTACTAATTTCATTTTCCTCCCTCCTTTTTCTAATCAGATTTACCAAAGGCTTATCTATTTTATTGGCTTTTCATAGAACCAACTCTTAGTTTTATTAATTAGTTCAATAGTTTTTTACTTTCAATATTTTTAATTTCTCCTTTTAATTTTAAATTTCCAATTTAGTATTTGATTGGGGGTTTTAATTTGGTCTTTTTAGTTTTTTAGTTGCAAGCCCAATTCATTAATCTTTTCTTTCTCTGTTTTATTCAAGTAAGCCTCTAAGGATATAAAATTCCCTCTTATTACCGCTTTGGCTGCATCCCACAAATTTTGGTATGATGTCTCATCATTGTCATTTTCTTGAGTGAAATTATTAATTGTATCTATAATTTGCTGCTTCACCCAATCATTCTTTAAGATGAGGTTGTTTAGTTTCCAATTACTTTTTGGTCTATTTCCCCCTAACTTTTTGTTGAATGTAGTTTTTATTGCATCATGATCTGAACAGAAAGCATTTACTATTTCTGCTTTCTTGCATTTAATTTTGAGTCTTTATGTCCTAATATATGGTCAATTTTGAATAGGTTCCATGAACTGCTGAGAAGAAAGTATATTCCCTTCTATCTCCATTCAATTTTCTCCAAAGATCCAACATACCTAATTTTTCTAATATTCTATTTATTTCTTTAATTTCTTTCTTATTTGTTTTGTGGTTTGATTTGTCTAATTCTGAGAGTGCAAGGTTGAGATCTCCTACTATTACAATTTTGTTGTCTATTTCTTCTTGCAACTCTCTTAACTTCTCCTTTAGGAAGTTGAGTGCCATACCACTTGGTGCATATATGTTTAATATTGATATTGCTTCGTTGTTTATGCTACCCTTTAGCAGGATGTAGTTACCTTCCTTATCTCTTTTAATTAGATCAATTTTTACTTTTGCTTGATCTGAGATAAGGATGGCTACCCTTGCTTTTTTGACTTCACCTGAAGCATAATAGATTTTGCTCCAGCCTTTTACTTTTACTCTATGCATCCCCCTGCTTTAAATGTGTTTCTTGTAAACAACATATTGTAGGTTCTGACTTTTGATCCAGTCTGCTATCTTCCTCCTCTTTATGGGGAGTTCATCCCATTTACATTTACGGTTAGAATTACTAAATCTGTATTTCTGCCATCCTAATAACCCCCAGATTGTGCTTTACTTATTCTTGCCTCCCCAACCCTCTTTCCCCTTTTAAACTTATGTACCCCTCTTGTATCACGATACTTATCCTCTTTATAATCCCTCCCTCCCCCTTTGAGTCTTTCCCCTTCCTTCCCTTATTACTCTTTTTCTTTTCCCTTTTCCTCTCCCCCGTTTTTAATGAGGTGAGAGAGAATTTTCTCTAAAACAAATGTCAATTATTTTTCTTTGAGCCAACTCTGATGAGAGTAAGATTCACACAATGTTCCTCCCCCTCTCTAAATTCCCTCAGATATGATAAGTTTCCTTAGCCTCTTTGTGGGATGTGGTTTCCTCTTTTTATCCCTCCTTCCCACCTTATTCTGCCATCATCCCTTTTCCATATCTACTTCCCTTTTTTATGTTATATCAGTACAATCAAATTATACATGTATTCTTTTGTATATCCACAACAGAAATACAATTCTCAAGAGTTATTTTTACCTTTTCTGCATCTCTTGAGTTCTATTCTTGGAGATCAAATTTTTTGTTTAGTTCTGGTTTTTCTTCAGAAACAAATGGAATTCATTTGTTTCATTAAATTCCATCTTCTTCCCTGGAAGAAAATGCTCAACTTAGCTGGGTAGTTTATTCTTGGCATGCATCTCAAGTTCTTGTGCCTTTCAGAATATCATATTCCAGGCCCTTCTTTCCTTTAATGTAGAGGCAGCCAGATCTTGGGTGATCCTTATTGTGGCACCTTGGTATTTAAATGGTTTTTTGGCTGCTTGTAAAATTTTTTCCTTAATCTTATAGTTCTGAAATTTTGCCACAATATTCCTTGGGGGTTTTTATTTTAGGGTTTCTTTCAGAAGGTGTTCGATGAATTCTTTCAATGCCTATTTTACCTTCTGATTCTATTACATCTGGGCAGTTCTCTTTGATGATTTCTTATAAAATAGTATCTAGGCTCTTTTTTCATCATAGTTTTCGGCAAGTCCAATAATCCTCAGATTATCTCTCTAGATCTATTTTCCAAGTCTGTCGTTTTGCAAGTAGATAATTCGTGGTTTTTCAGTTTGTCATTTTTTGTTTTGCTTGACTGATTCTTGCTGTCTCAATGAATCATTAGTTTCAATTTGTTCAGTTCTAATTTTTAAAGAATTATTTTCTTCAATAGCTTTTTTACTTCTTTCTGTATATGTCAATTGAGTTTTTGAATGTATTGTTTTGGTCTGTGGAATTTTTTCCATTTCACTAATTTTTTTTTAGTGAATTATTTCTTTTTCCAATTCACAGATCCTACTTTCTTGCGAGTTCTTTATTTTTTCCAATTCACCAATTTTGTTTCCCTGCACTTCCTGAGAATTTTTTAACTTTTCCAATTCGTATTTCAGGAAGCTGTTGCTCTCTTGTAAGGCTTCTCTTTCCTTTCCCCATTTATCTTCTAACTCTCTTTTGAGACTTTTAATGGTCTTTTCTATGAGAGCATTATGTAAAGGAGGACAGTCTGATGCATTTTTGCTTGTTTGAGGTCTCTTCAGGTTTGCTGACCTGCTCTTTTTCTGCATAGAAGCTGTTGATTGTTCTTTTCATCTTTTTATTCATGTTTTAAAGCCTTTAGGGTAGGTCTCCTAGGCAAGGGGGTTACCAGCTTCCTCTGCAGAATAGGGAGAGATGTAAACCGATTTCCGCCTCCGAGGTATGGGAGTGCTCTGAGTGAGAGTTTTCCCTTCCCCCAACAGGAGGTGGATTCAGCACTGGCCGAGCTATCAAACTGCTTAGTAGGGCTGAGTGGATTATCGATTGCCCTCGGCTAGAGACTAAGTGGTGAAAGTGTCACCGCCCCAGGCCGGAGCCTCTTGTGGGACTGTATTAGCAGCTGACTGCAGACCGCCACAAACTCTGCCCAGTGTCTCTGCCTGATGCAAATCGGCCCTGGAAAAGCTCTATGGCCCCAAGCCGAGCTCCCCACTGCGCAGATTGGAGGCTAACCCGGGCTGCGTCCTCCTGCCGTGCAGGATCACAACTGCCCCAAGGAAAAGCCCTGTACTGCGGGTTGGGGCTGCGCGCTTGTGCTGAGATCTGTGCCTTCACCCTCGGTTTGAGACTCTCCTCGGAACCTAATTTCTCTCCCCGTCTGCTCAGATCTCCCCCCTGGCCCCGGAACCAACCTTTTTTGGCGAGACTGCAGATTTTCTTCGGCCGGTGAGTTGTTCTACTTCTTATCTTTACGAATTGTAGCAGTCAAGACTATTTTTGAGGCTCGATATAATATTGATAAAGAGGGTAAGAGAAGAGCTTAGAAAGTCGCGTGTGTCTTCTCCGCCATCTTGGCTCCCCCTATTCTCGTTTTTAATGTGTAATTGTCTTCAGTTGGCTTTCATATCTCTTTTTTCATTTGGTTAATTCTACTTCTGAATTCTACTTCTATTTTCTTCTGTGGATTTTTTTTTTGCATTTGGCCAATTATATTTTTTAAGGAGTTGTTTTCTTCAGTTTTTTTCTTTATTTTCCAAGCTATTGACTCTTTCTTGCATACCTCTCATTTCTTTTCTCAATTTTTCTTCTACCTCTTTTATTTGCCTTTTAAAGTCTGTTTTGAGAACTTCCAAGAAACCTCTTTGAGTTTGAGACCAATTCATCTCATTTTTTGAGATTTCCTCTGTGGGCATTTTAACCTCATCTGAGTTGGTGTTTTGGTCTTCCCTGCCACCATAGTAGCTTCCTATGATCAAAGTTCTTTTCTGTTTCTTGGTGTTTTCTTTTGGTAGTTTCTCTTTTTTTACTTTTATGGTTGAGCTCTGCTCCTGGGGTAAAGAGGATGCTGTGCCAAGATTCCTGTGCCTCTCTGAGCCTTGGCTTTGAGCCCAGGGATCTCTTATGTTTGCAGGGGATAGCTTTGCCTGCTCTTTTCAGGAAACAGCTTTGTTCCCAGCTGTCCCACTGGTCTAATCCTCTACTGAGTCAGGACCAAGGATCTTGGTTGCTGATTTGCTGTGATTAGGACCCTCTCACTGGCTTTCCCAGAGTCTGAGCTGGACTGGACACCTTTTTCACCCCAGTGAGACTGACCTTTCTTGAAGTTTTTTTCAGTCTATCTTGAGCTGGAGAGTGGTTCCATTCCATCAGATTCTGCTCAGAGTCTTGGTTTCATGTTGGTTTTGAGGGAAACTGGGAGAACTCGAATAGCTTCCTGATTTTACTCCAATGACTCCAGCCCTAGAAGTCTTTTTATTTTTATTTTTATTTTTTTCTTTTCTTTTCTTTTCTTTTTTGCTGAGGCAATTGGGGTTAAGTGACTTGCCTAAGGTCACACAGCTGACTTCAGAGCTGGTTCTCTATCCACTGCACTACCTAGCTATCCCCTCCAGAAGTCTTTTTCAACATTTTTTAAAGATGAGAGAAAATCTTTCTATCCTTCTATCCTTTCTATTCATCATCACTTTCCTCCCACCAACATATTTTTCTCCTTATTCAGTCTGTTCCACAAAAAAGGTTCATTCATCACCATGCATAAAAGGGGGAGGGGCATTATTTTCATCAATTATTAACTGATGGCAAAGGGACTAAATCTCTCATTACCTGCTACAAATGAATTAAAAGAGGAGTATACGATGCTATAAAAGCAGATGCATGACAAATCATTTAAATTGTAACTGGGGGGATTTGGGGAAGTTTTCATGGAGGAAGATTTTAGTCAAAAGTCAATGATTGACAGGTAATATTCTATGCCTTGGGGGAATTATGAATAAAAGCCAAAAGGTAAAAAAAGAAAACTAAAACTTTTGGACAGAATCATCAATAGGATGGTGATGACCCAACATTCATCATCTTCTAATAGTTATTCTATTTTTTAAAACTCTGGGGTAACATTAACTTATTAATATCATGAGTTGAAAAGGGTCCAATTCTCTTCCCAGTATCTCAAGTATTCTAAATGTGGATAACTCCCCTCTTTGTCAATTTTTTTTTTCTGCCAGCCCTCATATATATCCCCTGATGGGAAATCTTATTAAGATTATTCTGCCTACCCAATGAGTGACATACTGTGCTAAAGTTTTGACAAAGTAAGCATTAAGCTTGTCACTCGTTCATTCTGCCAGTTTGAATGTACACCTCTATTTGACTTTCTGGAATCTACTTTGACAGATCAAGCATATTGAATAATGTCAATATAAAGCCTCTTAAACTTGACAATGTATGTACAGAATGTGTTCAAATGAAACAGAAGACAGGTTTTATCTTGACCAACGTTGTTTAAGTTAAAGTGTGAGAAATTAGGCATGTCTAAAATGGAGGTGTCATGAATAGACAGCACAACAAAATATTTCTCTTTTCAAACCATGTGGCTACATATCCTTCTACTTTCTTAATTTCCTTGAGCTACTAAAGACTTTGGAGATTTAATTTAATTAAGCCAAACAACTCTGTGAGGCAGAGGACAGATTTATAGCTCAAGTACCCAATTACCCTATTTCTATTCTGCAGCAACTCAAAAAAAAAAATAAATAAAAAACTTCTAAAGGCTGTCCAGAGGATGGAAAACCCCTTTTGTAAATTATGTCAAGGTACAAAAAGGGACAATTTATTTTTACTAGATAAAAATGGAGGTTTTACAGATTTATAATATCCTATACTTCAATCAAATATTTAAATATTCAAATGCTTTCATAAATATGGGGTTTGTTGGAGTTCCCTCCAGTAATGCAACCCAGCAATGCCTTCTTATTCCATGTAATAGTCACCCAGGTCTTCCCCAAAGTTTGACACAGGGGATCTTTCCAACATGGTGGAGGCCTTCCTTGATTTTTCCTATTACAAGAGTACCAATGGATTTATCCTTTTGGAAGGATTCCTTAGACATTGCTCTCCATTGTCATCAATGTCATGAACCAGGAATCACTTTGATACTACAAAGAAGTAGAGAGATGAAAACTTTTAATCATAGCTTCAAAAATAAAAACTCATATTAGAAGGCACAAAGCAGAAAGGATTTAGTCAAGTTGCCCAGTTGCTGCAGCAGGAAATAATCTGGATGCAAGTTCACCTAATACAATTCATATAAACAGTACTAGATTAGATCTTATATTATTAGTATCTCCTTGAGTTGTTCCCAGAACTGGCACATGCTGTGCGTGTATGGGTTTGGCAACAATATATGAAACACAAACCCAGACCAATTCTAATTCTGTGATATACCCCAAGATAGCATAATAACCACTCAAGGAGAGGAGAATCAAATCAAGACCACTAGGCCACTGATCCCAGCCTTTCCCTTTCCATAGAAATACTGAGATAGGTGTACCAAGTTTTGGCAGCTACTTTGTGATCTATGTAGAAAATAAATTAAAGTGAGGAGTGGAGTAAAGAAAAAAAGAAATGGCTAATTCTGAATAGACATCATGAAGGATGAGAATTGAGAAAAGACTAATAGATTTGACATTTTAGAGGTTATTGATTAGAAAGGGTTTTTTTTTAATAATAATGTCAGAAGTAGATTGCTAAGCATTTAGAAGATAGTGAAATAAAAGGAAGTAAAAAGACCAGATGCAAATCCTTTCAGCATCTGTGTGAAGGTTAGGATTAGAGAAGAGAGGTTCTGGAGACAGGAAGACCAATAAGAAGTCTATTGTAGGAATGCAGAAAAGAGGGAAAAAAGACCTAAACTAGGGTGGTTGCTTTGTGAGTAGAGAAAAAGGACCAGATAGGAGAGATGTCTTGGATGTAATATTTACAAGACCTGGCAATGGTTTGGTTATGAGGATAAGTAAGTAATATTTTAATTAATGAAAAATTTTAAAAGCCCTGATATTTTTCATTAAAAAAAAAGATTAGACTACCTGCAAACAAGTTTTAAGAGGGGGGAAAAGCAATACATTTTAAAGGTATAGATAGAACCCAATATTAGCACCCATTCACATGAAAACAGTAAATATTTTCAAGACCATGAAAATGTTTTATTATCTAATCTTTCTATAAAATGGAAATTTTGTAATCAATAACCTCTCCTATCTACTATATATGACTGCTGGAAAGACTAAGAGACAAAATGAAAGGGCTTAACTTTAATAGAAGAAATAGAAGAAATTATATTTCAATTTAATTCAGGAAGCATTTATTCTGTGCCAACAATGTGCCATATAGGCTCTGGAGATACAAAAACAAAAGCAAAATCAATCCCTGAATTCAGGAAGTTGATATAACATTACATTATATTTATAAGCTCATGCATGTATGCATGTACATACATTCATATGGATGTGTATACTTATGCATGCATATAGATATAGGTAGAGGGTTAGAATTAGAATATAGGTAGGCTTGTGCTTGGATAACTTCCAATGAGACATAGCTCTGATCCCTTACTAAAGGACATTTGCAAAGAGAGGCTCCTGTGATCCCTTGGTTCCTGAGATGAGAAATTGTGTCTAAGATAATTGAAATCTAAGCCAAAAAGAGCCACTGATTTGGTTAGTGAAAAGAGGTATCTAAGCAGAGGTATCTTCCTTTCTTTTTCTCCTCTATTCATATTTCTACCTCCCCTCCCACAAACCCAGTAGCTATGGAAGCTTTATATATGTGGTAACAAGGACATATGCTTACCCGAGTTCCCTGGCTGCCTCTTCTGCTTTGTGTTCCATTCTCTGACTACAGTTACCCAAACAGCAATACTGAGATAGATACACCAAGTTTTGGCAGCTACTTTGTAATCTATGTAGAAAATAAATTAAAGTGAGGAGTGGAGTAAAGAAAAAAGAGATGGATAATGCTGCATAGACATCAAGAAGGATGAGGATTGAGAAAAGACTAATAGATTTGACATTTTAGAGTTTATTGGTGATTGGAAAGAGGAGTTTTGTTTGAGAAATGTCAGAAGTTAGATTACTAAGCCTTTAGAAGACAGTGAATAAAAAGGAAGTGGAAAGACCAATTGCAAATTGTTTTTATTTTTCAAAGAGTTTGGCTGAGAAAAGAAGTAGAAATGATTCAAAATAGTTAATGGCAATGGTTAGGTGTCACAAACTTTAGCATTTTTGTACCTCATTTTGTACAATTGTACAAGGACAATAATGAAGATTAAAGAGAAGGAACATTATTGTGATGGCAAATTTCTGAAGAAAGGAGGAGAGCATGAGATTGAGGGTCTTAGTAAGGGGATTAATCTCGGTGAGAAGAGCCATCTCTATCAGAGACTGGAGTCAATGAGGAAATAGTTGGGGATGATGTCAAAGTATTATGAAAAGAACAGGAGAAAATAAAACTCCAAGAATAGCCTTTACTTCCTCCATAAAATCTAAAGCAAGGTTGTCATCCTAGAGAGTGAGGTGCTATGAGAAGTTTTAAGTATAAAAAATAAGGTTTGGTACAGCTGCTGTGATAAATAGGATAGGGAATCAATTAAAAAATAAAAGGGTAAAAATGTTACCCAGTTAAGATTAGAAGCATAGTTTGTAGTAGATTTAGGCAAGTTTGCCAGCTCTGTCCAGAAGCAAATGAATAATAGTAGAGAAAGTATAGCCAAAGCTAGCCCACTATTAACTGTAAGAAGGATATGACTTTCAGATGAGGTACTTGGGACCCATAGATTTTTTAGTCATTTTCCTCATCATCATACAGGATTTGAATCCAGGTTCTGTCACTCCTAATCCAAAACTCTTACTACAATACAATGACTAGAAGTTGCTCTGTCCCCAGTAACGATATCTGTGATTGTTTAACCACTAATGAGTCAAGTAAATCCATTTATTTTCTACTTTCAAAAACTTTGGAGCTATCACACAAGCATAGTTTCTTCCATGTGCTGTAATGTAAGCTATTCAAATTCATATCATTCCAAATGACAGTAAAAATAGCAAAAGAACAAGAGAATCAAGGAGTTTAGAATTGCAAGAAAATTTCATAATCAGTTATTCCAAACATCTCATTTTATAGAGGACATTGGGATTATAGGCCAAATCTGCCCAAAGGTCAAACAGAAAGAAAAGAGCAAAAGAACAATTTGAACCCTTAACCTGTCACACCAAAGCTAGTGGAGTTTCCACTGCAACTTTTTAATTTTTTCTTAAGAAAGCTAAAAAAAAAAGTTCCCTAGCTATTGTTCTTAGTCAAATGGAAATGTTTTTAGCAAATGGTACAGAATCAGGCAGCAGAGGAAAGTCCTTAACACTAACCAGGCTTTCATAGTCAGAAGCTGAAACAGAGCCTAAAATTTGATTCTGTCTTGAATTTTATGAGCTTGGGGTAATTTTTTCTTCCCCCTTTTCCCCATGAAATCAGACCTTTCCAAAGCAGCTACTGCATAACCCTTTAAATATTCAACATCATCACTCTCCAAAATTTCAAGCCTGCAGGGCCTGTTATGAAAAAGTCAAGACAAGAGAGGAAGAAAAATTGTCCTGGAAGCAAGAGCTTTAAGGTGGAGGAAAGCTTAAAAAAGGATATGGAAGCAAAGAGGTGGAGGTGTTTAGAGAATAGAGAACAGAGAGTTCATGATGGAACTACCCTGCAAATCAGAGGGAGTGAAAAATAGACATTCTCAATCCATAGATATTCAAGATAGAGTTTGAGCAGGTATTAGAGACAGATATGTTAAAGTATGGTTGTATGTGTGCTGTGTGTGTGTGTATCTCTGTGTGTGACTATGTGTGTGTATTTGTGTGTGTGTTAGAGAGAGATGAAAAAAAGAAAGGAAAGAGAAAAACAGAGGAAAAAGAGAGTTTGGGATAGGACAGAAAGAAGCAGCAAGGCAAGAAAAAATAGGTTTATATCCGAAAAGCTCTAGCTAAACTGAATACTTCCAGTCAAAAATGCCATATATTTTATTTATTATATATATATAATATATATATTTATATTATAAATATTATATAGATATTTATATATTATTATATATAAATATCTATATATTATGTGTATATATTATATTATATAAATATTTATATATTACTTTATTAAGTTTTTTTAGGTTTTGTTTTTTGGGAAGATAGTTAGCAAAACTCAAGACAATTTAAAATGCTTATACTTTAAATTCAGCCTACCCTCTCCAGTGCAGCTGGGGAAAAATAATGTCATTGTCTTCTGATAGCTCAATGTCAATTTAGAAGTAAGTGCCAAGTGGAATACCCCAGGTGTATTTGGTCCTTGTGCTGGTAACTTGTATAAATGGCATATCTGTCAAATTTGGAGATTACACTGAGTTAGAAAGGATAAATAATGTAATGAATGACAGAACCAAAATGCAAAAAGATCTCAACAAATTAGAACCTTGAGTCAAATATGTTAACATGAAACCTAATAGAGATAAATATGATTTCTTATATTTTAGATCCCCAAAATGAACTTCATTAATTGGTGTGGCTAGAGAACAGTTTGTCTGAAAAAGCCCTGGAGCCTTTTAATAGATTGTGAGCTCAATGTAAGTCAACACCCAAGAAACCAATAAAATCTTAGGCATTAAGAGAGATATAACATGCAAGAATAATTTACTCTGTGTTGGCAGAAAGAGATAGGTGGCACAATGGACAGAACATTGGACTTGGAGTTAGAAAGATTCAAGTTTAAATCCTGCCTCTTTCCTGACAGAATCCTGACACTTTTTAGCTATTTGACTTCAGGTAATTTACTTGACCTCCACATGCCTCATTTTTCTGAACTGTAAAATGGGGATAAAAATAGCATCTACCTCCTAAGGTTGTTATGATCAAATTAAATAATATTTATAAAGCACTTAGGCACTTAATAAACGCTTATTCCCTTCCACATTAGTAAGATTACATCTGGAGTATTCTGTTTATAATTCAAAACATCATATTTTAGGTAGGATTGGAGAGCATCCAAAGGAGAAAAAGCAAGATGGAAAAGCACTTCAATATCACCCCATAGAAAAGGAAATGTGATTATTTAGCCTGAAGAAGAGAAAACTTAGGGGGAAATGTCAGCTGTCTTCGCATATTTATGAAGAGCTATAATATAGAAGATGAATTCTATTTATTTTGCTTGATTCCAGAGGGTAGAACTAGAAGTGATAGATAGAAATGGGGAAGTTCAAGTAAATGTTTAACAAGCAGCCTTCCTTTTAAAAATGCATTAATGATGCTTTCTTTTTTAAAAAATGCATTCATGGTGCTTTAAATTTAATCAGTTCCATTATTAAATTTTTCTCCATCATTTCCTTAAGTCTAGATAATCATCAGAAGAACTTTATTTATAGCACTTGTTGATTTCTGAGGTGTAAATGATCGCAGGGAAAATTTAACAATCAGCTTTCCTGAGCCATTTCAAGTCACCTCCAGTTCAATCCTAAATGGAAGCTTTACAGAGGTCAATTTAGTCTGGAATTTAGAAAAATATTTCTAAAAATTAAAATCATAGAGATAACTGAAATTTTTGCACCTAAAAAGGGGGAAAGGGATTTTGCCTCTGATGGGCTGAGATGAAACCACAAGGAAAAAAAAGTGTGCCTTGAAACACGTTTCCTTGTTTCTGGGATGCCTTTAAGGCCAGTAATAAGATGTGACTGTTCTAAAGGAGAAGATTCTAATCTTTAAAGGTAGAATTAGATGGAAAGGAACTCCTTAGAAGATGGCATTTAAAGAAGTAAGGAAAGCCTCAATATGGATTTTTGATGCCTTCTCAATCTTGGCACCCTGAAATAAAGTCCTACTGCTACACCCTGCTTGCAGTTCTCATGGGAGCTAACCAAAAGTTGACCAAGCCACCTTAGAAGGAAGAGTTAATCCTCATTTGGAGCCTTCAAACAAAGCTTCTTGTTTTGGTTTGGTTTTTTTACATTTTATTATTAACATTTTTTAAATTTTTGAGTTCCAAATTTTCTTCTTCCCTCCAACCTCCTGCCATGTCCACTGAGAAGACAAGCAATATGATATCATGAATGAAGCATGATCATACAAAACTATTTCCATATTTCCAAAAAACATGAAAAATACAGGGAATGAGAAAATGTTTCAATTTGCATTCAGAGTTTATCAGTTCTTTCTCTGGAAGTAGATTTTTTTTTCATCATGAGTCCTTTGGAATTATCTTGGATCATCCTGTTGTTCAAAGTAGCCAAGTCCTTCTCTATTAATCATCATTACAACACAGATGTTACTGTTCACAGTAATCTCCTGGGTCTTCTTACTTCACTTTGTATCAGTTAATATAGATCTTGCTTCTCATAGCACAATAGTACTCCATCAAAATCATATGCTACAATTTGTTCAGCCATTTCCTAACTGATGAGCATTCTATCAATTTCCAAGTTTTTGCCACCATAAAACGGGTTAATATAAATATTTGTGTTCATGTAGGTCTTTTTTTCCTTTTTCTTTGATTTCTCTGAGATACAGAGCTAGTAGTGAGTGGTATTGCTGGGCCAAAGTGTATGCACAACTTCATAGCCCTTTTGACATAACTCCAAATTATTCTTCATAACTAATTGACCTGTTCACTATTCCACCAGTAGTTCAATAGTACACCTATTCTTTCCTTCATTCCCTCCATCATTTATCACTTAAGATATATTTCTTTAATCTATAGTGATTTAAAGCATTTTTTCATGTGATTATAGCTTTGGTTTCTTCTGAAAACTATATCCTTTTACCATTTAATAATTGAGAAATGACTCATTTTAATAAAATTGACTCATTTATACACTTAATAAATATTTGAGAAATGAGATCTTTATCAAAGTAATTTGTTATGATTTTTTTGGATATTACTCCATTGTCTATGGGACCTTTTAGCATAATGTAGTTTCCCTGAATACCTCTTTTAATTCACTCAATTTTTATTTTTATTTTTTCAGAGATCATTATTGCTACCTTAATTTTTTTTTTTAACTTCAGCTGAAGCATATTAAATTCTGCTCCAACCCTTTATTTTAACTCTATGTGCTTGTATCTTTTTTTCTTCAAGTGTTTCTCATAAATAACATATAATTGGATATGGGTTTCTAGTTCAGTCTGCTTTTTGCTTCCATTTTGTGAGTCAGTTAATCCCATTCATATTCACATTTCTAATTGCTAAACTATATATTTTCCCTTCATCCTATTTAATTCGTTTCTTCCTTTGTTTTTTTTTTTTATTCTGTCCCTCCTCAAAAATCTACTTTGCTTCTAATCACTGCCTCCCTTAATCTGTCCTTCCTTTTATCTTCTTTCACTTTCTCTTATCCCCTTCCCCTTCTAGCTCCCTTTTAGGTCAGTTACATTGCTATACACACCTGAATGACATTCTTCCCTCTTAGAATCAATTCTGAGAAGAGTTTAGTTCAAGATTTGCCTCCCCTATTTTCCTCTCCATTATAAAAGCTCTCTTAGTACATATAACTGAGAATCCGTAATTCTAGCTTAGTAGTTTGTTTTTTGTGTGTTTTTGTTGTTATTGTTGTTGTTTTAGGTTTGTTTGTTTTATATTCAACAGAAAAAAAATGCCTTGTGAAAATTACTAGTTAAATCTAGAAAGTCCTCATGTACCTCATTTAGTTCAAACCTTTCAGTTTATAGATGAGAAAATGGAGGCCTAGAGAGCTTAAATGATTTGCTCAAAAATACACAGCCATTCAGCAATTACTGTCTGAGATTCAAGCCTAAGTCCAAAAGCAGCACTTCTATACATGCTTCTTCTCAGGTACAAAAGAAGTTGTCAGCACTCCATAACGACTTTTTGAGCAAGCGAGTCAAAACTTCAAGAATGATGAGATGAACATCAAATAAAGGAAAATGTGAATGTTTTCATTTGTGTAGTGAAAGAGGTTGAAGAGAGAAAGAAACTAAGGTAGGAAAAATTCAGGAAAGACAGTGAAGTAAGTGAGTAAACTTCAGGTTCTCCAAATTTCCCCCACAAACAGAACAAATTTACTACTCAAGGCAAATATAGACAGGTGAAAAATTAAGAAGACTTAGGCAGAATAGGGGTTCTCCTAGTACAACCCAACAAAATCTGAATATACAGGCTAGAATTAACCTGTGTGATGAGCAAACACATCTGGCTAGCTTCGCAGAAACACCAAATGAACAGTTCTGGGGTTTAGCTGGAGCCTCAGCAGGAACCACAGAAATTTTTACTTCCCAAACATCTTGAGAAGCTGAGGAGCTAAGTCTGGGAAGACTGAGAGAACCTCAACTAATTAGGAACACCAGGCCCACATGTGCTTCAGAGACAAGGCCTGGTGAGAAGGAACTAGCACAGGTGAGTGCAAAACAGTGGGGGTAGGGATGCTGGTTGTGGGCATTTGCAAGAGGTAGGGAGCTTTTGTTTTAGAGTTCCAGGTCACAGGAAAGAGCTGAAGTAAAACCAGAGGCACCCTACCCCACTATTAGAGGCGCTTATACTAATATTTCTCATTTTAAAAAAATAAAATTGTATGAAAAGAAAGAACTCCACCATAGAAACTTATTATGGGAACAGGAAAGACAAGGGTTCATCTTTAGTGGAAAACACTGAAGTAAAAAAAAAAAAAAAAGCTTCTACTTCAAAGAGTAATATTAAATGGCACCCTGCTCAGAAAGAAATTATAGAAGAACTCAAAAAAGAATTTTTAAATCAAACTAGAGACATTGAGGAAAAATAAAAAATAAAAAAATACCCAAGAAAAACAAGATTATGAAAAAAAAGGTTAACCAACTAGAAAAGGAGATAGAGAATCTAAAAGATAAAAATAACTCTTTGAAAATTAGTACTGGGGCAAGGGGAAACTAGAGAAGCTATGAGAGACTAAGAAATAACAAAACATTATTACAAAGAATGAAAAACAACATAGAACAGAATGTAAAACATAAGAAAGACAATAGAACTGGAGAAGAGATCAAGAAGAAAAAAAATATAACAAATAGACTACCTGAAAGTTGTGATCAAAAATAAAATCTTGACACAATAATGCAAGAAATAAAACTAGAAAATTGCCCTGGTGTGATAAAACATGAAAGGAAAGTAGAAATAGAAAAAAAAAACAGCAATCACCACCTCAAAGACATCTTTTGTAGAAAACACATAGGGATATTGCTTCCAAATTTCGAAACCTCAAGATCAAAGAGAAAATTTTGAGAAAAAAAAATACCAATCCAAATATACTGGAGCTACAATTAAAACTGTACAGGATTTATCAGCAATCATGATAAATGACCAGAGATCCTGGAATATAGATACCAGCGACCAAAAGAACTAGGCCTGTGGCCAAAAACATCATATCCAGCAAAATTATTCATAATATTGAATGAGAAAAAAACTGGGCATTCAACAAACTTGCAGATTTTCAGGACTTTGTATCAATCAAACCTGAACTCAATAAAAAATTTAACATATAAGAGCCAATATCAAAGCTCAATTTCTCAACATGGACAAATTGCTTATATTTTTTACATGAAAATGTGTAACATGTTGCTGACATCATAGATTGACATCAGCACTAGGGTAGCTCAAAAGAAAGATTGGGACAGGGGGCAGCTAGGTGTTGCAATGGATAGAGTACCAGCCCTGAAGTCAGGGGTAGCTGAGTCTCTGGCCTCAGACACTTGAACACTTCCTTAACATATATGTATTATACACACACACATGCACACACAAACACGTGTGTGTGCATATATATATATTTATATATATATGCACACACACACATCATGAAAAGGTATAGCATTCTTCAAAATCTACAAAGAAATAAGGGCAGAGCAAGAAGCAAAGAGTGAGGGAAGAAGACAAGGGATCCATGGATGGGGGAAGTTATGTAACAGCAAAGCAAGTTAAGGAGCAGAATTAAAGCAAAAGAGCAGAGAGAGGAAAGGTGTGTGTACATACATATAGACATAAACAGATCCTTGCTTAACTAAAATCTGCCTGGAGGAGATAGGGTAGATGAGAGGGGAAAAAAGAATAAAGTAAAAATGATGCACAACAGAGAGCAGAGAACAAAAGAACAACCTGCAATGAAGTAAAGAAAGATTGACACTCATAAATATATTCTCTTCTACTATTATGTACACTTTCTTGAACTGGTAATTTATTGTTATGTATTTTGAATCTTCCCTCATGTTCTACTGGGCACATGACAATGTTCTGTTTTGTTTTGTATTGTTTTATATTCCTTTTCTGTTTTTCTTTATTATTGTTTTTTAATAAAACAATTTTTTAAAAAAGCAATCTAAAAAAAAAAAAGATGAAATTTTCTTCCAGGGGCTCATTAATTCCTCTTGTCAGACATCCTCCCTCTCCCCCCAACCCCCACAAGAGGCTTCACGTTTCTGGAAAGATTGTTTTTCTCTTACATATGCATGGTTGCACACACTCCAAGCAACTTTAAGACAACAAAAACACACATACACTGAGGGGGAAGCACTTGTCTGGAGAAACTGAAGGCTGTTTCAGAATACATTCCCTGTGAGAACAGTTGCACTTTCTCCATTTCTGTTGTCTGGGTTAATGCCAGTCTTGTCAGAAGCTGAGTTGGTGCCTGGCATTCTGGAGAAAGCACTTGCCAGGGGTTTGAATTTGATAGTAATAATGCCAGTGTCAACCTTGTAAGACACTAACACTGCACAGAAAAATGTACCAGGCTCTAATGGGGGTCACAGAGTAATTTTCTCATTGCTTTTGACTAGCACAAAAATAATTTCCTTAATCCCCATGAAGCTGCTTCAGCTCTACATTTATAAATTGTACCCTCCCCACAATCTTCTTGTTCCCCCAGGGAATCTCAGATGAAGCTTTCTTATTTTATTTTTTCACTAAACAAAACAATGTTATAATTCCTAACTCTATCTCTTTCTCTGGTGCCCAGCAGGAAATAGCTCTGTCTTTGACCTAGAATCCGAATGTAGTCAGAGCTGCCCTATTGAAGGAAGGATGGTCAAATGGTTAGCCTTTCAATCATAGATTCAGGAAGCCCTGTGACCCTAATAACTTACCTAACCTCTCTAACTTTGTTTATTCATCTGTAAAATAAGTACAATGCCAATAATTGTCCAACAGAATTATCATGAGGATTAAAAAGAATATACAGAAAGTATTTTCTAAATTTTAAAACCTCTAGAAATTCTAATTATCATTCTGATAATAGAGTAATCTACTTACTCCTACCCCTCAACTATATTGTTTCAATTTCTAAGCCTACTTTCTAAAATACTTAGTTGAATTATGGGGATAAAACCATTGTGTTTTCTCTAAATTACAAAAAATAGAAAATAATTATATTGGATTGAATTCACTTAGCATCTAGTATGTTCCCTGGGCAGCTAGGTGACATTAGATAGGCTTTATCTTACTGAATTTAAATCTGGCCTCAAATATGTCATAGCTGTGTGATCTTAGGCAAGTCATTTAACCCTGTTTGTCTTGGTTTCCTCATCATAAAAGGAACTGAAAGAAAATGACAAACCACTCTAAATCTTTGCCAAAAAAGAAAAAAAAATCAAATGGAGTCACACAGAATTAGACAACTAAAAAACAACTGAACAACAAAAACATTCCCTTTTCTATGACAAACATTGGTTTCATAAAAACAAAAGTAAAACAATCTCTGCCTTCAGTGAGCTAATAGTCTATAGAATTAATAGGTGATAAGAATAAAAAAAAAATCAGAAGAAAAGCTTCCTGCAAAAAAAGTACATGAGATGGGGAAAAAGGAAGTACAGTTACCAGGAGAGGGGTTCACCTCAACCATTATCTGTTAAGTATCACAACAATTATAATAGTATCAAGCATAATATAAAAATTCAAATTTGGAAATTTGGTCAGGGATTGCAAAGTATTCTTCCCTTTAAACATAATAAGATTTCTTTATCATAGCAAGGTTCCTCAATGATTTTTAAAACAATAGTTGATTGACAAATCTGTTTATACACACTTTTCATAAGTTTAGCTTTTGCACACCTTAAAACCAATACACCAGTTTTGAAGCAGATCATTGTTTCCCCTTGTTAAAGAACAGAAAAGAGCTAATAGGAAAGTTATGGGGGAATCCACATTGGATTTAGGACTGGAAAAAATACCTACTCTTCTTATGATTTTTTCCATTACTACTCTATCACCTCAGGTTCTTTTGCCCACTGATCTTTTCCTTCTCTTTTTGCCTTCTCACTTTCATTAAGATAATATATAAATTTTTATGAAACTTATGTATTTTTAAGAAAAAAGTAAGATACCCATCCCACATTAATGTTGTTCTTTGGTCCTACACTCATAAAAATAAACATTCCATTTCTTAGTTTCTCATCAGGAAAAAAAAAAAAAGATACTTGACTTCCTGCTTTGGGTCTGATTTTATATTGAATATCTCAATTTCTGGATGTTGGAAAGAAATTATAATAATTTTTATTGTGCTCAAAATTCTAGCTACTTTCTTTGGTGTTCAAGCTCAATTTTATGTGATATATTATTTCTGGGCACCAATCTCCCTGCTCTTCAGAATATCATATTCCAATATTTCATTTGATTGTTTTTTGGTAATAGCATAGTAATGCTATGCTATTCTCATTGGTTCTCCTTGGAATATAAGTTTCTTTTTTCTTTATGCTTCCAAAATTTTGTACTTTCATGTTATAGTTCTGAAATGTGATGTTTCTTGGTGATTTAAACTAGGAGTTTCTATAGATATTCTGTGGATTTTCTCAATTTTACTTTTGTTGGATTTTTTCTCTGAATGATTTCTTAGAGGAAGGTTCTCTAATTTTCTTTTTTATGATATTTTCCTGGAAGCTCCAAATGCTTAAATTATTTCTTCATATTCTGTGTTCTTTTCAGGTCTCAGACTCTGTTTGATTCATGAACCACAAGTCATCCTGGTCATTCGGCTCTCCCTGAGAAACTGCAAAGGGGTTGATTCCAAAAATCCAGTTCCTAAAATTAAAGGAGCATAAAATTACAGGCCCAGTCCAGTGGGATCCAGAGACAAGAGTGCCTAACAGGGAAAAGCTCCATTTATCCTAAAAGAAATTATTGTACTTCTCTCCCCCCAAAAAAATATTAAAATGGAAAATTTGGATCCCCAAAAATTTCAACAAGGAGTCAAGATAGCTGAAAAAAAAAGCAGCCACTTGCCAAAGATCTTCCTCAAACCTTCCAAATACTTTTAAATAATGCCAAGAAACAATTCCTGGAGGAGCAGAACCCACAAAAGGATGATTGAAATAATTTTTCTATCAAAAACAACTAAGAAGTTCAGGAGGAAAAGTCTGTGGTTACACAGTTCAGTACAAGCAATAAAACCAGGGGCAGACTTTGATAGCCAGTGAAACAGGGTTGGCAGTATCTGGTACTGAATCTCTCGGTCTATAGAGTGTAAGAAGGCCTTGTTGGCCAGAAAGAGATTATGGGGTTCTCTTTGGTGGCACAGAGAAAGGATCCTATTACTTTGCTCATGCTCATATTTAGATCACAGTTCTAGGTGGCAGGGAGCATTAGAAAACCAGAGACTGTGACTATGGTAGAGCAGAGACCCTCCTCAAACTTCCAGGGAAGAGTGCTTCTTATCACTCAGACCAGGAGGATAGTAAACACACCTCTCCTTAGATCATATCACCTTGAAAGAACTGAAAACTTACAGGACTTTTAAAGTATTGCTGAAAATAGCTGCACAAAACCCCTGAAGCTTGGAACAATGCAAGCAGAATCCTACTTTAACAAAGAGTTAAATAGAAATAGGATAGGAAAAGTAGTAAACAAAAAAAAATTCTGACTATAGAAAGTTAGTATGGTGACAAGGAAAATCTAAACATATACTGAGAAGTTAAGAAAGTTAAAAGTTCCCACATCCAAAGCCTTCAAGACACATATGAATTGGGGCTTAGGCAATTGAAGAACTTAAAAGAATTTTGAAAATAAAGTAAGAGAGATAAAGAGAAAATTGGGAAGAGAAATGAGTGATGGAAGAAAATGATGAGAAAATGAATCAACAGCTTAGCAAAGGAGACTCAAAAAATATACTGAGGAAAATAATATGTTAAAAAAAAAAAAAAGACTAGGCCAAATGATAAAAAGAGGTAGTCAAAGAGAGAAAAATATCTTAAAAAACAGAATTGGCCAAATGGGAAAAGAAACGCAAAAATTCCTTGGGGGAAAAAATCCACTTTAAAAAATAATCAGCTAAATGGAAAATGAGGTACAAAAGTTAAAGAAAATAATTCCATAAAAATTAGAGTTGAACAAATGGAAACAAATGGAAATTAAGAAATAATAAAACAAAAGCAAAAGAATGGGTAAAATAGAATACAATGTGAACTATCTCATTAGAAAAACAACTGGCCTGAAAAATAGCTCCAGAAGAGATAATTTTAAAATTATTGACTACCTAAAAATCATGATTAAAAAAAAAGAGCCTAGACATCATTTTTCAAGAAGTTATCAAGGAAAACTACCCTAATGTCCTAACCAGAAGACAAAATAGAAATGAAAATCCCAAAATAAAAATTCCCAGCGATGCCATAGCCAAATTCCAGTGCTCACAGATGAAGGAGAAATTATTATAAACAGCAAAAAGAAACAATTCAGATATTGTGGAGCCATGTTTAAGATAGCACAAAATTTAGCAGTTTCTGCCTTAAAGTCATAGAGGGTTTGGAATATGCTATTCCAGAGAGCAAAAGAGCTAGTATTACAGCCAAGAATTACCTACTCAACAAAACTGAGTAAAATTCTTTGGGGGCGGGGGGGGAGAAGAGAAGAGACAATGGATATGCAATGAAATAGAGGATTTTCAAGAATTCTTGATTAAAAGACCAGAGATGAATACAAAATTTGCTTTCAAAAAAAGGTAAGCAGAAAAGAGAAATCACAAAGAACTTAATTAATAAAGTTAAACTATTTCTATTCCTACATGGTAAGAGAATTCTTTTAACTCATAAGAACTTTCTCATTATTAGAGTAGTTAGAAGGAAGCCATAGTATAGACAGAGGTCACAGGTGTAAGTTGAATACAAAGGAATAATATCTAAAAAATAAAATTAGGGAGTGAGAAAGGAATGTACTGGATGAAAGGAAAAGGAAAGGGAGAATGGGGAAAATTATTTCACATTAAAGAAGCAAGAAAAAAAAAGCTTTTACATTGGAAAATAGTGGAAAGGCATGGAGAGGTGAGTAAACTTTACTGCCATTAGAACTGACTCAAAGAGAGAATAATAGAAACACTGAATTGGGTATAAAAATCTCTCTTACCCTAAAAGAAAGCAAAAAAGGGAGGAGATAAGAAAAGAGGGGGTGATAGAAAGAAGGGCAGATTGCGGGGAAGAGTAGTTAGAAGTAAAAACACTTTTGAGGAGAAACAGAATGAAAAGAGAGAGTGGAATAAATGGGGGGCTTAGAATAGAAGGAAATACAGCAAAAGCAGCTGTAAAAAAATTGAAACAAGTTTCTCAGGGAAAAGCCTCATTTCTCAAACTTAGAAAGAATGGAGTCAATTTTATAAAAAAAAACAAACAAATGACTATCAGTTGAGGAATGGCTAAAGGAAATTGTGATATGTGATTAGGATGGAATATTATTATGCCCTAAGAAATGATAAGCAGTATGCTCTCAGAAAAATTTGGAAAGACTTCCATGAGCTGATGCAAAATGAAATCTTACTGTGTACAAATAGCAACATTGTAAAATGATTAGCTATTCTCAACAATACAATGTTCCAAGACAACTCTAAAGGACTGATAGTTAAAAAAAATATACTATCTGGCCCCAGAGAAAGAACCAATAGTTTCTCAATACAGATTGAAAAATACTTTTTAGTTTATTTTTCTTAAGGGTTTTTTTGGCCTTTTCTTTTTCCACAACATAACAAATATAGGAAATACTTTAAATGCCTAAACATGTAAAATCTATATTGAATAATTTGTTTTCTCAATTGGGGGGAAGGAGAAGAGAGAAGGAAGAGAATTTGGAACTCAAAGTTTTAAAAACTTTGTTAAATGTTAAATGTTAAAATTGTTGTTGCATGTAACTGGAAAAAAATTTAAAACTAGATAAATTCAAAAAAATAAAATTTTAGCAACCACAAAGGTTTCAGTATCACCTAGAGCCAGGGCAGAAGTTATGGGAACTAGATAATATCCTTATTAGTGGTAGCACTTAATGTGATGAATTAATGAGTTAAACTTTTCTGTAACAATTATGCTGTGTTGGATTCTTTCTTTTTTTTTCCCTTGTGGTTATGAGTTTCTGAATCTTGGCACTCTTTAGTTGTATTAATTGATGGTGTGGTGAGAGCTGGAAGGGAGATGTGCTCCTAGGAAACCTCTCACTCACTTTGTCATCTTCATGTTCATGTATTTTGTGGATTGAAAAGCCAGCATCAAAATATTATGGTTTTCAAAACATCATAATGATAGCATCTCGAATCCTTCTCTTCTTTGCTCTTTGGCTCTGTCTTTGTCTTTCTTTTAATCTACTTAATGTACTATAATTATGTCTTCAGTATGGGTCAATTATCTCAGAACAGGGAAACAAATTACCATCATTATCTCAGATTATTCTTCCCTTTTCTTTGATCCAATTCTGTTAGACTACCAAAACAAATGTAGTTTTCATTTCAGTTCTCCTTTTAACTGCTTGCCTTGTTGGCTGAGCAGAGATGCAGAAGAAAATCTTTCACCTGTCATTTACAGAATTATTCCTTCCTTTTCTTCCATTCCCCAATCTAGTTTGGCATTAGGCCCATTACCTCCATAATGTTTAAATGATCTTATTACCAACTAGCTCTCAGCCAACACCTGCTTTCTAGTTGGGGTGTCCCTTTAATCTTTTTTTCTTACTGAACTAAATTTGATAAATTCAAATTGGCACACAAAGCCCATTCACACGGCATTAGTATCTAAAGGAGCTATTGCATCCTAGTGTCAATAACTCTGAGATTAATGGGTCCCCAAGTCTAGGACTGGGAGTATTAATAAGGTGGATTTTAGCAATGATTCATGAAATATAAAGGGCTACCATGACCTCTTCTGCTTTCATCAAAATTAAAGAAATTAACACTTCATATATATGCATATATATGCATATATATAAGGATATATATATATATATCCTTATACATAGTTGCAAGATGAGGAGGAAAGAAACATCAAGAAAATAACTTTCAAGGAGTGAGAATACTCAAAACTTCAGAGCTAGATTCTCCTTAGCTCAATGAAGCACTTTTTTTTTTTAATTGGGGTGGAGCTGGGGGAATTTAATAGCTAAAAACTGTCCCAAAACCCTAACAAAAGGCAAATCACTTCATCTTTTTTAATCTCAGATTCCTCATCATGTTAAGATAGGGATAATAATAGACAAATTAATAATCATTTATACAGTGCTTTATATATGTGCCAAGAACTGATCAAATAATACTCATAGCATTATAAGATTGAGTATAATGTAGAAATGAATATATACACATATTTATGTATTTAATATCTATGTATATATATACATGTATAATCTCTTATAGATATTTATACATATACATATTATAAAATGTTTTACATTATATACAAATATATAAATACTAGCAATCACATGTAAAGTGCTTTGCAAATTGTAAAGTATTATATAAATGTGAGGTAATAAAGTATATATGTTGTTTCATTTGATCCTAACAAGAAGCCAATGAGATTCATTTATCATCATCATCATCATCATTATTTATTATTTCAACACAATGTCCAAAAGAGAACTCATTATCTTTCCCCAAATCTTCTTCTCCTACCTTCCCTATTACTGTGGAAGGTAACACCATCTTCTCAGTCCTACAGGCTGGAAACCTAGAAGCTATCCTTGATTCCTCACTATCTCTCACCTCCCACATACAATCTGTTGTGAAGCCCTATTGATTTTATTTCTATATCTGTCTAAAATATCTTCTTCTCTCCTTTGATATTGCTACCACTGTAATGCAGGCCATAATTATATCAAGTTTGGATTATTGCAATAGTCTTCTGGTAATTCTGCCTGCCTCAAACCTTTCCTTACTCCAGTTCATCCTCCGTTCATTCATCAAGTTATTTTCCCAAAGTTCAAGCACAATCATGTCACTCCCCTACTCAATAAATTACATTGGCTCCCTAACACGTCCAGGATTAAATACTAAATACTGTTTATCATTCAAAGTTCTTCATAAGTTACCCCTTCTATGATTTCTGATTTTGGGGAGTTTTACATCTTCTTCCCCAAAACACATTCTTTGATCCAAAAACACTGGCTTTTTATCCATTCTTTCAGTTCCAAGAATTTTCTCTGGTATTCCCCCATGCCTGAAATGCTATTTCCTTTTTGTTCAACTACTGACCTCTCTAGTTTTCTTAAGTCCCAGCTAAAATCCCACATTGTACATGAATTCTTTTACAACCTCATTAAATTCTAATGCCTTCCCTCTGTCAATTATGTCTTAGTTATTTTTATATAGTTTGTTTAAATGCTGTCTTTCTTATTAGATTATAAGGGAGAGATTATGAGGGAGTTTATATATATATATGCCTCTTTTTATATCCTCAGAACTTGCCTAGTTTTTTGACATATGTTAGTACTTAATAAATTTATTTGTATACTTGAAGGTGAGAAAGGTTTAGTTATTTGTCCAGGGTCACACAGCTAGTACAAATATGAGGCAGAATTCAAAAGCCTTGGAAAATATCCATGAGCTTGGTAAGAATATTCTCTAAAAATAAAAATGAGTTTCAACTCAAATTTGAACTGAGTTCTACTTACTATGCTTTGTCTATTTACTATACCGATAGGCTCAGACAAGTCTTTATAAATTATTAATTTCTCTGGACCCAGTTGCCTCACTTTTACATTGAAAGGATTGGACTTGATTGGGGAGTCCACAAACTCTGCTCTGAGGGTCAAATCTGGCCCACAGCCTGTTTATGAATGGTTCTGTGAGCTACATATAAAAACCATTCTTAACTTCCTCTCCATGCAAAAATAAATAATAGAATATGGCCTTCCTATCATCCTAATACCATAGACTATAGAAACCTGGAAGTGAAACTCCAAAATGAAGCTTGCAGACAACACTGAATATGAGAGTAAGCATTTATCAAATGTTTACAATATATCAGGACATATACTAAGCATTCTATAACTATTATTACATTTAATTAGGTGGAAAGAAAATGTTCAAAGCTATCAACACTTATACAATACCAGTCTTCATAAATACTGTAAAATATCCTTCTTTCTCAAAGAGGAACAAAATGGCATCAGAGTTAATTCCAACTAAGGCTGATCAGACCAATACAAGCTCAGAATGCTTTGGGGCATGTACAAATAGTCCATGTGGACACTTGGGGTAGATTCTTCACATTTGTACAGCTTGCATTTCTTTAGAGTTAATTCAATTCTGCTTTGTTCATAGAGCACAACACCTTCTTTGATGAAGGCACACCATTCTGGGCAGTCTTGTGCTAGTGTTTCCCATGTCACACAGTCAACTTCAAAGTTCCTCACAACATCCCTTCAAGTAAGAAGTGCAAATATTATCTCTATATTATAAATCAGACCAAGAAATAATGAATTGCTTAAAGTCACAAAACTAATAAATGCTTGGAATGGATTTTTAACCCACATGTCCTGATTCAACTCTAATAGCCTTGTCATGATTTGAATGATATGTAGTTTATAGACAATTGCTTGTAGACCAGCATTACCTGATACACAAAGGGAAAGTAGGTTCAAATGAGTGATTACAATAGTATTACATTGGAAGTAGTGAAATGCAATGGAAAGAGAATACTGGACTTGCAAAGAACCTAGGTTCTACTTATTAGTTACTACTTATGTGATTTGGGTCTAATCATTTTACCTCTAATGGTCTCAGTTTTTGTAAAACACAGATTTGAAATCCTGCTCTATAGGTTCTTTTTAATAATATATCTTTGGTCCCTTTGTAGCATCCCTTTGGTACTACTTCCCTAACTTCTACTCATACCAGCAGGCTACATTTCTAGAGCATCATCAGACTACTGTTCTGATGGAACTTCTGTACATCCTGAACTAATAAGACTGAATTAATAAGACTAATAATATGTCATATAATGACATATAAATTTCATAGTACTTGTTTACCTAAACACAAAGAGACTGTAGTGACCATGTACTTAACAACCATCATTGGTTGGGAGTGGAGACCCTGAGTAGCCACTTGTTACCTATCCCAGTTTTAGGGTCAGTTTTAGAGGTCCAGCCTCCCTGAAGTCAAAATGGATAGGATGAACCTGCACTCTCAATTCTAACTCAGCAGTTCCTAAGTCATCACTTCTTCTGGATCTGTAGCCATTTAGAAGACTTTTCATTATTACAAACACAGTACAAAACATTCTCAATCATGGCCAGAAGGCAGTTCACTATGTGCTTAGAGAATATATGTGTATGTGTATATGTATATGTATATGAATATATATGGAGAGAAGGGGAGGGAGGGAGGGAGGGAGGGAGAGAGAGAGAGAGAGAGAGAGAGAGAGAGAGAGAGAGAGACTGAAATCAAATAAAAATTATATGAGCATGCTCTGAGGTCTATATATAAAGCCAGTTTGCTCATGATATCCTATGATACTAAGTGACCATGAAAAAATTATAACATTTCAATCTCTGCTCTTTTAATGCAACATGGAAATCAATAGGTCAGACTCAGAGTTTGAAAGCTTAATAGATGAATATTCTACACAAGCCCTGAGAAGCCTTCTTGCTTATCAGAAACATATCCATCAAATTACCTTCCCTTTAATTTAAAGGAAAAATTGATGTATTTTGATTCTGAGTATAATCACATTAATTTATTGGGGAATATATAAGTGACCCTGGAAAGAAAAGATGATCCAATTATAGGTTTAAATGTACAATTATTAATGTATCTTATAAGTCTCTTGAGTTAAAGTTCTCTGAAAAACAATGAAACTGATAAACTTCAAATCAAATTTGAAGCATTAGTACCTGAATCATGGAGACTTTTAATAAGTAACAAGAAATCACCAGGGAAAAGTGAGTTCAGGGGGTGGTTGTTTCCACATGGAGATTTTCTCTAATATGTCACTAGCTCAATTTTATTAGAATTTGTCAGGATAATAAGTTAATATTATCTAATGGTTGCACAATGGTATGTTGTATACTTTTTGAGCTACCATAAAATACTCATATTGATAGGTTGAGTTTCCAAAGGTCATCTCCTTCTCCCCTCTGTAAAACCACCCAACTTGAGGTCCACATGGAAGGTCCAGATTTTTTAATTCCATTAGAGTGGAGTACCTACTACCATCCCTACAGACAGTTAATAAATTTATGGCTTTCCTCCTGCCCCTCATGGACAAATAGCATTAAGCTATTCATAATTTAGCATCCTAGTTTGTTGTCTCAATCAGGGGACCAAAAAGGGAACATGGACTCAGTAATTATTCTGTTTTCTCATCTTCCCAGAGAGAAAAGAAAGTAATAGAAAAGGCAGTATTAGGATTTGGGAAATAGAGAAAGGGAGAAGAGAATGAGTGCCTCTGATATTTAAGTATGGAAAGGATTGTAAGCTTTGTACCCTGATAATTCAAAACCTTTCTCTGAGTGCTAAAGGCTCTTTTTAAAATTAAGCTTTTATTTTCAAAATAAATACATGGATAATTTTTGACATTCACCTACAAAACCCTGTGTTCTAAATTTTCCCTCTCCCAGTCAGCAAGTGATCCAATATATGTTAAACATGTGCAATTCCTCTCTATATATTTCTATAAATATCATGCTGCACAAGAAAAATCAGATCAAAAAGGAAAAAAATGAGAAAGAAAACAAAATGCAATTAAACAACAACAAAAACAGTGAAAATATTATGTTGTGGTCCACATTCAGTTCCCACTGTCCTCTCTCTGGGTGCAGATGGCTTTCTTCATCATGACCATTGGAACTGGCCTGAATCACCTCATTATTGATGAGAACCATGTGCATGAGAATTGATCATCATATAATCTTGCTGTTTAAAGGTTCTTTTTAAAGTATCCCTCAGATCAAACAAGAGAGGTGAATCAGCACAATCTTCAAGAAATTGAAGAATGGGAAAGAAGTTGCCTCTTTCATGTGTGTGTTTCATATGAAGGGCCCAGAGAGATTAAGTTATTTTTGGATTTGCAGTACCTGTAATCCATAGAACTGGCAAACCACCCAGCACCCTCTAGCCTAGAGATGGGGAGTTTGGGGGAAAAAGTTAAGATTCTATTTAGGACCCATGCTTATTAGGCTAAGGCTTGGCTCAGCAATACTTGACATTATTGTTAGGTAAGATTGACATTTCTGCTCTAGGAAACTCTAAGACTATAAGTTGGAGATAAGTTGCTGAACTGCAGAGTTAAAAGAGTTTTCTCCCCTGGGAATCCTCTATATCAGTAAAATCAAAGATTCAGTCCTTATCTCTACTGTAGAGATATTATTGATAGAATTTGAACATGAGATTGTGCAATGATCTGTCCATTCAACCAACATTTAAGTTCCTTGTATATAACAATTTTCTTGCTGCACTAAACATGGAGGCTACAAAGACAGGAATGCAACAATTTCCACTTTAAAGGAATTTACATTCCATTGTGATGATGATGTAGAGGAGGAAGGAGTGAGAAGGACACAAAATATTCACAGACAAGCAAAAAATAAATGCCAAGACGAATAAAACAACAATCAGAACAAAATGGAAATGGAGATTATAATGGTCATCCTTGACCCTGAAGAAGAAATTTAAGAATATACCTTCTTCTCATTGCAGAAGTAGGGAAAGAGGAGTCCATGAATGTGGAACAATACATAAAATGATAGACTGGATTCATTTCTTGACTCTGGGTATAATCATACTATTTTACTGGGGAACACATAAGTGACTCTGGAAAGTCACGGTTTATTGAGCCACAATCCCAAACGCGCGCACACACATACACACACACACACACACACACACATACACATACACATACACACACCTCCTTTCTGTTTTATTATTTCTTATAAAAATAACTCTTCTGTTTTGGGAATTGAGAGTGATATAAAAATAAACTATAATTAAGTTCTCATGATAGAGAACATGAACACAATAGATAGATCTCTAAAACTTCCCTACCTAGACCAACAAAGAGACGATTCCATCAAAGAACTTGAGAAAGCTTAACGACAGACTAGCTTCATATCATGATGAAGACTGATTTTTTTTATTATAATCAATATCAATTGTCATCCATGTTTATTTTTTACTGAAAAGAATGGGAAATCAGTGATAGAAATTATAGTAACTTTTCTAAGTCCCTAAAATATTTGGATTTACCCAGCAAGATACCAGTTTTTACTCTGCTTTCTCAACCACCATTTGTCCAAAAGAAAATGTACTAAGAATGGTTATTTATTTTCATAATAAGAACCCTAGGCTGTGGGAATTTATTTAATGGTAATGATGCTGAGATATCAAACATAAGATTAGACTTTAATTCATTCCTTTATTCATTCACTCAAATATTCAACACATATTTATTATCATCCCATTGAATGCTTGGCTACAAATTAGAACCAAGGCAGTAATAAAGAATACAATATTACAAAACCTACATTTAAAGTGTTTTTAATATTATTTTTGTTGCTATTGTTACAATAAATAATAAATCACATTTATATATAAGATGTCCTAAGAATCTTAGTGCAGTTTTAAGCTATTAAAGGAAAAAACTGCACTAAGACATTTGGGACATCATATATAGCTTAAAGGTTTCTCAAAACCTTTTATATACATCATTACATTTGATCTTCACAACAACCCTGTGAAGCAGGTTCTATTTTATCCCCATTTTACCAAAGAGGTAATGGAGGTTCAGAAGGACTAGGGTTAAGTGGTTTGTATCATATTGCTTATAGTGGAATACCATGTATTTCAGTGGGTTAGGGCTGTAGTCTGATGGGACAAGCTGAAATGCCCAGATTTGTAGTAATTTTGCCTTTGGAAATGTAGTTATGAAGCAGAGGAAATGATTTTCCCTCAACTTAAAGAAAACTCTGTGACAATAAGTTGAAGAGGAATTGGGAAAATTAGGCATTAGGAAAGGCCACTTTTTCCTGTGTGACTCCCAGAGCTTCTCACAAACCTCAAGCTACAAAGGGATAAAAGGAAACACAAAGGACAGGGTCAACCAAATGTATTTATAAAAAATAAAGCTAGAACAGTCAGGTGCAGTCTTTAGCAGAATGAATAAATATTCTTAGAAGCAAGCATCAGGCATACCCTGCTAAAGAGAATCAAAAGCAAGAGTAAAGGATCAACATTAGCTTTGATCTCCTCAGTCTCCTGCAGGCATGGGTACTGGAGACAGCTCTGCTGCTGCTGCTGCTGTCCAAAACACTGATGCTCCACATGGAGGAATAGAGAGGGAAGGAGAAAAAGTCTGAGGTCTCTCCACTCCTTCCTTTGCCAATGTTTTCTCTCAGAAGTGGTTTCATTTTTTAAACTATCATTCCAATAGAAGACTCTGTTTTTCACTCCCAAGATCCTGATAACTTCCTTTATTCCCAAGGTGGAAAGAAATATCCCAATAGATACAGTCAGGTAGATTCATCTTATTGAGTTCAAGCCCAGCCTCAGATACTTACAAGCTATGTGACCTTGAGCAAAGTCATTCTGTCTCAGTTTCCTCATCTATAAAATGCAGTGGAAAGGGAAATGGCAAAATCCTCCAGGATCTTTGCCAAGAAAACCCCAAATGGGATCGTAAAAAGGCAGACAAGACTGAGACAAATGAATGACAAGAATAAAAGTCTTGAGTAATTTGAAGTCCCATCATATAAGTCAGTCCAAACCTTTGCCATTAGGGAAGTTAAAATGGGATTATAGATTTATATCTTAAAAAGACTTCAAAAGGCATTGAGTCTAGCTACCTTATTTTACTAACTGAGATATTGAACTTGCTGAGGATCACAATGCTAGTAAGTGTCTGAGGCAGATTTTGGACCTAGTTCTTCCTGACTTCAGAACATTATCTACTACATTCTACAGTCTCTATGCATACCAATGAAATAGATACATTAAGACCCAAATGTAAAAACCAAAAACCATGTGGGAAAATATTCCAACATATCTGCCATATAGCAGTGGTGTAGATTTTGAGATTAGAGGAATGATTTGCTAACATGGAAAGATTCTAAAGCCATTGTGGAATTGTATTTGTGGCTACTCAGAATGCATACAGGAAATCCCACTCAAGGGAGTTTTAATGTAAGATAATGATATTATCAGGCTACCTGCATCATGAGTTCATTCAAAGGATAGCAAAGGACAGTGAACAGGTGCCATATTGGGGAAAGTTCCTTCTGTGGTCTCTGGGACGACATCCTGCTCAGCATCCTGTTGTACTACTTTCTTATTGACTGATTTCCATTTCCATGTTATGTTTAAACATATGTATGTTTAAACACATGTATGTTTAAACACAGTATGATCACAGAGCATGTTGACCTGCTTTTTGTCCTAGTGAATCTCAAGATTAAGGATTTCTGTGGGATTCAGGACAGGAAGCAACATCATTAGGAACCTGTCTACGTGTTGGGGAAAGTCTGAGTCTGGTATCTGGAAGTTTTACTCCAAAATCAAAGCATAAGGCTACTGGGCTTATACCCCAAAGAGATACTAAAGAAGGGAAAGGGACCTGTATGTGCCAAAATGTTTGTGGCAGCCCTTTTTGTGGTGGCTAGAAACTGGAAAATGAATGGATGCCCATCAATTGGAGAATGGTTGGTAAATTCTGGTATATGAATGTTATGGAATATTATTGTTCTGTAAGAAATGACCAGCAGGATGAATACATAGAGGCTTGGAGAGACTTACATGAACTAATGCTGAGTGAAATGAGCAGAACCAGGAGATCATTATACACTTCAACAACGATACTGTATGAGGATGTGTTCTGATGGAAGTGGATTTCTTTGACAAAGAGAAGATCTAACTCAGTTTCAATTGATCAATGATGGACAGAAGCAGCTACACCCAAAGAAAGAACACTGGGAAATGAATGTAAACTGTTTGCATGTTTATTTTTTTCTTCCCGGGTTATTTTTACCTTCTGAATCCAATTCTTCCTGTGCAACAAGAGAACTGTTCAGTTCTGCACACATATATTGTATCTAGGATATACTGTGACATATTTAACATGTATAGGACTGCTTGCCATCTTGGGGAGGAGGTAGAGGGTGGGAGGGGAAAAATTGGAACAGAAGTGAGTGCAAGGGATAATGTTGTAAAAAATTACCCTGACATGGGTTCTGTCAATAAAAAGTTATAATTATTAAAAAAAAATTCAAAGCATAAGAAGCAAAAGGGAGTTTGACCAAAATGAGCCCACCCACTGGAAATGAATTTATGTCAGAGTTCAGGATGAGGCAACAATCTGTCAATCAGTTATAAGCTTTGCTTTCTATTAAGTCTGTTTTCCTTGGCTTCCTTGACTGGCACTTGTAGCTCACTTTAGTACTTTGTAATTTGATTTATTCATCTCTTTGATTTATTCAGCTCTGGATTTATTTAGACATCATCATAATTATCAATATTTTATATCCAAGAATTTTGTAAGTTACCATTTCACTGATGTCTTTAGGTTTTGCTGTAAGCAAAGGCATACATTTCTAAGATTTCTCACCAAAGTCAGCAGCATAATTTGTAGCTTCATCCATATAAAAAGAATGAAGTCAGTTGGGTCTTTTAACTTTTGAATGAGAGAATATTTTATTTCCTTCTATCTACTTGTACTTCTCCCCAACCCAGTTGGGGTAGTCAAAGAATATAATAATCAGTGATGAGGAAACTTTAAAATGGTAACAAAGAGTTAATACCCAGTCCTTCCTTTACAAAATGTGAACATTGATAGAATTAAAGAGTTCTTAGACACTGAAGGATTAAAATCACACCCCTGGGGTCTTTAAATAATTAAGCCCTGCAGATGCTGACACCCAGTTGGAGAGGATACAGTTCAACCAAGTGCTTAGGAAACAGGGAAAAACCCTGTTCCTTGCCTCTTAAAGTGAAGAAGTAATTTTTAAATTCAGAAAAGGGTAGCTAAGATTCCAGCAGCAAGTCTCTTCTTTTCTTCACAGTAGTAGAGAGTTGATATTACATATAATGGATAGATGGACAGATAGATAGATGAATGGCACTTATTTAGTACTCACTATGTGGCATTAGGTGATGGGAATAACAATATTAAAGTGAAATAAACTCTGCCCTCAAGGAGCTTACAACCTAGCAATAAATAACACATTGGAGAGTTTGGTTAGCAAAAAGAGTTTTAGCTTGGACATAGAGAAGTTAGCCATTTAGCAGTTGTTGTTGTTGGGTTTTTTGTCCTAGAAGCATTAGTAACATTAATTTTATTGCAGTGCTAAGAGGAAAAATTGAAAGTAGTAGTAGAAGAGAAGGAACCCATGGTGGCAGGAAAGATAACAAGATGGTTAAGGTGTATGACTCATTTATTTACCAAGCAAGACAGCTCAGTATCAATATAAGAGTTCCAACTTTGAGTATATCAACTACTGCAGTAACCGGGCCATATTCCAAAGACCTAATTTGATTAGTACTATATAATTAAGATAACCATAGAGGAGATGACACAATAAGTCACATGGAAGGGTAGCTAGGATATTAAGTATAATCTGATATGAGGACAAGTAGTAGGTTTGGTGAATTTATACTCACTCCCTTTTTCTTGACATTTTACTTATTTTATCAAAGAAAGGGGTAATTTTAGAGGGGCATTCTTGAGCTCAAAGCTAGTTTACTCCTCCCCTCTATCTTATCCTATAGAAAGTACCACTGAAGAAATATGTGGCTAGATAGAAAGTTTTAGTGCAATGGAAATAGAAAGTGTTTCAGCATTGGCTCAGCATAAGGGACCTATGAAAAATTAAGATCATTTGGTAGAGCCCTCATCACTGAGTTCTTTGATGATCAAATGACAGAGTATAAAACAATTGCCTGGTGAAATGCAGAAGCAGAGGGCTTTCAGGATATTTTTAGAAGATTAGAGAGATTAAGCTCTAAGTAATTCATTATTGGACTCCTGACATCAACAATAATAAATGCTAAAGAAAATATCTCCCACAAGGTATCTGATCAACTGAAAGCTTCATTTTTGGTAGCCAATTTACAAGGCTGGTAGAATATACTTTGAGAGCTTTAGGACATACTCACAAGATCTCTAATGGGCATCCCAGGCAACTGCCTTGTAATAAATTATGGTACAACCATTATTCCCCTAGATTGTAAACTTTTTGAGGGTAGAAACTATCTTTTGCATCTTTTTCCATCTCTAATACCCAGCACATAGTAGACAAATCTTAGAGTCTGATTACTGACTTTCTGATCTATCTTCCACAGAGATACCAAGGTGATATTACTAAAGGTAAATCTCCTTCTCAAGAAGTGGCTCTCTGGGATAAAATCAGAATTCCTCTTTGGGACATTTAAAACTTTTCAATAATCAAACTCCACCCTATCTTTCCAGACTGGTTTCATGTAAGTCTCCATCATGTACCACTCAAACTTATCTACATGCCCAGTATACAACATTCTGTATACCTCAATGCCTGGAATCCATTCCCTCCTTACTTCTGCTTCTTAGAATTGCCTAGCTCCCTTTTAGGATTCAATTCCAGAGGACTTCCCAAGTGAGACTTTTCTGATACCCTGGAAATTAATATACACAACTATATGTGCATGCATAAAACATGCACACATAACTTTGTGCATATTTGGTACTTATTTCTTTGAGTATATATTATTTTATATTCAGTAGTATGTAAGCTCCTAAAAGACAGGAATGGTTTTGTTTTTCCCTTTGTATATCCTCAAGGCCTGGTGCATTGTAGTCACTTTAATAAAAACTCTTTGATGAAAAAGTAAAGCAACATTAAGGGAAGGGGGAAAAGAAAAAAAGTATTTTTCTGTGTTGTTTGGCCTTTGGACCCTTGAGCATCATTCTGGTCTTTCAACCCCTCTCTGAAGTAGACATAATCCTAGGTTATCTGACATCCCTCATCATCTCCATCACCCCTATACAAGCCTGATTTTGCCCTGGAGAAGATGAAGTTGCATATAGAGGGTTTAGCATAGTGCCTGGCATATAGTAGCAGTTATAAATATTTACCACATCATATCATAGAGCAATGTGGTTAATATTACCCAGCAAAGTATAAATATAGTCAATATGGCACGTTGGGTAGATTGGTGAACTCAAAGTCAGGAAGGACCCAAATTCACATCATGCCTCTGTGATTACTTATCATGTGATTATGGCCAAGTCCCTTAAAGAACCAGAGCTCCATACTTTTCTATAGGATTCTAAGTTATCAGCAGTTGTAACTTGTGTTCAAGAGAAGACAATCAGAATGAGAATATGGGTCTTTGATTTATGTGAAAAAATAATGATGCCCTAAGAAATAAAATCTAGATCTATTCATATATCCAAAACAGTACCTTAACTACTGAGTTTAAAAAAAAAAAAACAAAGAGGACAATTTTTCATTGGTTCTGAAGTCATCTTTGAAATAACACAATTTATTAACACTTTAAGGCTTTTCAGAGCAGTTAGGCAGTGCTTTGAATAACAGGATCTATAATCAGGAAGACTCCTCTTGAATTCAAATGTGGTCTCAGGCATTTACTAGCTGGGTGACCCTAAGAAAGTCACTTAACCCTGTTTAACTCAGTTTTCTCATCTGTAAAATGAGATAGACAAGGAAATGACAAACCCTCTAGTACCTTTTCTAAGTAAAACCCCAAATGGGTCACCAGAAGTTGGACACAATACAAAAACAATAATGAAGTTTTATCAAAAAAAATCAATCAATAATTATATTCATTAATTATCTCATTTGATCTTTTTGATAACTCTTTGAAATAAATAGTATTATGAAGAAACTGAGGCTCAAAGAGGTTGACTTGCCAAGGGCTAATCAGATAGTAAGTATCCAAGACTGCACCTGCACCTTGTTTTTCCCTCATTCCAAGTCCAAACTACTATCCCATGCTGCCTCTCAGGTAGAGAAGTCACAGATGGTGGCAAACACAGAGAAACCAAAGATCATTAAACATCCAATTTGACTAGGAGGTTAAGTGAAAGGATATAGGCAAAAGCCGTTGTAATATGATTTGGCCTCAGGTTTATGTTGGCTGAGCTTATTTTAGAATTTATTTTTGTTTTCTGGGAACAAATTTGGTGAAAGAATGAAGAAACATGATAGTCCAAAGAGTATTGGTCAGAGAATTAGGAGGCTTGAATTATCTGTAAAAATTAAGGGGTTGGACTAGATAGGCTCTAAACAGCCTTCTGTCTCTACATCTATTACCTCCTGACCTATCTTTTAAGTGCTGGGCTCTACCACTGACAGATTTTGGTCAAGTGCAATTTGCTTAGTTAGGTCTCAAGTTCCTCATCTCTAAGATGAAGGTTTGAACTAGATACTCTCTAAGCTCTCTTCTAGCTCTAACTGTATTCTGTGAATGGAGAGGAGGGAGGAAAAGGGATGATGGGAAATGCTGACAAAAAAAATAAGCTAAAGTATAAGAGGATAAGGCAAGAATTTTAAACTGGTCAGAGAAGAGAAGGGGGATAAAGAAGAGAAAAGATAGGAGAGAGAGAGAGAGGCAAAGAAAAGGAGAGAGAAGAGAAAGAAGAGAAGGTAGGGAGAGAGACAGAGAAAAACAGAGACAGAGAGAAATGAGAGGGAAAGGAGGGAGAGAGGAAAGGAGGGAGAGAAGAGGAGAGAAATGGAAGAAGGAAAGGAGGGAAAGAGAGAGGGGGGCAGGGAGAGGGGAACAAAGAGAGAGAGAGAGAGAGAGAGAGAGAGAAATGGAGAGAGGGAGAGGGAGAGGAAGAAGGATGGAGAAGGGGGAAGAAACAAAAGAGAAGAGAGATGAGGAGAGAAAAGAACAGAAGAAAAACATACACATGTGCACACACACACACACACACACACACAAATACATACACACACAAAAACAATCCAGTCCCTTCATGTTACAGAAGCAGCATTAAAAAATAACAAGCTGATGTGTTACTCTGGTGATAGCAGCCTCATGTGCTTCTCTTGGAAAAACAACTCAGAATTGAACAGGATAGCAATGAAATCTTCAGAACTGGAAAGGATTCATCTATGGGTCTGGTGAACATTTTCCTGAAGACAAGAAAAGCCTTCCATCATAGATTTAGAACTGGAAGAGACCACAGATCTCTAGTGTAATCCTATCATTTTACAAAAGCCCAGAGAGATTAGTTAAATAGCTTAACATGGATCATGAATAACAAAAACAGGATCCCAGTCCAGGACTTCTGGTTTCTAGAGTAGCTAGATGGCTCAGTAAATAGAGTGCTGGTCTTTGGGTCAGGAAGATTTAAGTTCAAATTAAGCTTCAAATACTCAGGTACTTAGGTTTTTTGTTTGTTTTGCCTCAATGCGCTGAAGAAGAAATGGCAGATGACTCCAATATCTTTAGCAAGAAAATCCCACACAGGGTCAAGGAAAGTCAGACACGACTGAACAACAACCTCTGACTATGGGAGCTATCCACTCTCTTCTCTTAGGGATCCAGGCCCAAGTAAATATCTTAGAACTGGTGTGATATTTTCTTTTCTCAATTATGATCATTCTCTGGGAACAGATTTCTTGGGGGGCTACTGGAGGCAGCCTTAGTTTCAGTTCAGATCAATAATCACCTCAAATGCAGCCAGCTGTTAAAAGTTTAAATCCTTTATTGTCTCCTTCAAAATAGCCCGGTTAGTTTTCTTAGAGGCCTATCTCCCTCCATGGTTCCAAGAGCTCTTCCAGCTTCTGCCTCTAGCTCAACTCTAGCTCCTGGCTTCTCAGTCTCCCAACTGACTTACTTCTGATTCCTCCACTGACTTCTCACTTCTCAATATCTTCAAATCTCTTGATTGAACCTCTAAGAGCTTCTTATATATGATCTCTTAAAGGTGTGAACCCAAAGGTTGACTCCTCCTCTGAGAGAGTGGGACTCCTCTGAGAGAGTGGGATTGTGGGTGGTGTAAACTTGTGAATCTCATACTGAACCTGAAATCTCCCAAACTTGTGAACTAATGTGTGAGCTAATGTGTGAACTCACAAAGGTGTAAACATAAGCATTGTTTCTCCCAATTCTAGTGACTTAACACCTTGTAAGGATTCTAACAAACTGGGAAAAAAAAGTCACCAAACTTTTCCAAATTTCCCGCTCTTTTCAGAGATTGAATTTCAGAAATTGAATCCAGAGATTCTTTACAGAAAGGGGAGGGAAAAGATGAATCAATAATTAATAGTTATTAATATGATAGCACAATATTAGTTTCTTTCTGTATGCCCCAAACAACAAACATCTGCTCACCAGCCTCACAGATAAATCCTTTATAGCTTAGGAAATTTCAATGCTATCCTTCATATTCTTCCTGTTCTCCAGAAAGAGGCTTGAATGTTAGCCTTATCACTGATACCTTTTGTTCTCCATAAAAAACAAAGGATTCCTGTACTACAGCCATGGATTCCAAAAATCCCCTTCTACAAACGACCCATTTGTCAACCCCTGGTAACTTTGTCATTATAAGAAAGTGATCGTTTAAACCACTGATAAAGACTTCATGGAGAAGCATTGAGGAATCACCTTAGGCATTCATAGGTTAAGTGACTTACTCAAGATTACACAGCTAAAAAAATGCCAGAAGCAAGATTTCCACCTCACAGATGAAAAGCATCTTAGAAATAACCTAATCCAATGCCCTCATTTTACTAATGAAAAAAATAAGAAGAAGAAAGGTTAAGAAAATAAGGATTCAGATCCTCCTACTCCAAATCCAGCACATTGTCTTTTTCTTGATTGCAAGCCCAGTATACTGTCCAGTAGACTGTATTCTCCCTTTATGCTAACAGTAGGGACTGGGCAAATAATTTTCATGGTAGAGGGAACTCCAGACTGAAGAAACTCCTACTAGTGCTGGTCAGCATCTTTTCTACAAAAAGTCTAGCAAAGCGAGAAGTTACATCATAGTGTCACGTCTCCTTTCTATGAGACTGGATTCCTAGTTTTCCTAGTTGTCTCTCTATTCCCTGCTCCATCCTACCTCATTTTTCATGATAACTCTTAATTTTCCCTAATGACTAAATAGAGAAAAGGGCAAATAGATAGTCAACTGTGGGTAAGAATAATTCCCTAGAGAGAGCAAAAAAGACAGTGCATGAGTTATGTGAGCCCAGGCAAGCAGCATGCTTTTGGGACAATATAATGACCACACTGAACAGCCATTCATGATGTCTTCCTGTATGAAATTAATCTTATTATTCATCAAAAAAATTCACATAATTGCATCTGCCCAACATCAATAGATTGCACTATCATCCCGCCACACACACTCCAATTCAGCCATTTTAGTTTGGTATTTTTCAAACAATAAAGGGCAGAGGTCAGGCTAAGACCTGGGACTGGAAATAAGTCTAGATAGGAAAGTGAGTGTTCAGGTAGAACAGATGGGCCATCAAGTGGTTGGGGAGTTCCTTGCCTGATAACATTAGTCAGTCTCTGATGTTTTCAGCAGAACAGCAGTGAATTAAGCTGCTCACTAGAGAATTCAGCTTAACTCAGGGAAGCAAGCCCCCTCCCTTTATTAGCTTTGCTCACTCCCCCATCCCTACTTCCACTCCCACTTCCATCATCACTTGGACAGGCTAGAGAAAAAGGTCCCAGAGCTGCCAATCCAGCAGAAAATTTCAATTGGTTTCAAACACAGACCCAGCAGAGCTGCTAAAACAACACCTTGGATTTGGAGGGAGATCACAGAGAAGCTAGGCACTTTGTAATTTCTTTATTTTATCATGTCTGGCATCAGGCCTGGAGCAAAGGGCACTATCATCCTAAAAGAGGAGAAAGAAGAAAAAAGCAGCAGGGTAAGGAGCTTTACTTTTCTTCCAAGTACTGACACCCCATTGTCCTTCCCACCCTCCCTCCCCATCTTCCTACAAGAACATACAAAATTGTTTGATTTTTACTTCTCAGAACACCATAGCTGAAAAAAGTTAATGTGGGGTTGGCCACCCCTAAATATTTAAAGAATAAACTCACTAGCTCCTTCCATATAAAGCATTTCTCTTTCCCAGAATTAGCTAAATATTTTCTAAAGGAAGATACTTTGATTTTTCTCTCTGCCTTAGCAAAGCAACCTCTGTTCTTCAGGTTTCTTATCTGTTAAATGGACTCAATGGTTCCATAATGTTCTATAAGCTTTAAATGTATGGTCCAATGATTAAACATCCTTTTAACTATAACTATCTTCTCCATCCTATCTCTGTTTTCTCTCAGCAGAGCAAAGTAGTAGGGTACCAGGGGGGATTACAAATCAATGTTGTATGTATCTCTTGTATACTTATTTATATAAATGTAATTTCCTCAACTAAAAGGTAAGCACCCTGAGGGCAAAAATGTTTCTTATTTTTACTTGTATCCATAGCACTTAGTACAGTGCCTAGGATATAGTAAGTACTTAATAAGTCCTTGTTTACTGATTATTCTTCCACAAGTGCTTGAAAAATCATTAACTTAAATTTCTACACAATGTAAAATAGTTTTACTATTTATTATTATTTATTATTATATTATATTATATATATTATTATATTATTATTATATAATAATAAATATAATATATTTATTATTATATAATATTTAAAAATATATTTAAATTTTTATAATACAAAAATAAAATCTTTCTGACTCACTAATATATCTTTTATTGAGAACAGTGGGATTAAATATGCTTCATTATTTTTTTGAAAATTCTTGGTTTAATGCTTTGTGATACAGAGACAGTAAAGGTCTCATTCAAAGTTCAGTTTCTTTTAATAGTTGGTTTTAATGACTGCCACAGCTGAAAAAGATATCTCACTAAGAAAATAGATCCAAATTGAAGAAGTATATCATTTGTTTCATATGACATATATCATGATTTTCACTTTTCAATCCGCAAAATGTTTTTGATGAAATTTGTTCAGCAAAATTTTATTTTCCCTGATGAAGATGCCAGAAGGGTGAGGTCTGAGATAAAGAGGATAATTGTTTCAGGGGAAGGAAAGTGAATAATGGCAGAACAAATGGCAAAATGTCCAAGTAGGTCACAGTTCTCTAGTGGATAGCTTTCATTTGCTTCCATGCTGTTCAGTGGTTTTGGGAAGAAAGGGTCTTGAGAGCAGACATGCAAATCTGAAAGAGTCCTGTGATTTTCCTAATCTTTCCAAGAGCTAGTGATACTCCTCCCTTTCTATTATGAATGTGTATGTTATGTTTATTTTATAAGTATTCTGAGTGAAACTGTATTACCTCTAATTTGCAAAGGACTGATGAGAAACATATGTAACAGAGATGATGATGTTTGCAAGGTGCTGAGGTAGAAGGGTTGCCCAAATAATTGGAGAAATATTCCTTGCTCATTGGAAGTCCAAGCCAGCATATTAAAAATGACAAATGACAACGCTGTGTAAGGTTGATATTTGTTCAGTGCCACTGCAATCAACTTATCAAAGAATTATTTTATAGAGATAGAAAACCAAAATCAAAATTCATTTCAAGGAAAATAACAAAAGAATTATAAAGTAAGAGTTCTCTAATCAAAATGTATAGTCATAAGAATGAAAGGAAAAGAGAAAATACAGCACTGAAAATGGGAAGAAGAAGGATACCTAGTAAGAATTCTCAACAATTTCTGGTGCCAGATTTCTAGTATATTAGTTTCATGGAGTTCTTGTTGAGAGGATATATTATTCCAATAGTGAGGACCTTTTAAATACAGATATGAAATTCCCTGACAATCACAATGAAAAATGAATTTCACTGAAGAAAATAAGACTAGATGCAATATAGACTGGATTATTTTGCAGTTTAATTATTTGAGCTGCTACTAAGAGGAAAAACTGGAGAAAAATAAAGGTAGTTTCAAGTTCTAGCTGCCTATGTTGAACACCTATCAAAAGAAATAATTCCACTGAAAAGAAAGGATAATATGAAACTGAAAGAGACAGTCCATTAAAAAGACATAAAGAAAGCAAAGTAAAGAATAAAGAGTGAAGGAAAAGTATTTTTTAAAAAGAAATAAATGATCAATAAATATTTGATAATTGGATTTGGCTCCACAAACAAAAATTGATTAATTACAGGATGATAAAGTCTTTAAGAGAACACAAAATAAAGATGGCTCTTTTTGTTTTTTCTGAGGCAATTGGGGTTAAGTGACTTGCCCAGGGTCACACAGCTAGGAAGTGTTACATGCCTGAGTCCAGATTTGAACTCAGGTCTTCCTGACTTCAGAACTGATGCTCTATCTGTTGTTCTACCTAGCTGCTCCTTGGCTCCTATTTCTATAATGAAAGTAAACCAGAGGTGTTATGGGGATTGTTTTACATACTCAGCTGCCACTGACAGTTAATATAAAGTTTAAATGAAAAAGAGATGGCATCTGCCCCCAGAGAAATCTTTGAATGAGCCACAGGAAAGTTGGACCAAGATTATTAGAGAGAGTAAATAAGCCTTGACGACAAAGGAGGATTTTTTTGGTGCCTCATCAAGAGAAAGTGGAAAAGGAAAGGAAAAAGAATTATGATCTTAGTTTTAAGATTTTGATTCAACAGAAATGCTAAAGCTTATGAGTATGAAAGAGATAACACCTAACAAAAGTCAGTCTCAAGTAGTATAATGGTTCATTGGTGTCAGATGAATGACTTGTATTCAAGTCTTACTTCCCTTTAACAGGGGGATAGGATGGGGGTGGAGGGAAAGAAGAAGGGAACAATTATTTATAAAGTGCCTACTATTTTCCAGGCACTGTGCTAAGCTTTTTATAAGTAATTCTCTCATTTGCTCTTCAGAACAAACTTGGAAGTTGGGTGCTATAATTATCCCCATTTTAGAGATGAAGACACTGAGGCATACAAAGTTAAGTGACTTGCCCAAAGTCACACAACTAGTATCTGAGGCTAGATTTGAACTCAAATCTTCATAATTCAAAGGTCAGTGTTTCATCCACAAAGTCACCAGTGGCCTCTCCCTAATCTTCAAACATCAAAATGAGGGATATTTAATTCTTTACAATTCTATACCCTATATTCCTATAAGAAGCATGAAATGGAAAAAAAAAGTGTTAAGGTGAGAAAAAGAACAAGATTAATAATAATATTTAAGAACATTTTAAGGCTTACAATGAGTTTCACATGTTATCTCATGGAATCCTTTCAATAACTCTCTGAGATAGGTTGGTGCTATTATTAATTCAAGGGGCAATTAGGTGATGTAGTAGATACAGAGCCAGGAGTAAGAAAGGATTGAGTTCAAATATGCCTTCAGATGCGTACTAGATGTATGACACTGGACAAGTCACTTAACTTTGTTTGCCTCGGTTTCCTCATCAAAAAAAAATATTGTTTATGAGGAAAAGATGAGAAAACAAACTCTGTAGATTGAAAGATATTAAACATCTTGCATAAAGTTATACACGTATCTGAAGCTATATGCAAATTTGGGTCTTCTTGACTCTAAGTACAAGCTTCGAATCACTTAGCTACAGGAAAGAAAGAAAAAGCATGAAAACGGAGTACTGCCTATAATAAATTACTATGTCACTAAGGGGATGATTATGGAAATGTGGATTTTGCATGGTGTAGAAATACGTATATGCATGCTTTTATAATAAAAACAAGTCTGTGATGTTTTAGTTCCTGCAGGTCTTCAATAAGAGAAAAGATAATTATCTGTTCTTTGCATTTTAGACTTCAGCTGCCTAGAGGCAGGGGGCTGGACCAAATGATATTTTAAGATCCCTTCCAGCTCTGTGATTTTATTATTCTAGTGATATGTCAACTTTAATATTATCAGACATTCAGCTCCCGATCATATATCCTTTATCAAGAAAAAAAAAAGGGTAGAAAGGTCACCTGCCACAAATGTCCATAGCTAATGAAAGCCTTTGTTAACTCTATTCAAGATTCAGCCATCAAGGAAAAAAGATTTTTGTTTTGTTTTTTGTTTTTTTTTCACGTTCCTTCCAACAATTTGGAAGCTAGCCAAGACTTGGTCTATAGGGGAGATACTACATAGCTACTTGTATGGTGTGCCAAAAAAGCTCCCAAGCGCCTTACAGATATCCATTATTAGTCTGTGCGATACCTTCAGTTTCTATCATTTTAGCATTGTATCTCCAAAGGAGTCGCTTTTAAATATGCATACCAAGATAGGGTCCTGCATTATCCATTAACCTATAATCTTCGCTGACTGCTATGTTATTATTAGTTTGATTTAAAAAGAAAAGAATTAGGGCTTAAAGTGAAATTCAGCCAAAAGGAAGTGGTAAGGTACAGGGAGAGGTTTTGGTTATAGGATCCATCTTGGGAAAGGCCAGCTTGCAGAATGATGCCCTGACTAGGGAATCCTGAGCATCTAAAGTCCAGTGGGAAAGTATAGACAAACAGGAACACACTCTGAATCTCTATCTAATTTTGTGGCTTTGAGGAAAATACTTTCCCTCACTAGTCTATTTACTTACCTGTTGTTCTGAGTTGGGACTGACTCTGATAGTTTAAATTTAATAATAGAACAAAATAAGATACCTGTAGGCCATTGAAAAATTACTTAACCATATCAGGAGAATGCTATCTAATGTTTGAGAAGTCAAAATAGGAAGAGAGAGAGAGAGAGAGAGAGAGAGAGAGAGAGAGAGAGTGAGTGTATAAGAACAGACATCCAGGCAGACAAGACACAGGGTCAAGGAGTCTGGGATTTAACAATAGTTGTTGGTGGTGGTCCTTCATTTAAAGAGAACCAATGACAATAAACAAGAGCTTAGAGGAGGGAAAACAAGAAAAACTACTGATATTCTTAGAAAGGTAAATGATTTTTCCTTTTTGATCTGATTTTTCTTGTGCAGCATGATAATTGTGGAAATATGTAAAGATAAATTGCACATGTTTAACCTATATTGGTTACTTGCCTTCTAGAGGAGGGGGTGCAGAGAAGGGAGGGAAAAAGAATTTGGAACACAGGGTTTTGCCAGGATGAATGGTGAAAATATCTATGCATATGTTTTGAAAATAAAAAGCTGTAACAAAAAAATAAGAAAGGTAAATGAAAGCAGAGGCTCAGGCACAGGTGAATAAGTCAGAGGTCCATCTTGGGACTGATACTATGCTAACATAGAAAGGCATAAAGAACTCCTTGGATTGATTTATCAGAGCTAAACTTCCACTGAAATTAGCCAGCTAAAAATGTAAACACCAGACTTTCTATGGGGGCCTTTATATGCAGAAGAGGAAAGAATCAAATTACTAGCCTGATCCTCTAGTCCTCTGAACCAATCAAGCTTATAATATTTTTTTCAGGAAAAAGTAGCCTAACTTGCATGGGGGTGGAGGTTAGGATATTTCTCATAGAAATGCCTGTCAAATGAGGAAGCTAGATGATCCCTCACATCTCTCCCAGCTTGAAAGTTCTATAGTTCCAAACAATGATAAACAGGAAAGATTGGTCTCTCCAATCCTACCCATGTGCCTTTTTAACTTGTTTCCTAGCAACATCATTAAAAGGGTGTTGTATTTAATAAGATGGAAATAAAATTTGAAATACTCCTTAAGTGTCCCCTTTACTTACCAGAAAAGTAAATAAATGCATTGAAAAAAACAACTATGAATTCCACTACTTGTTAACTAATTGTCTTTAAAAGCCCCTAAGTTCTTTTCTACTAGAGGATGCCTCTACTGTTTGCTTCTCTCCAAAAATAATTAGGACAGTGGGGAGCCACTTGTCTGTGGCTCCTCTTCTGTTACAGTAAGTTTATACTCAATTAAAGATATTTTTTTCCACATATGGCACTTCTAATATGTCTCAGCATGGAGTTTTTTTACCTCTAATTTTAACCAGGCTGAAGAATGGCAGTGATTTGTATATTCCCGGGATCTATGTTTGCCTTTTTTATCTTTACAGGTAATTTGCTGAAACTTATTTTTTATAATTTTTGGGGGGGCAAATGAAGTATTTCTCAGGTTCTAGCTTGCATTTCTGAAGTTCCACTGTCCTCTAGTGGCATGTAATTTTGAAGCATCAGCTCAAGTGACTACAAAGCTTTAAAAGGCTAGAGGTCTGGTGCTATTCAGAGATGCCAGTGGATGGTTCTGTCAAAACCATCCCAGATGAGTAACAGTCCATTGATGACACTTTTAAGCCTTTATGTTCTATGGTGATTAATAGATTCACAGTTGCCTGATGATAAAGAAATCTAGTGGGTTTACAAAGTGTTTAGAACTTGCGGAAGAATTGTTGGTCATTGGGGAGGCTGATAGAATAAAATGGGCCCCATATTTCTTCAGTTCTTAGGAAACCCAAAGACCAAAGAATTTTCTTCTGAAAAAGATCTTCAAGTTTATCTCATTCAATGATTCTTAACCTGGGGTCTATAACTCTGTAGATAGCTTTCAGAATTTGAATTTGATTAAGAAAAAAATACATCTTTATTTTAACTAATCTTTAATATCCTTTATAATCCTATATATTTTATTTGTTTAAAAAACATATAATTCTGAGAAGAGTCTATAGGTTTTACAAGATTGTCAAAAGAGTCCATGACCCAAAAGTTTAATCTAAACTCATGATTTTACTAATGAAGCAATATTCCCAAATTGAGAGACTGATTTGTACACATGGAGGAGAATTAGGATTTAAACCTAGGATTTCAAATTCCAAATTTCATGGGTTTTTCATGAAACTGCCCCACAACAGTGAGTAGGACATCTGTTGGTGAGAGAGCTGATAGTTAAGGGGGAGTATGAGATTTAATTGTGAGGGTATTTGGGTTCTCTAAAAGAGATAGATCTTTTTACAGAAGATACATCATTTGAAATTTCCCAGTCAAGCATAACTACCATCATTGCTGCCTATCAAAATCTGAGGAATAAGATCATCTGTGGGGAGCTAGGACATCTGCTACAAAGATAATTCACCACATTCTCTTAAGTACACATCCAAGGGGAAAATGATTGCTAATGTTACAAGGTTATTTATTCTCCAGCAGTGTCACTGGGAAGTAAACCTGCAAGATTGTTTACTCCTTGTAAAACTTGTCCATTTTTATGAAAATATTAAGTAAAACCCTGAAAAGTCATTGTCCATGAAAGATTTTTTTCCCCATCTCAGAAGAGAATCCTTTAAGAAAAATCAAATCTTTAACTTTGACAACAATATCTGACAATGGCAATGTTTCAGAAGTCAAAACAAGAGTGTGTGTGTGTGTGTGTGTGTGTGCGCGTTCACTGAGCCATCCAAGCAAACAAAACACAGCATCAAGGAGTCTGTTGTTGTTGGTCCTTCATTTAAAGAGGATCAATGACAATAGACAGAAGTTTAAGGGAGGGAAAACAAGACTGAACAATTGATAGACTTAGAAAGGAAAATTAAAGCAAAAACTCAAGCGCAGGTGAATAACCCAGAACTCCATCTTGGAATTGATACATGAGTTGGGGATCTTAGTCACAATGGACAAGCTAATAGTCCATTTAATAGGAGAATCATCTTAGGTTGTTTCTGCCTACCATTTCTAAATCATCCCACCGATATCCTTGTTCCCTATGCTACCAACAAGTTTTCTAACTCCCCTCTATATAAAATTGTCTTTTTCAAATTAGAATCTTAAGTCCTTTAGGGAAAAGACTATTTTCCTTGTTGATATTTGCATTTGTATCCCTAATACTTAGCACAATATCTAACACATGAGTGTTTGATGAATATCTACCAGGGCAGAATGAGCAGGTAAGCTAGTGAAGCTATGAATTGATAGATTTTCCTATTTCTTCTTATTTAAAAAATATTTGAAGTATGTTTAAATTATTCTAAGTATTTTATTCAGGAAAAGACTAAAAAATCATTCTCAAATTTTAAAATAGGATGATATTTTCATAAGAAAAACATATCTTTCTTAGTACCTCATCACACTATTGATACATATTGAGGATGTGATCAATTAAAATTACCAAGGTCTTTCCCACAAAATATTTTGTTATATTAGATTTTCTCTTTACTCTACTTGTTAAATTTATTTTTTTCTCAACTGAAATGGAAGACTTGCTAATTATTCCATTTATCTCTAATCAGTTTTATATCAATAAATGTCCATTCATCATTTCAGGTTTTCTTCTGAGATATTAAAAAAATGACATCATCCAAAGCATTAATTTAAAAAAATAAAACACTGAATGTGACTGGTCCAAGAACAAAGTCTATGACAAATCACTAGGGACTACTGTTGAAAGTTACGTTGACTCAGCATCCCATTGTTCCCAGCCCTGCTTATCAATCAATATTGGAAGAGATTCTGAGAGAGAAGGAAAAACCAAGTCTAGTTTTTTATATCATTTGCACTTTGTCAAGTACCTGCAAATTATTACATTTTTGCTATCTTGGGGAAGAATTGAGATTCTAAGACCCAACCTCTTTTGTTGAGATGGACCTATCTGGATTGTCTTAAAGTTACCTATAAAAGCTAGCCCAACCTTGAAAGTATTTGTTTATCTTAAGTGATCAGCCTACCAACAAGTTAATATCTTGGTGTATTTATAATAAAATTCTTTAATTCTTTTTGTCCTGAGCATTACCTCTTTAATCAGAATGAAAACCCAAATGAAGAATTTTACTTTCAAGATTATATTCTTCTTGAGACTTGGGAGCTTCTCCTACCTCAAATGTAAATTACTTACTTCAAAAGATACCAACAATCCAGTGATGCAGGTGCCAATCACCCCATGCTTTCTCATCCTCTTATTCATGTCCTCATATAAATTTTCGATGGAGTATTTTGCCAATATGTCAGGAACTTTTCTCTCTTGGCATTGCATGAATATCAATAGCAACCATGGCTGCCATCAGTTATTTCCTTGCTTTGTCATATACTCGCCCACACTTTGTTGTACTTAGGCTTCTCTTTGATGATGTCCTTTATATCACTTGTCTTGAACAAATCTTCATTAGTAATGTGCTACATTAGTAATGTAGGACATTTCTACCATGTTCCTCTCTGTTTTTAATATGACCTTCAGCTTTGATTTTACAGGATATGTGATATTCAATGACTCAAAGTTATACATCACAACCCAATTATCCAGATTTCTTGTCCCTAGATATGATATATCTCCACAATGCCAGCTCACTGGGAAATTTCCAAAGTCTCAGGTCTCTCTCTCATCCCTGAAAAAGTACAAATAGTAATTGTTAAAAAAAAAAAAACAACATCCAAACCTCCTAGACTCAACTGCCATACAATTATACTATAGTATACTCAATCATCTATGAGAGCTTAAGCAGAGATGGGATAATGACTTAATGGGTGTGTTGTGAAAGGTATTCTTGTTCAAGAGTAGGGTTGAACTAGATAGCCTTCCTTTGGATTCTCTAATTCTGTGATCATAAATTGTTTAGCTGGAAAGAATCTTAGAAATTATCTAACATAAGCCCTTCATTTTATAGATGAGGAAATTGAAAGCCAGAGATAGTAAATGATTCATCTAAGATCATATAACTATTAAGTGGAAAAACTGATTCTTCTAATTGCTATACCATTGCTCTTTTAGATTCAATTGTCTATTCTCAATAATATAATCAATCAAGAAACATTTGCTAAGCACCTACTATGTATTTCCATGCCTTCAAGAAATTTCTAGTCTAATAGGGGAGAAAATATTCAACCAAATATAGAAAAAGCAAATTATATACAGGATAAGTGTGAAATATTAAGCAGAGGGTAGATAACAGAATTAAAAATATAAACTTTTCATTTAGATAGGATTTACTATGTGTCAGGAACTGTGATAAGTACTGTATAATTATAATTTATTTTGATCCTCAGAACCACACTGATAGATGCTTTCATTGTCCCCATTTTACAGATGAGGAAAGTAAGTAGAGCTTAAGTGACTTGGATAGGATGACTCAGCTAGTGTCTAAGGCTGGATTTGACCTCAGGTCTTCCTAATTCTACACCCCATTCTACTTAGTTGCTTCTGATTGAATTTACTAGATAGGAATGTTTCCCTGTCAAATTAATGCTCTCAATGATGCCCAAAAACTTGAGTGAAGCCAGATTCTTGTTTCTCAAGCCCTTCCACAGCTTCCTATGTGATTTAGTTTTTATTTTTATATGGTGAGTGGAAATAGGGTCTCCTGTTCTGTGAGAAGAATCAGAATGTTTCCACAGATTGATGTGATGCATACTGAATGTGAAGGATAAAGTTGGTTCTGCATTTCCATTGAAGTGACTAGAAGGAGAAAACACAATGCCAAAGTTTAAGCCTTGTTCTAAGAAAATAGGGCTTTTCATTGCTAGGCACATACCTAACATAGGTCAAAGATAGAAAAAAGTCCCAAAGACCTCATGTTTGTGGTTCATTCATTCACTCATCCACTTTTTTGGACTAGGTAAAAGACAAGGTTCTTTACCTCATTTCTTACCTATCCTTAATTATTGAATGGATGAGTTGAGTCAACTTGAGACCTGTTGAAGATCTTAGCTTACAAAGGCCAAAGTCTCCCATTTCATCCAAGGCCATCTCTGGTCACCAGCCTAAGAAGAGTATGATGAAGGGGAGGGGGGGTGTCCTCAGAATTATACACAGTCCAAAAATATGGATAAAAGGTACATGAGAGCTGAGAATAATTGGAGGAATAACAGATTCATGTCTTCCATCTCACAATTTCTCTAAAGCAGCAGGAGCCATTTCCAAGCATCCTGATCTCTCTCTGGCCACTGGACCCAGATGACTCTGAAGGAGAAAGTGATAGAGGTAACCTTGCACAGCCCTCCCTTAAACCCAATTCATTTGCATTCATGACATCACCTCCATGATATCATGGTCCTCTTCGAGAACAATAATTTGATTATACATGTGCAAAATGTCTCATATCATCATGACTGTTTTGGAAAGTTGAGTATATTAATTCCTCCCTTGCCTGGGTGGCTCAGTGAATAGAATGCTGGCTCTGCAATTAGAAAAACCAGCATTCAAATCTAGACTCAGATAGTTACTAACTATGTTACCCTGGATAAGTCTAACCTCTGTCTATCTCAATTTGCTTGACTATAAAATGAAGATAATAATAGTACCTACCCCCAGGATTTTTATGAAGATTATGTGAGATATTTGTAAAGGACTTAGCCAAATATTTTGTAAATATTTTTTCTCTCTCCTTTCCTCAACATGATTAAGGAAATATATAGGAAGAAAGGCACCCACAAAGGACTGGTGCTCTGAATTCACCAGCATGGTTATTGCTGTCATTATTATTGTTTGCTGTTTTCCCTGATGGCAGATGAGATTCTGAGGAGAGGACCTTAGCCAGATGATGATGGATCACCAGGGGACAATACACAGTTTTAATGGCTGTTTTGTTAGCTAACAACAACAGTGACCATTCTTTTCTTTCCTTTCCTCTTTCCTTCTCCTTCCCAGGAAAGCATGAATTCTTTCCAAAATTTATCTCTATTTCTCTAAAATAGACTTTGCATGTCTGTCTAGCTAGTCACTAAGTCAAGATAAAAATGTGATTAAGCCAATATACTAGTGGTCTGTACGTATTTCTTTTGCTCAAGGGAAGCTACATGGGACATTATCTATCATCAGCTACATGAAGAAAAAAAATTTACCTTTTGCTGAGACCACCAGGTTGGAGATCAAGTTTTAATTGATACATATTATTATAGCTTCCACCCAGCCACCAAGTAGGGTGTGTTCAGGTTTTTTTTTTCAGTTGCATCAGATTCTGTGACCCCGTTTGGGGGACTTTCTTAGCAAAGATGTTTCCTATTTCAGTTCATTTTACAGATGAGGAAACTGGGGCAAACAGGGTTAAGTGACCTGCTCAGGGTCAAACAACCAGTTAAGTTCTGAGACCAGATTTGAACTCTGGAAGATGAGTATTGTACTCCCCCCAGCTTCCCACCCTGAAAAATATTAAATGCATTTTATACCATTCAGGACACATATGTCAGAGATGTTTGGTTATCTCTAGCAATTCTCTTCCCATATTTCTCCAGACAATAGATCCTAAAGTTATAATTATATAAAACTAATTGGTTCTAATCCAATGTAAATATGTGGTTCCATTCTCTCGCCCCAGGAGCCTAAGTAGAAATTAGTAACCATGGAAAAAGTCTTACCTGTGAGATTTTTGAAGAAAGGAACTGGGATAGGGTAGCTATGGGAAGGTGGGGTCAGAAAGTAGATGTAACTAGTATTCTTCCACTTTAGCCAAATAATCCATATCACTACCACCATAACATGTTTGATATTTTAATGGTCTCATTTTCCCTACCTAGAATACATGAGGAATTTTTAGTTTTGTTCAACTAAGAACCTAGATCCCTAGGTTACTTTCTCTAGGTTCAGACCCATTTCTTATCCTGTTTTTTTTTTCTAAGCCAAAAAAACTTTATATTCTTTGTATTTCTATGTCTGTATGTATGTACACTGTCTACATACAATGGTATAGACAGGAGGCAGAGTGGAACATACAGGGTCTTGTGTGATCATGTATGTCATTTAATTTTGCTGATTTTTTCTTTTGTTACATGGTTGAGGAGTTCAATGCTGGGGGAATGGAGGACTTGGTGAAAAAGATCTCAAGATATACAAAAGGATATCAATAAAGCTCGCTTTTCAAAAAATAATAAGATTTAAGAAAAACATTATTTGTTATTTTGAGATGTCTCATAATATTTGGAGCTTGTTACACCAGAAAGTATGTTTATGAATAATGTTTTAAAGCATCAAACTGGCAGAAAGTGTTCTATATCCAGCTTATATATTAATTTTAATGGAGTAACATTTCATAATAACAATAGTGTTCAGGAACCTCAACAAAATTTTTGTGTAAGAGATTTTGTATACATCTATAGCATTTGCTCTGTGTTCTACTCAGACTATTCACAATTCATTATCACATATGTGTATCATATTATTTCCCATCTTTCAATTCCATTCCTTTGCTTATGCTGTATACCCAGTTTAGAATGGCCTCCTCTGTACTTTCTGTCTCTTTAATCTTCAAGATTTATCTTCAATTCCACCTCAGTGATTAAGTGCTCTTCTACTACTCCAGGCCAAACTCAACTCTGCTTTCTTTATGTGGAGTTAATATTGTACAAGTATCAGGAATTGTTTTGTAATCATTTCTAGTCCATTATTCATACAATCCAGGTTGTTCTGTAAATGCATTCAGGACAGTAAGCATATATTTTGGTTTGGAACATGAAGCTCACCTCGGGAGAACTCAATGGGTACTAGTTAATTGACTGACTGCAGAAACAACCATTGTCTCCTTCCATTCTCCTGTCCTTAAGATGGAAGGGATAATTTCTTTCTCTCTGCCATAAAAGAAGGTAGTAGGGATACAATAGGGCAATGTGAGGCTCAGAAATGATCTTAGAGCCCATCTAGTCCAACTTTTAACACAAGTAACCTGAGTTTCAGAGAAGTTAAATGACTTGTCCAAAACCACAGTTTGTTGGAAGTAAAGTTGGACTTATAACTCAAGTATCCTGAAACACATTGAGTGTGATCTATTGAGCAAAACAAAATTTATACATGTAGATTGGTTTCAAATGTTTAAAAAAATTTCATAAATTCAAGGTTTTTTTAAAAACAAGTCAAATCTTTATTGTATTTCTGAGATTTTCTGAAGCAATATAAAGATCACAAAATTGTGAAGAAGGATCCTGTGTCTAAAATGGTAAAACCGCATAAAAAACAATTTATATCTTTGCATTGATTAAATATTATGGTTTTCTGAAAATAAAATGTTCCAATGTCATATGCATGCATACAAAAAAAAGGAATAAATTGAAAATTTTCAGAGGATCCCAAATAGATAGGCTTTTTCCATTTGGATGCTGATTTTAATTCCTTCATTCCAAAAGAATGGAAGCTCCTGAGAGTAACTGCTGTTGGGTTTTTTTTTTTTTTTTTAATCTTTAAGACTTGGCAAGGTACCTGACACATTAAATTAAATTTTAAAAATATTTGTTATTCTTTTAATATGTATTAAGTACTTAGAATACAAAGGGGAGAAAATCACTTTTCCAAAGAATTATACTTTTATCAGAGGGAAATACGTTATAAATCAGTCAATACAAATTATATAGTTTTAGTGTACACTGAATTGGCCTGAAGGAGCTATCCCAAATAGCTAGACAGGTAACACCTTTAGAAACTTCCAGGCACATGGTACCCCATCATTTGAATGTCTTTGTAGTAGATGCAAAATAAATGCAAAGTATATACAAATAATGCAAAGTAATTTCAAAAAGTAGATACCACTAGCAACCAGAGATAGAATGATAGATATGGCTTCATTTAGGAACAGGTGGCACAAATATCTTTAATAAGAATAATTTAATTTAACTAAAATGAATCTTTCAGTCAAATTGCATAAAATCAGAGCTACCCTGGACTTTTATACATTCTATCTTCCAATTCTGAGGCCCCCAAATATAAAACCAAAATAAAGCAAGTCAATAGTCATCATAATAATACTATTATTATTCCTGTTTTTTTTTTTTTTTTAATTCACAACGCAAGCACTTCATATTGAAAATCTGGCAAAATAAGGGGCTAAAGTCTTAATATATATTCTCAATGTAAGCATTCTTATTAATCTGTGGCAATTCATCATCAATATCTTTCTCTTTTACAAGCTCTTCATAATAAGAATTTTCCACAGGTTACTTAGAACTCCCTGATTTTGTTGAAATACTGACAAGAGAAATAAATGACCTGTGTTGGTTTTCTTTTCTCAAGTTACCTACCTGTAAAGACTTCACTTTTACAAGAGGAAAGGGAGATATTTGTTTTCAACTTCCCTGCTGCTCATTTCCTAATAAAATTCTTACAGGAAAAGATACAGAGTGAGAAGTAACTTGGAGTTTTCAAATTCCCCAGGAGCTACAGCCCTTTTCCCCTTCTACAGCAGAGGAGAATGCTGATAGTGGTTAGGGCCTAGACAATGAGAAACAAAACTTTCTAAGTCTGAGGTTTCAAATATTTCAACAAGCTTTGCCAGATTTGTAAATTAATTTCTGAGACCCAAAATGGAGTTGTGGAAAGATTGCGGCAAATGTCATGGCTCTGTTTTTGCTTAATTTGGCAATGTGATATTTAGAACTATTTAGTACTTATTTGGGGGATAAATAAAATCAATTTTAAAAAACTTGAGATGCCATTTTTCATGAAGCTAAAAATTTATTTTCTTTGTAACAATAAGGCAAGAAGTTTTTCCTATTAATAAATCATATTGATCTTATTCAATACTTTAAAGGTAACACAAAGCTGGAAACAGCTACATTATTCATTCATTATTACAAACCTTTCTATCCTTGCCTTCCCATCCTATGCCAGTCCCATGAAAAAGCCATTGCCTAAAATTAAGGACTCCACGATTTTCCTAGATCACATAAAAGGAACTTGCCAGATATGTACACTCTCAAGACAGTTACCACACACTCCATTGTTTTTACCTGCAGGGTTCTTTCAAAGTTTTGGTGTTTAACCAAACCTGAAATTTTATGTTCCCTTCTTATTTCTTGATCAAGGCCTCTCTCTGTAACTATAAACTTAAGTCACTTAACTAGTAAAACGGCAAAGTAGCCAAGTCTTCCAAACCACCTCAACTTTCCAACCCTCCAAAAAGAGGAATTGTGAATCTGATGTAAAGTAATTACATATAAATCCAAGAAAAAAAAACTAGATAGAGACATGATAAGGTAAAATCTTTGGGAATTAACAGTGGACAACTTAAACCTTAAAGTGCTCACTTGTTACCCTTACCCCATGATCCAGCTCTTAATTGCAAAAGAATAAGTTGTTGGCAGGCTTATGCCTGATGCTTAATTACTGTAATGCTGGAGAAACTGAGGCAAGATAGAGATTAGAGAGTTTTTAATATTTTATTTGAAATGGAGAGATTTTTCTGGGGGCATGCTGCCCCCAGGGCTGATGTCCAAAGCATCCAGCAACCAATATGGGTTCTCAATAACATATATACACATGTGACTCAGCTACAGGGGTAGACCAAGGCAGGGGCAGAGTCAGACCAGTGAGAGCAAGAAAGGACTATCAATGTGGTTCTGACAGGATGGGGGGAGGCACAGGACATTCTGATAAATTGGGATTGTAGAATGGGAAGAAGCACCAGACACTCTGATGATGTCTAAGATCATCATGATGAGGAGGGAGAGGTGGTGCTGCAGGATTGAACAGAACAATTAAGAACTGAGGCAGAACAATTCAGGGAAACTGAGTCAGGACAATTAGGGAAACTGAGTCAGGATAATAAAAGGAAACTGTGGCACAACATTCCACACTCTATCTCTTCTGAACATTCACATCATTGAATTACCTTCCTCTAGATATCTGGAAAGTCTTAGCACCATAATTTTGACCAACCCTATGTGAAACCAAAATAAAACTAGAAAAATGTAAGGACTTATGGCAAGGACAATAAGACAATCTCTCCCTGATAACCCCAGAGTTAATCAGCAATATAAAGCCTCTCTGTTGCAGCATGTCAAGTCTTCTGCAGTTCTGGAGCATCTCAGCCAGAGAATCCAGTTTGAGATGGACAGTTCACTGTGAGTTAGGTCTGTGGTCATTTGTACATTTAACTCAGCCTCTGCTTATAGAGCAGCAGGGCTCAAGGCCCATTTAGAGGGGCAACCTTCTCTAGAGGAAAAGGGTAAGGCTTGGAGTAGCTCCACCTGTCCCCACCCAGAGGAACAGTCAGGACTGCTACTACGATACAGAAAGGATCCAGATTTTTGAGCAGAGTATGCACAGTTAGACCAAAGCACGCAACCCCAAACTTTTTAAGGCATGATACAAAACTGCAAGGTCCTTTGAGAATGTTGAAATACTAATTAAGGAACTGGGATAACAGGAGTGGAGAAACAGATCAGAGAGCCTGCTAGTCCCAAGACAAGTGTCTGATTTCTTGTTGTTTCTAAAAAATAATCTCAAAAACTGAATCTGCTAGGACAATTCCAGCAGAATAAAGGATTTCAAAGTTAAACCATAAACAGCAAATCATAGTCCAGTGAATTCAAGCAAGAAGTAGAAATGAAAAGGACTGTTTAAAGGACTTCCAACTAGTAAGATAGGGGGTGGAGTAGAAGTACCTAAAGCAAAATGAATAGGAACTAGGGGTTCCCATTCTTTCAGGTATATTGGGGAAAATCCACCAGTTTCCTCAGTTTCCTATCTCTTCCTCCTTTTTTTTCTTACAGAAAGGAATTATCAAATAACCATCCCACATAAAAATCCCGAGAGTGAATCAAAATTCCTATATATAACAGACTAGTACAGTAGGGTTTTCTAAAAAGCCCTCAATAACAGCAATAGTTATATAAGTTTAACAATTTCCATCCCAAATCGTAAACACACAGTAATAGATGACCCAGTCAGGGTTTAACAGTCATTCATCAACTATCCCCAAATTTCCCATATCAGTCCAAAGTACACTAGGAGCAGGGGTGATGGTCTCTCCATTAAAAAACTGCTTCGTGCTGAGGACAGGCTAAGACACACAGTCCAGGGAGGGGAATGGGTGTGCTGACAATCAAAGCTGATCTGGGTCCCAGACATACCTATAATTTCACCAAAATCTAGAAAGAAAGAAAAAATCTAACAAATAAAGGTTAGAATAGACTGATACAAAATGTGAAGAGGCCAATGTGGCCATCAGCTTCGCATGTGAAGAGATAGCTTTCCTCACAGGACAGGAAATGTAGTTCCAATAAATAAAACAGCATTTAGGTTTCACAGACTACTGTTAATTGTCCTTTAAAAACACTTGAACATTATAGACACAATATCCAGTAACAGATAGATGATCAGGCTAAATACTTATTTGCCCAAGTATTTAGGATATAATGATTACATATACCAGATTGGAAACAGGAAGGTATGATATAATTGAATTGCATTAACAGTTTCTATTGACCATTGTTCTAATTATAGAAATCAGTTACAGAAAAAAAAAATGCAGGAATATGACTGACTATAAGCCTAAGAAATTTTATCTCCAATAACAAATTCCATTAACCAAAGTTTCATAAATCCTAAACGGGCATTTATGATAATCTTATATTGATATCAGTAAGAAGTTCACATCTCTCATACCCAAATAGATAGTTGAACTCAATACAAATCATTTTGCTTTAAAATACCCAATACATAGAAAAAATTCCAAATTGCCTATTGTCCATAACAGAAATATTTTCAAAAGGATAAAAAAAAACTATTATTTTCAGAGGCCTTTTAAATGACCTCAGGATGACCCAATACAATCAATTAAAATTTATACAGAATATCCTCATTCCACATAAAAGAATCCAAGAAGTTCTTAAAAGTATTAATTAAACTTTTAGAAATAATCCTACCAAATTAGAGATCGCATTTATGACCATATTCCTTAACCAAGGAAACCATTATGTATCCAAAAAAAAAACAAAAACAAAAACAAATATTCAGTCAATTAACTTAAAAGCAGGCCTTTCTCTTAAATCAGTTTGCTCTTTTCAGCAGAAAACCAAGCAGCTGCAACTTGATTTTAAAAAATGGTTGGAACACAGTTAGAAGAAGGGGGAAGAGGGAGGAGAGGGAAGGGATTCCACGCCGCTGCTCTTCCCCTACTCCTGCACCCCTGGACAAAAGAGTCCCTCCTCTTTCCCACTCAGTTTTCCCCACACAGAAATCCTTCCATTAAAAACGTTCCTCTGTCTTTTTCTACTTAACTCTTATCTTTCCCTTAGCTACATACTTTAAACAGATTCCAACAACTTTTCTAAGTAAAAGACCCATTGCTAAAGTAGCAGAAAGCAGTGAGGTGTGAGTTTTATCTTCATCTTTGAAGACAAAAGATCCTCTCCCTTTTCTCCCTCCCCACCTCTCTTTTCTCCTCCCAAATATCTTCCCAACACTTTCTCTTACTCCCTGAAAATGATCTAAACCTTTAATTGCTTCTACAAATCATTCCTTCATAAATCATTCTCCTCTCCTTTTCCCTTCAAAACTTTTAAGATTCACAATACAGTGAATAGCTAAATGATTCCATAAAACACACACATGTCCAGTAAAACATACCTTATAATCTTAACAGATTACCCACTGTGTTTCAGAAGGCAACATTCTTTACCTAGAGGCACGTGATCTCTTTCAAGCAAGTTAATAGAACTTCTCTTTAACATGCCATTATTCCTAAGATCTTATACTAAAAGATAACCACATCTAGCCTGCATAGGCAGCAGTAAAATTATATTAAAACTGCCCAAAAGGATATGTTTTGTTTTGTTTTCACTTAGTTTTAAACTAGTTCTCCAAAACCTTTCCCAACGTTTCAAAGGAATTAGCATAAGCTCCTCTGTCCTCCAGAGGCCTTATCTGCCCAGCCCAGCCTAGCCCAGACTTGAATTTGAATCAGGTAAGGTTTTATTGCTTTTTCCCTTAGAAATCCTACTAGCTGACTAAAAACTGCTCCAGCCAGTCTTAAAATAGCCCAGTTTTGTTGTTATTGTTTTACTTACAAATTAGTGCAACAAGTTAAAAAGTTTAAAATCACAAGCAAATTTTATACTAAGTACAGCTGCAACATAGAAATAACCAATTCTTAATCATTGTTCTTAAACCTTTAGCAGAGCTCTTTAACCAACAAAACAGATAAGTCACACAGAACACAAACCACAAATCACACAGACATAGGCTGCACAATTACAACACTGAACAAAATATTTAACACATATAACCAGAGAGTGCCCAAAAAGGCTCTCAGAGTCAGATCAGACCAGATATATCTTAGAAGATACCTAAACCAGAGGATATCATCCAGCATCCTGGAATGATACCCTTCTCAGAATTTAATGGCTGTCGGCATTTTATTATTCTGAGAATCCAGATGCTACCACAGACAGACAGACAGAACAGGTAAACAGATCAGATTATGTCCTAAAACATCCAGACTTATTCTCCAGTGGCCAAAATGGAGTGTTCACCATTGGGCGTGGCTGCAGCTGAAAACTGCTCCCTTTCCAGGAGACTCTGGAGAAATCCAGAGGGCCAGTCTCTCCAGGTCAAGAACCTCAAGCACTCCAGGCCCAAGGTGGAGACCCAAAGGTCTCCAATCTTTAATCCTGCTCTCATTTTCTAATATCTATCTGGGGCCTCCAAAATGTAATGCTGGAGAAACTGAGGCAAGATAGAGATTAGAGAGTTATTAATATTTTATTTGAAATGGAGAGATTTGCTGGGGGCATGCTGCCCCCAGAACTGATGTCCAAAGCATCCAGCAACCAATGTTAGTTCTCAATGACATATATATACATGTGGCTCAGCTACAGGGGCAGACCGAGGCAGGGACAGAGTCAGACCAGTGAGAGCAGGAAAGGATTATCAATCCAGTTCTGACAGTGTCAGGGGAGACACAGGACATTCTGATAAACTGGGATTGCAGAATGAGGAGAAGCACCAGACATTCTGATGATGTCTAAGATAGAAGGTCTTTCTCCTCTGGATCATCATGATTAGGAGGGAGAGGTAGTGTTGCAAAATTAAACAGAATAATTAGGAACTGAAGCAGAACCATTCAGGGAAACTGAGTCAGGACAATAAAAGGAAACTGTGGCACAACATTACAAACCACTTTGTTGCAGAGACTTTGCTTTTGCTAATCTACACCCATAGGAAGAGATAGACAATGATTTGCCCCAACCTATACAATTTATAACTGAATGCACAGGAAAGGATAAGGGGAGCTGATAGAATATTGTCTTAACTAAGGCCTGCCCTGAAACTAGATAACTAGAGACTTTACCCAAAATAACTTCCTAGCCAATTGCCATCAAAACAAACAAGAAATCAGATTCTATTTCAGTACAGCCAAGAAGGGAAGAGAACAAAGAATAAGGAATTGGGGTAATTGTAGGTGGAAAGGGGGTAAGGAGAAGAAAGCATGGCAACTAAGTTAGGATAAAAAAAGAGAACTAAGACCAAGTGGGTCTCCAACACAAGGGAGCTGAATCCTTAGCTGAGGGCGTGAATTCACTCACAAAGGGAGAAAGGTCAATAAGTAAATGACAAGAGAATATTTTTAAAGGCTGAAACAATAAAAATCCAGGACACAAAGAGATAATTCAGTAGAAAGATTTCTAAAAACAGAAAGAAGAATGAGTAGTAAATGCTCAAAGAGAATGTATGCAAAGGAATACCTGTAATCTCCTTCTGATCAGCAAAACTGCAGCAAGCCTTCAGGCAACTGATTCAGCAGTAGTAATTTCTGGAGTTCTCAGCCCATAGACAGTAAGGGGGTCAGAGAACTGATCAGAAGGAGATTATAAGTATCTCTTTGCTTGTAATGGATGCAGAACTCTGTTATATTAAGGGGCCTTCTTAGATCTGGGTCACAGTCATGAGTCATAGTCTCAAGGCAAGGAGGGGAACTAGCATACCAGAGCGTATGGTTCCAGGGAAGCATGAATTCTGGTCACTGTTCTAGGGCAGAAAAAGTGTTTGTGGTCACTTACAAACCAGAGCACAGGCCAAAAGTGATTAAAAAACACCTCTCTTTAGACCACACCATCTTGGATGAATTGAAAACTTAACAGACTCACAGAACTAACTCTGAAAACTGTCCTGCAAAAAACCTGGAGCTTGGGACAATGTTTCTTCTACTCTAGGATCAAAGTTGAACTTTAAAATAAAGCTAAAGTCAAGAAACAGTCTTGGAAAAAATAAGCAAATATGGGGAAAAGAACCTGACCATAGAAAGTTACTGTTGAGATAGGAAAGATTAAAACAAACTCAGAAAACAATCAAATTAAAACTAACATTCAAAACCTCAAAGAAAAATGCAAATTGGTATCAAGCCCAAAAAAGAAGTTTTAGAAGCACTCAGAAAGGTTTTGAGAAATCAAATAATAGAGATAGTAAAGAAAAAATGGGGAAAATAAATGAAGATGACTTAATAAAATCATGAAAAAAGAACTTGTTTTTAAAAAAGGCACAAAAATACTGAAGAAAATAGCATCTTAAAAATACAATAAACCAAAGGGTTTATTAAAAAAAAAGGCACAAAAATTCACTGGAGAGAACAACTCCTAAAAAGCAGAAATGATCACAAAGAAAAAGAATACACAAAAATTGAATGAAAAAAGAACTCCCTAAAAAGTAGAAGTGGATAAATGGAAAGAGAGGTCCAAAATCTCACTTAGGAAAGCAATTCCTTAAAAATTAGTTAGGCAAATTGAAGTTAATGACTCCATGAGACATCAAGAAACAAGCAAAATCTACAGAATGAAAAAAATAGAAAAAATGTGAAATGCCTCATTGTCAAAAGAACTGACCTAGAAAATAAGTTGAAAGAAGATCATTTAAAAATTACTGGGCTACCTGAAAGCAATGATCAAAAAAAGAGACTTGATATCATCTTCCAAGAAATTATCAAGTAAAACTGCCTTGATATTGTAGAACCAGAGAGCAAAATAGAAATTTAAAGAATCTACTTCTCACCTTCTAAAAGAGATTCCAAAAATGAAAAGTCCCAGGAATATTATAGTCAAATTCCAGAACTCGCAGGTCAAGCATAACAAATATCCAGAGAAAAAATTTTGCAGCCACAGTCATAATAATACAAGATTAAGCAGCTTTTACATGAAAGGACCAGAGAGGATTTGGAATATGACATTCCAGAAGATAAAGAAGCTGGGATTACAATCAAGAATCACCTGCTCAGAAAAACTGAGTTATAATCCTTGGGAAGGGGGTAGGGGGGAAGGGGAAGGAAGAAGATATTCAATAAAATAGACAATCTTCAAGCATTCCTGATAAAAAGACCAGAACTGAATAAATTTTTTGCATTATTAGGTCTATAATCCAAAGAGATTTTTAAAAAGAATTTATATACACAAAATATATAGTAGCTTTTTTTTTTTAACAGATAAAGAATTGGAAATTAAAGGGATGCCTATCAATAAATGATCTCAGAATGATATTGTTTGGCTCAATATCAAATAAGGTTCTCAATAGACTCATTTCCTCTTCACCCTGTTTTTGAGTTTTGGTGAAACAATTCTGCTTTTAATCTTTTACCATCTCCTCTATCAGTTTGAAAAATTGTCTTGCACTCTACACCATTGCTGTCTTCCTATTGGGAACGATATTGTATTGTTTTCTGGACTCTCATGAATCTCTCACTATAGCTGCCTTGCATAAATTAAATTCCTCCATGAACTAAAAGGCTATATTCAACTAAATTAATTCAACAGGAATGTATATATGTCTATTCTAAAATATTATAATTATTTAATATAAATATTTAACAGAATCATTAATAATAATAGTTAATGTATATCTTCTTAATATATATTCAAATTGCTGTTTGTGATCTCACTGGGGTTTTCTAGGCAAATAGTTTTTAGAGTGGTTTGTCATTTCTCCAGCTCATTTTACAGATGAGGAATGTTAGGCAAGTGGGGTAAAGTGAATTGCCCATGGTCACTTTGCTATTAAGTGCCGGAGGCCAGATTTGAACTCAGGAAGAAAGATCTACTTTACTCCACTGGAACTTTTATCAAGTACTTATTTAATAGAAAGTGTATAAAGCACCATGATAGGCAATAGAGATACAACAATTAAAAGGAAAGTCATTGTGCTTAACTAACTTACATCCTTACCAGAAGTTCATCTTGTTCATAGGTAAGTTAAGTACAATGAAATTTGAGGCTGAAGAGAATAATAACAATCAGATATTGGTTCAGGGATCAAAAAAGCTTTATTTCAGGAACTCCCACCTAAATTCAGCCTTGAAGGAAGTTAGGGGATAACTATTTATCTAGTTGAATTCAAAATCTATGTCATTAACTTTGTCTTTTTTTCCTATAGCAAGCACAATGGGAAAAAGCACTAGATTTAGAGTTGGAGGATCAAATTCTCATCCCAGAACTCCTAATTTTGACACTTATAACATATAAACTCTTAGGCCCTCAATTTCTTCTATAACATGATAGCATGGAAATGGATGGTCTCTAAGGTCACTTATAGCAATAATTCTGTTGTCATTTTTCAACATCAATAGATAATTTGATCTTTAATTTTCTTTTTTCAGTCAACAAAAACATACCTTCTCTACCTCTAATTTTTCTGCTCCTACTATAAAAAAAAATAAAATCAAAAATCTCTTTTACAAATATGCATAATCAGGCAAAGCAAATTCCCTTATTGATCTTGTCTAAAACAGAATCTTTTCTCTGAGTTCATCAGCTCTCTATCAGGAGGTGGGAGCAAATTTCAACATGAATCCTTTGGAATTGTGGTTGCTCACTACATTGACTAGAGTTCCTAAACTTCCAAAGTTGTGGTACATATTAGTTCTTTCCTCTTTCTTAGATCTCTTTTGGATGGAGACATAGTGGAATTATCACAGGGTCAATGGGGCATACACAATTGAATAGCTTTAGAGACATAATTCTAATTGCTTTCCAGAATGACTGAACTAGTCACAACTCTATCAAGAGTGCATTGATCTACCTATTTTCCCACAGCTTTTCTAGCTTTTGTCATTTTCCTTTTTTAACACTTTTGCTCATCTTATAGATATGAGGTAGAACTTCAGAATCTCTAATTTTCATTTACTCATTATTAGTGATTTAAAGATTTTTTTTCATTTGGCCATAAATAATTTGTGTTTCTTCTGAATTTTGCTTCATCGACAATTTATTTAAACATACAATTGGTTCTGTAAGAAATGAGACAGCAGGATGATTTCAGAAAGGCCTGGAGAGACTTACCTGAACTGATGCTGAGTGAGATCATTATATACTTTAACAACAATACTATATGATAATCAATTCTGATGGACATGGCTCTCTTCAACAATGAGATGAACCAAATCAGTTCCAATAGAGCAGTAATGAACTGAACCAGCTACACCCAGGGAAAGAACTCTGGGAGATGACTATGAACCACTACATAGAATTCCAATCCCTCTATTTTTGTCTGCCTGCATTTTTTATTTCCTTCACAGGTTAATTGTACACTATTTCAACTTCTTTTTGTACAGCAAAATAACTGTTTGGACATATATACATATATTATATTTAACTTATACTTTAACATATTTAACACGTATTGGTCAACCTGCTATATGGGGGAAGGGGTGGGGGGAAGAAGGGAAAAAGTTGGAACAAAAGAATTTACAACTTCCAATGCTGAAAAATTACCTATGCATATATCTTGTAAATAAAAAGCTATAAAAAAAGAAATATGTATATAAGAATTACACATATGGGATTGTTTGCTGTCTAAGGGAGGGGAAGGGGGGAAAGAGGGGGAGAAAAATTTGGAATACAAGGTTTTGAAAGGGCGAATGTTGAAAACTATCTTTACATATTTGAAAATAAAAAGCTATTGTCAAAAAAATAAATAAACATACAATTAAAATTGCTATAATTACATGTAGCATTTTCTTATCTTTTCCCTTTTTAAATATAACTTTGTTTACTAGTCAATGATCTAAGAGCATATAGGCAAGATGATGTTCAAAGACTTCTTAGTCTATATCTTCCCTATGCCTTCTATTAAGATTTATTGCATTTTTTAAAATGATGCTGGTTAATGCTTACTACATCCAGTTCTACAATCATTTAACTACAATAATAATAGTTAACAGTTATATAGGCCTACTATGTTTAGGCACTATTCTAGGTGCTTTACAAATATTATTTCTTTTGATCATCACAACAGCCCTGGGAAATAAGGACTATTATTATCCCCCATTAATTATTTACTTAGAGATTAAGTGACATGTTAATCACTTAACTCTTCTGAACTGAAATCTTCTAGACTCCAGACCTAGCATTCTATCCACTGCACCATCTAGACTTCCAAAATCATTTATATATTGTCTGGCAATGCTTTACAAATATTCTCTCATTTGACCATTGCAATAACACTGCCAGGTAGATCCTATAATCATCACCATTATTATTATCACTGCTATTATTATTAATATGTGAACAGGTCACAAGAAGTTGAATGAATGGTGGCATTACATAACCTATGGCATTACAGTTATTGCACATAGTAAAAGAGTTCCCAAGAGAAAATTTACATGTACCCATCCAAGTGGCCATCTCTTGATGGTCTTCTTTGTTTTGTTTTTATATAACATCTGGCCTAGACTGAGTGGTATGGAGATCTACCATTGTTCTGAGAACAACCAAAACTGGCTTTGTGAATAAAGTCTCTTAGTAATCCTACATACTACCATACTGATACGGACTGCTTCTTTCTTCAGTATCTCTGTACTTTCTTATTGTGGTAGGACCATCTCTCAAGATGATTTTCTTCCTTACAAGACTGGACTACAATCAAGAATCCTTAATGAGGTCCATGAACTTGGTTTTTGTGAATATTTTGATAACTTTTCAATATAAGTGGTTTTGTTTGTAATTTTGTATATTCAATGCATTAAAAATATTGTTATGTAAAAGAATCCCTAAATTTCACAGGATTGCCTAATGGGTCTATGACAAAGCAAAAAGTTAAGAGTCGCTGGCTTACATCTCTTTTGTCAAAACCTGTAATCCTACAAAGCAAGAATAAGTAACAGTGAAAAAGTACTTCATCCCATTTCTTTAAAGAGAGAGTAGTCTGGCGTGTGGAATACTACATTTTATAATCAGACTCTTGATATATTGTCCAATTTTTCTTAATTGTTCCTTCCTCTTTTTTTCCTTCTTTGTTATAAAGAATATCTCTCTAGGAAAGGGATGGGGATAGATATCTGATGAGCATAAATGATGTAAAAACAAAGAGAAAGAAGAAAACTGTGGGTTTATTAATATAGGGAACTCCTAGGTAAGAAAACTCCTTCTACCAATATACCTTTTTCTGCAAATTATAGTTAGTTGCCATTTATTAAAGACTACAGTATAGGAGGATTTGAAACAGGAAAAAGAAGGTTATAGGTAAATTACTTTCTACTGCCATTGTAGAAATCAGTAAATCCTGGCGCTGTTACTATTGACAGCTGCTGCAACCAACAGCATAATTTCCCTCATGGCAGCTGCCAAAGTTAGTCATGACAATCGCAGCAATGCCAGCAGGAGCAGCAGTCACCTTAAAAGGGAACCTCTGAAGACCTGACAAGAATAGTCAAAGAAAAATGTTTGGGATGGAAGCAATATACTAGGGTCCTATCCTGTGTAAACTAGGATTTTTTTTCCCTTAAAAGGTAATGTAACTATCCTTGATCTTAATTGGCTCATTGACTAAAGGCTCACACCATTAATGTTGCTAGTGATCTAGGTAAATTAAAAAAAAATCCAGAGTACTAGGAATCATTTGGATCCTCTCTCAGGCTTCAGACTGACCAACCATGAACAAAGAGGTCAAGAAGCTGCCCTTAACTAAACCAAATGCTGTGTACTTGCTGAATATATTTTCACTGCTATGGCTAAGTAAGTCTCCTTTTGTTAACTGTCAGATGTTCCATGAGTGTTTTATTTTGCTCTAATTTACTGAAATGATTAATTACAGAAATGAAGTTACAGTCATAGTTACAGTCATCTGAGGTAAATGATATGGAAAGAAAAAGTGTGTGTGTGTGTGTGTGTGTGTGTGTGTGTGTACTTGGATTGGGGAGAAAGGGAAGAAATGAAAAGGGGGAAAAGTGAGTATGCACAGGAGATAAAACAGACCTAGAGATTACTGGATTTTCTTTAATAAACCATTAATTATAAAAAAAAAAAAAAGCTTTTTCCATAGGATAGACTTTCCTTTAATTTTTTTTTTCCTCAAGGTAGGTTTCTTCTATCTCACCAAACCTAGAAATGCAATGGATCACTTAGTCTGGATCCCACTACTGATCAACACATTTGACTTGCTTCATTTCTGACCTGGTCTACTTTACTCCTCTTTAAGCATCCTGATGGCCTCATATTAGCACTGAACTTAGTGCAAATTTATAATTAGTCTTATCCCACTACATCTCAGAACTCCCAAAATCAAAAAAATTTGGCTCTTCTACATCAAGGACAATAGGCACCTGTTTCCATGCCCAGCTCCTTTAATCTTTAAGAATGCCATGGGGAATTAATCAACTGACATGGAGAAAAAAATATTATAAGTTTGTAGGATCATAATACTAGAAGGCAGGAAAAACTTTTTATCAATAAGAGCCATCCAAAAATCAAGTGAATTGACTTAGTAAAGGTCATTTTAAGCAATAGGTAGATGGCTAGTTATTAAGTAGATTGTACAGATGATTCTCATTCAAGTAAATCAGTTCCATTCTACTCCTGAAGTTCTGATATACCATGTTGTGGGAAATAATTTTGGAAGTTACAAATATAACAACATAAAACATAAATGCTTGTCAACTCATATCATTTCCCCTTTCTAAGGTACCCTCCTCCTCCAATACTACCATCTGTATTTACTCCATCTATATTTAGCAAAATCCTTTCTACCAAGGACAAGTTTCACCATTTCCAGAAAGTTTCTCAATGAATTTAACCCTCAATGATTATCTTCTCATCTAAACTCCATTACTCTTCATTGTCTCTTTTTCCCTTTATTCAAGTCACAGCACAAAAGAGTGAAATATTTTGAAATTCTATGCAATATTCTGTCTTCCATAGTATCAGGATAGCAACTTTTAGTTTGCAGATATTGGGAATGAGAGAATAAGAGAGAAGACTGAAGAGGAAGATTTGGAATAAAGATCAGAACTAAAAGGAGGATATATGAATATATGTGTATAATATATACATATAAATATAAAATTATATATATATATATACATGTATGCCCACATATAAATACACATATATAATGTGTATAAATACTTATATTTCTTATGCAATCACATATTTTACGTATATGTACAAATAAATAAATATATGTTTGAAGAAATAAGGACCTTTGATATTTTGGTGGATTAGCAAATATTTACTGAAGATCAACACCTATACACAAATAAAGGGTTAAGAAAGATCAGTATTCTTTCTAGTGTGATATGTTCTACAACTTACATATGAAGCTAGATTCTATAGTCACCACATAAGGGGAAAACTGTATAGCCAAAACGACTCCTTTAAATCCCTTCCATTATCATGAAGTAATATAATATAGTATATTTAAACAGCTGTTACTGGAAGGCAGCCAGGGTTTCTTTAAAAGAAGGCAATCTGTATCAGAGAACAGATGAATCTAAGATGATTTTAAAAAATGAACGTAAAATTTATTTTTCATATTACCCAACTAAGTTATTGATCAGAGGAAAGAGGATAACCAGGACTTCTTTCCAAATAAAAGGAAATAAAAATAGGTAAAGATTTAGCAGTCAGTAGAGGAATAATCTTTAAAAAGCTTTACATACAAGTTTGATTGTATTAAAGGATAGTCAGGCCCTAATAATTTTCTTCTTCGTATTTCACAAGAAATACTAAACAAAACATTTTTAGAAGACTCGAACTGCTAAGGAAAAAAAAACAAACTAAGGCTACCCCTCTTGTTGGCTTCTCCAGCCTAAAAAGAATATGATGAAGGTGAGGGAGGAAATCTCAGAATCATACCCAGTCCAATAAGATGAATAAAAGATATATAAGAGCTGAGAATAATTGGAGGAATAACAAATTCATGTCTTCCATCTCAAAAGTATTCTAAAGCAACAGTGGGGCCATATCCAAACATCCTGATCTTTATCTTGCCACTGAACCCATATGGCTCTATGGCTCGAGAAGAGAAAATAAGGCTGGTGATTTTTGCACAGCCCTTCCTCACTTAAATCCAATTCATTTACAAGTCATATCATCACCTTCCTGGGGTCAAGGTGTTTGAGAACAAAGGATAAACAACACCCAGTAAATAAAACATTTTTTCTTTCCTTCTTTTCTTTTTCCCCCCTCACCTTTTTCCTTCCTTCCTCCTTCCTCTTTCTTATCTATATGGGGATCATACTCTTACCTGTACGTGCTCTGCCCAAAAAAATGTAAATTTTCATCTCCAAAACCTTGCAAGACATCTTGAGACCTATAGGCTAGATTTATTTCTTAAGGCCTATCCTTTAAAAGCAAATTTAAAGGCCCTAATTAATTAACTAAGAGTAGGTGCCAGTCCAGTCTCTACTTGGTCATTGTTTGTGCCTGGTTGGCTCAGAATGAATGTAATTTTTTTTTTTTCTGTTTTGGCCAGGAACCCTGATGGTCTTCTTCCAGATTTATTTTTTTTTGACTAGGTAAAAAGGTCCATTCTTTGCCTCATCTTTTATCTATCCTTAATCACTGATTAAGTATGGCCTCAAAAAAACTGAAGCTTGGAAAATATCTTAGTTTGCAGTCTCCCACTGCATCCAGGGCCATCTTCAGCCATTCTGATTTATATCTTGCCACTGGACCCAGATAGTTCTGGAGGAGAACGTGAGGCAGGTGACTTTGTACAACTCACCCTCACTCAACTGTTAATGACTTGGATATTCTTAGTAAGACAATGATCCAAAAGAACTCTATAGAAATTATGATTAAAAAAAAAAACAACAACAACACTATCCATTCCCAGTGGAAATGTTATGCCACAGTTCTCTTTTACTGTCCTAACCAGTTTCCCTAATTATCCTGACCCAGTCCTGCCTTGTTCTGCTTCAGTTTATAATTGTCTGCTCAATCCTGCAAAACCACCTTTCCCTCTTTATCAGAATATTTGATAAGGATAAAAGATTTTATGTTTTAGAATATCAGAATGCCTCTCCCCATCCCAAGCTATCGGAATGTCAGATACCATCTTATCAAGATGCTTCTCCCCATCTCCAGGGTTCCTCTCCCCATTAGGTTATTCCATTTCCTATGTCATCCCATCTCATCCCACCCTGTCAGAGTCCTGTCCCTGCTCTCAGCACCCTGACTCTGTCTCCTCTCCCCCCCCCCCCCCCCCCCCCCTCCCCCCCCCCCCCGCCCCCCCCCCTCTCCCCCCCCCCCCCCCCATTGTTCGTTGGATTCTTGGAGACGATAGTCTCATTCAGCTCTGAGATCAAACCATGGATCCATTTAGTCCCAGTAAATCTCTCCATTTTAAATAAATTATTAAATACTCTCTAATCTCTATCTTGCCTCAGTTTCTCCAGCATTATAGAAGAACTGATGGGGTCTGAATACAATTTGAAGCATACTTTTTTTTACTCTATTTTTCTTGAGTTTTTTTCCCTTTAGGCATATGTTTTCCTTCACATGACTTAATATAAAATTGTTTGCCTTCTCAATAAGGGGAGGGAGGAGGAAAGAAGGGAGAGAACTTAGAATTCAAAGTTGTTTTAATTTTTAATAATAGCTTATTTTCAAAATGCATGCAAAGATAGTTTTTAACATTCACCCTTGTAAAACCTTGTGTTCCAAATTTTTCCCTCCCTTTCCCTCACCCTCCTCCCCTAGATACCAATAATCCAATCTAGGTTAAACAAGTACAATTCTTCTAAACATATTTCCACATTTAACATTCTGAACAAGAAAAATCAGATCAAAAAGGAGAAGAATGAGAAAGGGCATAAAAACTCAAAGTTTTTTAAATGAATGTTCAAAACTTTTTATGTGTAACTGGGGAAAAATAATACACTGAATAAATTCAAAAGAAGTAAAAGGAGGAGGAGGAGAAAGGATAAGGAGGAAGAGGAGGACACTGCATGAGAAAAAAAAAAGATTAGTTTGGCTGACTTAGAAAATATGGGAGAGATAGTAATGTCCAATAAGGCTCAAAAGAAAGGGTGGAATCAGTTTTAGGGCTTTAAAATCCAAATTGAATTTATATTTGATCTTAGAGGCAACAGGAAGACACTGGAGTTTATTTACTGGGTGTGGTAATTGCTTTGTCAAACCTGCACTTAAGGAAATTTATTTTGGCAATGTATGATGGACTGGAATATTGAGATGAATCTGAGAGACCAATTAGGAGCAAAGTATTCAGTATTTTAGAGCTTTAATAAATGTGTTTTTTAATTGTAGTTTGTTGGATAATGATTCTATTGTGCAATGATGTGAAATATCTCCTAAAGCAAAAATCTTACCGCCTGAAGGCTCTTAGGCAACACCAAGAACTTATTCTTGTAAGTAATGATAGCAATAATCACATTGACTCAGGAAGTAGTCTCACAGTCATGTCCTGACATCAGCTTCTGTCAATCCCAACCATAGATTATGGTCACAGACCTAATCAATGGGGCTCATGCAGTTGTGATGAATGAAGACTGGTTTCCAGTGAGCTATGAAATTAAATAATTTTTAAACCTTGGACAAACATATAAAGGAAAAAATATATATGGGGGGAAAAAAGAAAATATATGTGGTTGAAAATTACCTATGACACTTAACACTTCATCAGTTGTGAACCAGGCAAGACTAATACACCACAATAAACATAGCAGGCATAGAGCAATTCTTATCTAATTACCTTTAATCATTTAGTTTACCAAATGCTATTATTTAACAAGTCTGTTACTTTGTTTACACATAAAGTCCTTTAATTGACACTTAATTACTATTCAATTCTTTTTTCTTTGCAATGAACTAATTAAATGTTTTACCAAGAAAACAGTTCTGAGTAAATGAGCTAATTAGTGCCTGATTATTAGTTACTAAAGATTAGTTTAAATGACTTACAAATGGCTACCTTTTTTCATACTGACTACTGAGAATTTTAATTGCTAACGAATTTATTTCTCAGCATGTATACATAAAGTTAACGCATTAACTTTCATCATTGCTTAGAGAAGAATGACTTCTGCCAAGCTCAGAATCAGGTTTTCTTTCCTCTTGGGGTCATAAGTCTTTACTCACCTGTTGGATTCTGGGTAGGGAAAGAGAAAAGTTAGGGAAAGGGAGGCACCTGGATCACAACTTTGAGCACTGTGTCTTTGTGTCCAACTTTTGGATCCAATTCTCTGATCCCATTTGGGGTTTTCTTGACAAAGACATTGAAGTCGTTTGCCATTTCCATCTTCCAGGCCTAGCACTCTACCACCATACAATCAGGTTAGGAAAGTAGGGTCAGAAACAAAAGTCAGGAAATTAGCCAAATTAAATCTTCCAAAGGATATTAAAAAGCCAAAGCCAGGGGATGAGAAGTGAGTACTACCTAATACTAAGTTATCTACATTGGTACAGGTAGTTTACTATAAAAATAAAATTAGTGGTTCATTCCTGATTTCTAATTTATAAATGAGTCAACTAATCTTCAAAAGGTGAAATGAGTTGCCAATAGTTAGATCATCAGTTAATAAGCATTAGAAGTGGAATTTGAAATGTCTTTTTGATTTTACCACCATCACTTAAACCACTCGATTATCTACCATGTATATAACACTAGTCAAATAAGTTTTGTCTCAGAATTTCAGCCCTAGAAGCCTACTGGAACCAAAGGGTCCAGATTCTCAGAACAAGAGAATTTATCTTTTCCTCTTTTTGTTTCCTATCAGCCCTTTTCGGGGTGGGGGGAGGTGGGGAGGGAGGGAGGATCTTTCCATATTGGTTCTGAATTATAATACTTTATAGACTTAAAAGAGAAGAATCAAACTAATTGATCATTCTTTTTATTTGATTTTTATTGATATCTTTTGTTTTTACACTGCCTTTCATCAGGTCAAGGTTTTTTTTTTATTCATACCAGTCTTACTTTTGATGGTCACAGTGAGATGGAGATCCAGTGATTTAAATTCCCAATTGTGCCATATTATAAAGTCTGCTTCCCATTTTTTATAACATCGTCATCTACTATATTTCATTAAGAGAGGATGGAATAAATTTATTCTTAATCTCTTTCATTCCTTTGAATTAATTCATGCACTTTTAAAATATGTATCTTAAATTACCAACAATTTGGAGTCCTGCCGTTTCCATAAAATGTGCTGATAATGAGTTATTCAATTTCCCTGTTTCAGGGGAGAGACTAATTCATCAAGACCAGCTGAGCCTATTTAGCGGTCCTTTAAAGGAACAGGTGAATATAATTTGGGAGCAATTGTATGGTTAATACATGGGACTAAAATTGTTGGCAAAATTTCTCTGTTCTTTATTATAAATTATTCTTCATGATATCATTAAGGTCAAATTTAATAATGTCCTTGTGAGTTTTTTTCTTCATAAAAATTAAGAATATCACATAATATATAGTCTCAATCTACTCCAACAAGCATTGATTAAACTCCTCCTATGTACAAAGCATTGTGCTACACTCTAGCAATACGATGACAAAAAAAGAAAAAAGAATACTTTCTGCCTTTCAGGAGTTTGAAATCTATTGTGAAGACAGGATGTATAAAGACAAAGTACAGGGTTGAACATTTGAGAAAGGAGAGAGCATGGCATTTTGATAAGCTAACTCTAGAAGAAAGTTAAGGATTCTAAAAAAAAAAAAAGAACTGCCTTAAAAAGGTCAAACAAGTTCAAATATTAGGGCACAAGAAATAGGCTATTTTGGCTAATATGGAAAAATATGTGAAAAGAAATAATATGAAAGAAGCCTGGACTTAAATGTGTCAACTGAGAAATTTTTGTTTCATGTTACAGACAATAAAGAGACATTGAACTTCTTTGAGTAGGGGAATAACATAGTCAGATTTGTATTTTATAAAGTTTATTTTGGAAGTTGCATGAAAAATGCATCAGGGCACCTAGGTGGTTCAGTAGATAAGAGTTCTGGGTCTGAAGTCAGGAAGATCTGAGTTAAAATTTAGCCTTTGACATTTCCTAGCTATGTGACCTTAGGCAAGTCACTTAGCCCTCTTTGCCTCAGTTTCCCCATCTGTAAAATGATTGAAGAAAGAAATGACAAACACTCCAGCATCTTTGCTAAGAAAATATTACATGAAGGTCACAAAGCATCAGATACACAGCTGAAACAACTCAACAACAATGAAAAAAATGAGAGTGAGATGCCACCCATTATGCTCCCACCCCCAGTGACATAATTGTGATAGTTGCTTAAACAAGATTCCTGTTGCTATAAAAGTATTTTCATCAAAGTTCTATTCTCAGTAATGGGAAAAGCAGAATCTCTAGTATTATCAGGTTAAAATGGATGCTGAAGAAATTATGTGACATAGCTGAAAAGAAGGGAATTATGGATATGAAAGAGTTCTGACTTGGATTCATATCTCAGCTGTGTGATCATGGAATAAGTCATTAATTTTTCTGAGTTTTGGTTTCTTCCATAAAAATGAAAAATTATATACTACCCATGTAGTGACCAATTATGATTATAGAGTACTAATGAAGTACTACTTATCTCCTGACAGAAATGACAGATTCAATATTCAATGTAGATTGAATGTTCAAAATATAGATAGATATTTTTGGACATGGTCATAGTAGAAATGTGTCTTGCTTAATTATGCATATTTGTCACAAGCATTTTGGTGGTGCTATTTTTTTCCTCCCACTGAGGCAAGAGAAAGTAGGGAAAAGAAAAATAAGTAAAAGCTAGCAGTGAATTTTTAAGGAAACAAGGCTAAACAAGGTAAGGAGGGAGCAGATTCCAGGAATGTAGTTTACATTATACCAATGCAGAGAGACAGAAAGTGAGAAGCCATTTGTGAGGGATAAAAAGAAATATCCATTTGGCCAGCTTATAGAATATGAGAAAGGGAGCAATTTATATATAATAAGGCTAGAAAATTTGGCTGAAGCCAAATTATCATGTTGGCAGTTGCATAGAGAATAGATTGAAGAGGGGAGAGACTTCAGGGAAAACAATCAATTAGGAAACTATTCCTATAGACCAGAAGAGAGATGATAATGTCCTAAAGTAGGTTGGAGATTTTGTAATTGGAAATAAAAGGACATATCCAAGAGATATTGTTAAGGTAGATAGATAAATTGATAGAATGAGGTCTAAGAAAAGAACATTAAATTTGGCAATTAAGAAATGACTGATAACTTTGATAAAAGTTATTTTAGTTGTTGATGATTTTGAAAGCTAGATTACAAAGAGATGCAGGGTGAGAGGGAAAGACATGGAGACCATAAAAAAGTTTTTTTGTGGGATTTTGGGTATGAAAAGAAATAGAGATATGTAAAGCTAGTTTGAGATGCTAATGACCAAGGAAAGATTTTGATTTTTTCTGATTTTTTTTTGGTTTGTTTTGATTTTAGAATCGGGGGAAATGGTCATGTTTATAGATAGCAAAGAAAGAACCAATAGAAGAGAAATTAAAGGCAAGTACATGTGGAACTTTTGGTCTTGCTGAGAAAGTCTAGGTTTTCATCAAACATTGAAGTAATAGAGTAAAAAAAAAATAGAGTAAAAAACCATTATGCCAAGAGCTTTTCCCATGTAGAATAGGAAAGAAGAGCTAGCTCAAAATTAATTGCACCTTATTTCAGGAAAGTATGAGGGTAGGTAGTATGAGGTAGCTGAAATGATGAGAGTAAGGATGATCTAGGAGGCTAGAAGAGAGAAGGGAAATTTGGGAACAGCTTCATTTTACAGATGGTGAAATCAAGAACCTCAGAGATGAGACCATTTGTCCATTTTCAAGCAAGTTAAAAGACAAAGAATTGGGACATAAATTTTGCTGTTTCTTCTTGTTTGTCCTTCTTTCTTAAATAGGACCAATGATATCATGAGTGTGATATCTTGACTTAAAAATAAATTGGATTTAAGTGAGGCAGAAGTGTGCAAAGTTACAAGCCTCAATTTCTCCCCCAGAATCGTCAGAATCCAGTAGCAAGATATAAATGAAGTCCAGATTCAGTGAGAGGGTTCAGGATACAATGGCATCATACCTTGCCTTTTTTAAGCTAAAGTCTTTTGCAGAGTTCACTTTGTCTGAGACCTATTCAGTGATTGAGTGCTAGGTAAGAATTGCAATAAAATGTGGCCTAGTTTGCCACCAGAAAAGAATCAAGTTGAAAGGGGAAGACCCTTGGAGTTTCTGGCCAGAACAGAAAACAATTGTTAAGTACATTCACCCTGAGCCATCAAATCCCAAGTAATGAGCAAGTAAGGCTTTTACTAGGAGATAAATGACTTGCCCATTGTCATGTAGCTGGAAAATAGCAGAAATGGATAAAGTCTTGTGACTCCTAGTTTTGTGACTGCTAATCTTGTGCTATCATGGAAGGACAGTAACAGTAACTTGTTTTTGCCACATGACTTTTATAGGAGAATCCTCATACTTACTTACTTGGCAGCTCTCCAAGAACTTGGTGTACCCTGTATAAAAGAGGATTAAGAAAGTTGTTTTTTAATTGAATTAAATTTCCAATTTGTGCTACTTCAGTACATGCAAAATATGAATGCAGACTTAACAATGAGGAGACCAAAATTATACACTCCCCAAAAGAATTTGGGAAAGAAAAAAAAATTTTAGAAGACTAGATCAGTAGCAGTGGAGAAATAGATGAGGAGATCATAATCTTGTGAAGGACAGTGAAATAACATTTTCACACTTCTCCCATATCCCCCATTCCCTAACATTATAATGTAATTAGACATACCTGTGATTCACCAAAATGCCACTTTTTAAACCTATGCAATTTAGCATGGAAGTGACTCGTGCTGAGCAGAGCCTGATAAACAGAGGGATTTATGAGTAAGCTTTGTGGATTAAACTTTATAGGCCCAAGATTTCATCTCAAACCCACTAAATAAATTGCTTTCTCCTCACTGGGAGTCACAATTCCTGAAAAGAGAGTAATTCTAACAGCAACCAGAGCAACTTTATCCAAATTGGTAGTTATCTGTCCTCTGTACAGTCCTGTCAAGGCACTGAGTCATGTCCATCTAAATGACCAAATGGCTCATAGAAAGAAGGAAACTGAGGAAGCTCTCAAGAAACATATTACCTATTGGGGGGAAGGGACAGAGGAGAGGGCAGGGTGGTTTACAGAGGTAAACTAGGGGTCCACAATTAACCAGTTAGAGTTCTGTAACAGTTTAACCAATGGCAAGAGTTAAAATAGCAAAGTAAAATAAATTTCCAAATTCCTGTTATATCCAGTGATGTCTTTATAAGCCTTAGACTTGAGAGGAGTCTGGGTCATAACCAAGTGACAATGGCAAGGATAATAATAATGACTGCCATTTACATGGTCCTTAGTAGCTTAAAATGTTATTTATGTCCTCGATCTCATTAAATACCAAAAGAGCTCTATGAGGTGGGCAAATATGTTAGTTTTGCAAGTGGTAGGTTGCGCAGAATATATTCATTAATAAAAAGATGTAGTCTCAAGAATGAACCATTCTTGCTTTATGACCCTAGATAAATTATGTAACTTTGCAAAGGCTCCAAGCAACTTTGTAAGAGTCTGTTTCAAAGATAGAGGGGACTTGCATTGAAAGAGGATGTTTCTCTTGGGGCAATCCCTATACCAATAAATTTTGGGTTTAGTACATTTTTAGTGCAATTCTCACAATTCTATGGAATTGTGCAGAATTACTTTTTGCAGTCACTATTTTCCTGGCCAATGCTCTGGTCTATGAGTGAATATAAGTATTCTTTTCTGCTCTAGGCCTGTGACCCAGATCCCTGCTTCCTTGTGGTCACACACTCTTATGATCCTTCTCCTCCTGGGACTGCAACCAGGGCCTGTGACTGCGACCAAGGTCTGTGACCCAGATCTCTCTGTGGGCAATGAAACAGAATTCCTACAGCCAGTACCAGCAAAGTGTCCTCCATCATCTCCTTCTGACTGGTTGGCCAGCCTTCTAGCATCTGAGAGCTTCAGAATCACAGCTGCTGATCAATCATACACCACACACACACATACACACACACATACACACACACACACACACACACACACACACACACCAAGATCTCTGCTGGTTCACTTGGGCTCAATGACTCACTTTTGACTTCCCTAATCACCACCTTCACTGAACTATGCTTCAAATATTCTTTAGGTCTAATAAATTTCCCTGTACAAATCTCACAATTCTATAGTATCTTACATTTTGTAGTCACTATTTTCCTGGCCCATACTTTGGTATATGAGTGAGATAAACCTTTCTCCTCAACAACTGGACTTGAAAAGTTTTGGACTGGAAAATTGTATCACCCCATTTTTTGGTTGATATGGGAGAATGAGTTCCTGTCTTTACTCCACCATCTCAGATGGAAAACAATTTACAAAGCACTTTTTGCTCAATCCTGAGAACAAATTTGTATTCCAACAATAAGATGAGGAAACTGAGGGTAATACTGGATAATAATAGCTGACATTTTGATACCCTTTGAGGTTGATATAGTACTTTGATATGATATCATAATCGGGGCAATCACCGCTACTATTTACACCACTATTTTATGGAGAAAACTGAGATTGAAAGTAAATCAATAAACAAGTGCTAATTAAGTCCTGCTGGGAAAGCAAGGAAGGAAAAAAAAAAAACTAGTTCCTTCCTCCAAGCTCATATTTTAATAAGAGAAACATGTAAATAATTAGGTACATGTGAGATATATACAGAGCAAAGTAATCTCAAAAAGGAAATCAATAGAATAAGGGAGGCTGAAAAGGCTTCCTGCAAGAAGCAGGATTTGACATATTTCTTGAAGGAGGCTGGGATAACTAAGAGGTAAAAAGGAAGAGCATTCCAGGCATGGCTGCACGGTTTGAGGAACAACAAGTAGGCCAGAGTACATGGTCCCTGTGCCTAATGTCATCAAGCTAGTGAATGTGGTAAAAAGGTTTGAATCAAGGCCTTTCTTGTCTCAAAGTCCAGGACTTTCTTCATCTTGCCATGCTCTCTCTCCTGTGATTCATCAAAAACTAACCATTTCAATCTAGGTTTTGCTTCCAAGTGCAATATTCTTCCAGCTAAATTAATTAAAAATTGAATTTAACCAAGTAGGAAGAAACAAAATGGAAGAATCAATGAATGGTGTTTGCCATCCTGAAATATTAAAACTACAATCAATTTTGAACTCTCCATTTTCAATATAATCTTTCATTGTAAAAAAAGAGATGATGACCTCTACAGTCTTTTGACTTGCTATAATTTAATTCATTCTTATCATCCCAAAATCCAAAGTAATCTAAGATAGGTTTTGATTTTAATTTGTCTATATATTGCTAAAATTGCAACCTCTTTTTCATTAACTAATCAATTAGCTCTGTGCTATTAAACTAAGTATCATTTATTTACAAACTTTGAGTTGTTGTTCCAATAAACATTTATTAAGTCTATCATGTTAGAACAGTGATAAATGCTGGTGATACAAATAAAACAAAAATTGGCAAAAGACCATCCCTATTCTCAAAGAGTATATACATTTTAATGGCAGAGACAACAAGCAAATAAATATGTACAATCAAGCTATTACAAGATAAAGAGTTTATGAGAGAGAGAGAGAGAGGGAGAGTGAGGAAGAGGAGGAGAGGGAAAGGAACAGGGAGAAGAGAGGAAGGGAGAGGGGAAAGAAGGGTGAGAGGGAGAGGGAAGGAGGAAGAAGAAGAGGAGGAAGACTGCAACAGCAATGATGACGACAAAAGGAGGAAGGGAAGGAAAAAGAAAAGAAAAGAAAGAGGAAGGGAGGGAGAGGGAGAAGGAGAGAGACAGGGAGAGAAAGCATTACAGCCAGAGGGGATCAGCCAGAGAAAATGCCCAGATCAGAGAGGTAGAGTATCTTGTTTGTAGAACAATGAATTGTTCTACATGTATCTAGTTGCCCTACATGCCCTAGTTGCATCTACATGCAACTACATGTAAATGTAGTATCAACGAATTGAAGAGTACATGGCAGAAAATAAGAAGACTGAAAGGTGAAAGGGGAATAGGTTAAAACACGGTTTTGAATGTCAAATAGAGGATTTTGGATTTGATACTGAAGATGATGGAGAACCATGGAATTTGTAAAATGTGGGGGAAGATGGAGTGAATAATATGATCGTGTGCTTTCAAAAAAATCACTTTAATGGCTGTGTGGAAGATGGACTGTATTGGAAAAGTTTAAGTGGCAGACAGACCAACCCTCAGTTTATTGCAATAATCCAGGTATGAGGTAATGAGGGCATGCACTCAAGTGCTGATAATATCAGAAGGGAATATATATATTCGAGAAGCTCTTGGTAACAAATTGAATATAGGGGATGAGAAATCGTGAGGAGTCAAGAGTGATACTAAATTGCAAGCCTGATATACTGAGAGAATGATACAGTAACAGAGGAGATTGGAAGTAGAGAGGGTTTAGGGAGAAACAGAATGAGTTTGGTTTTGGACAAACAGTGTAAGATGTCTACTGGACCATTTTTCCCCATAAGTGATTGTTCATTTCTATAGAAATAAAACCCCTAATATAGCTGAGAAAACATCAAAATTGCTAGCTATATAATATATTATTAGTATAATAAATAATACAATAGTTAAATATCTTTTTTTTTCCTTTAGGCACCTAGGGTTAAGTGACTTGCCCAGGATCACACAGCTAAGAAATATGAAATGTCTGAGGTCGAATTTGAACTTAGGTCTTCCTGACTTCAGGATTGGCACTCTATCCCACTGTATTATCTATCTGCTCCTAAATATCTTTTTAAAATAAGCAATCAACTGTGAGAAAGACCACAGCCAGAATTACTTCCAACAATCACTTTAACCAGTAACTTCTCACATGTGGAAACATTCTCACTATTCAGTTCTCTCAAAATAGTAGTCAAAGACTTTCAAAAATTCTCTTTATAAAGCTTCAATGAAAGATAGGAATTTGTTACCTATGTGAACCTGGGCAAGTCACTTAAACTCCAATTGCCTTGCAAAGAGTTAAAACAATCCTTTTGTGAAAGTGTTCTTCATTTTCGTTCTCTTCTGACTTTTCACAATTTCCTCTCAAGTCATGATAAGAATAGGGTCTCTTCAGAGATGACAGAATGGCAGCTGAACTGTCACTATTCAAAATTCTATAACATTTTGAAGACAAGTATCTATATGTAGTTTCTGTGGGTTAAACTATTAAAAATGGAATTACCTAAGTTTATACAAAGAAATATTTTTTAAATGCCCAGTAGTTTTTTGAGAGGGAAGAAAAGTGATCAGGAAATAGGAAGCCCTTGATCTAGACCTAAAATTTCATTAGTGTGGGAAACTTCCAGTATGGCAACTATCTCTATTAATGTATGCCAATAACTACTCTCCATAATTTATAATCTTAGAGTAAGAGTTCTTGATTATCTTTGTGTCCCCTTGGACCCTTATGAAAATCTGGTTAAAAAAAAAAACTATGAATCCTTGTTCAGAATGTTTCTAAAATAATAAATAGAATATATAGAATTACAAAAGAAATCATTTGTGGTGAAATACAATTATCTATGTCTGTTAATTAATTAATTGGTCAAGTTCTCAGATCGCATATCAAGAATTCCTGGGATATTCAGGGATCAAATGACTTAGCCACAGTCAAACAGCCATTTTTTTCAGAGGTTATTTGTCCTTCATACTCAAAGAGGACCATGACATCAGGGAAGTGATGCCAGACAGGAAAGTGAACTAGATTTGAGTGAGGGAAGGCTGTACAAGATCACCAGCCACTTTCTCTTCTGAAACCATCTCAGTCTAGTGGTCAGTAAAGATCAGGACAACTGGGGATGGCTCTTGGGATGTATCAGAGGTAGGACTTAGACTTATTTCTCCAGTTTTTAGGGGCAACTAGATGAATCAGGAACTAGAAATCCAGGCCTGGAGTCAGGAAGGCTCATCTTCCTGAGTTCAAATCCAGCCTCAGACACTTATTAACTGTGTGACCTTGGATAAGTCATTTGACTCTGCCTCATTTTCCTCATCTCTAAAGTGAGTTAGTGAAGGAAATGACAAGTAGCTTTGTCAAGAAAACCCCAAATTGGGTCACAGTGAGTAGGACATGACTGAAAAACAACTAAACAATAAGTAGCTATTATACAATTTTGCCTCTTTGGTTTCTGTACTTTTAAAAATTCACAATCCATTTGCCACTTTATTTTATGTAAGTGAAAAGAGCTCGCTAATATACACATGTGTTGTCATTTATTAAATTATCTCCTTAATCAAGGTAATAAATCAGCCTCCAGCTGTGTCTTGGCAACATTATCAACTAGCTAAAATAAGACCTAACTGCTCCTCACTTTTAGGCTTCCTTAAAATGAACTGAATTTTCCCATCATCTCCAGAGAATGAAATATATTAGAGGTAGAAAGGCACTGGCAAATCAACATATTGATCCTCTGAAATATACCATCATGCCCCAACTGAATAACTGTAGGTCTTTTTTCTTCCCATAAGGGGACTTCAGTGATTACCCATGAATGAGTTTTGGAAGAACCAAACCCATTTCTACATTTGATCTTTAAACTAAAAAATACCTCCTTACCAGTCTAAAAATATTTTCTATTTTTAAATTCTTTTTTGTGCTGCATCTCATTAATATAATTCTATACATAATAAAAATTTTAGCCCATTTTATTATGTATTTCCTATAAACATCAAACAAGAATTCCCAGGAAAAAGAATAGACTTATTCTTCTCTCTTCTTGCCAGAGATAATGCAGGCAATGACCTTAAGGAATTCACTGTTAAAACTCAATCTCCTTACAAATAGCAGTTAAATTTCATCTCTTTATGATTCCTCATAAGTCAAATATAAAAGAGGGGAAGAGATTATTCCCGTTTCTGGTCCTCAGAATTTGGACAATGAACAATTAGGACTGGATGTCCCCTAGTGTTTTTTCTAATTCTGGCATTCTAAGACTTTCCTCCAAACATTTACCCAGTGCTCTAGCCATTTCCTACAGTCTTCCAACCATAATAAGGTTTCATGGAGAGAAGATTCTTATTTGTACCTGGAGATAGGGGAAGGAAGAGCTTTACCAGATTTATAATTTCATTGATAGGGGGAATTTCTAGAAACAAAATTATGTCTACCAATGCAAGTAGACGTCAGCTCTGAAAACTTCTGGTCTTAGAGATTTCTTGATTTGTCCAATATCACACAACCTATACACGTATAAGAAGTAGACTTGAGCCAGGTCTTCTTCACTTTTACACTGACTCCCTTTCCAGTACTCCAAAATAGCTCTTCTATATAAGGATGCCTTTCTGGGCTCTCTTATCTAAAGACTGAAAGATATTACAGAGAGCAGAGATCCTACAGTCATGGACTGGCCCAGGGATCCAGCTGCTCTCTCCTTACCCTTGGAAGCAACAGCTTCTAAAGGTGCTGGAGCCCCAGTGACTGAAGACAAAGAAAGGAAACTCAGTCCCCAAAACCTAAAATCCTTGGTACTATCGCATACTTCTTAAATGATTTTATCAGTGGAAATAGTATTAGAGATACATAAGGGCTGCTAGTTGGTACAGTACATAGAGTGCCAGGCCTCAAGTGGCCTCGGATATTACTAGCTATGTGACCCATTACTAACTGTAGTCACCTCATCCTGTTTGTCTCAGTTTTCTCATCTGTAAAATGAACTGAAGAAGAAAATGGCAAAAAAAAATGGTGTGCCAAGAAAACTCCAAATGGGGTCATGAGGAATTAGACATGACTGGATCAACAAATATCAACTGCCTTTGATGTAACATCCCAAGGACCATTGGACCTTTCCATCTGACTTGAACTGAAACTCTGTACATACAAACTCCGTTTGTATATGTGTAAATATACGTGTATGTGATATATATGTACATGTATATTATATTGCATATGTACATCTAGATAAAGATAGAGATAGATATATTATCTACCTCATTAGAATTAGGTCCTTGAAATCAAGAACTTTCTAAATAATAATAGCTGGTATTTATTGTAATATTCTTCTTTAAAGTGTAATGTTCTCTAGGAATAGGTTTCTTGGGGGGCTTCTGGAGGCAGCCTTCCTTTCAGTTCAGAGTAATCACCCCAAATGCAGCCAGGAGTTAAAGTCCAAACCCTTTATTTTCTTCTTCAAAATCTTATTTCCTTCACTTGGGGCTCAGCTAGTTTTTCTTAGAAGCCTTCTGTAGTCTTGATTCCGAGAACTTAAGCTGCCTTCTCTGGCTTGTGAATCTCCTTGACTGAATCCTGGGTGAGGCTCCAAAAGCTTCTAGTGGGCTTCTGAGTTTGGTCCTGAAAGCTTCTTGCTGATATGCTGTACACTGAGTACACACCAATCATTATATCACTAGGAAACCATTGTTTGTTGTAGGATTAAATCAATGCTAAACTAGATTTAACCACTGTCTCCTCAATTACACTTACTTAGCACCTTGTAAGAATCCTAACAATTTATATATAACATTTTATGGTTTTGCAAAACACTTTATTGGATCCTCTCTGACCACTTCATAAAAGGCTGCTCTCCCTGGCCTCTTCCTTCCACTGGGGATAAACTGAAGCTATTTCAGAAGAATCATAGAATCTCAGAGTTGCACGTGACCCATATCTAACCAAGACATGATCAAGAATTTTTTTACAACATTGCCAACAAATGATCATCTAACTTCTCTAAAATACATTCAACGAAAAGAAACCCATTACCTCCCATCCCAATCTTTTAAATATCTTTAATTTTCTAGCAGAATGTAATCTTCCAAAGGGCAAGCACTGATGTTTTGTATAGTATTGTGCCATGCATAGAGTGTATAGTTAATATATTCTTGTAGAATTTAAGTGACCAAGAAAGATTTTTCATTACATAAAACCCAAATCTTCCTCTCCACTTCAACTTTGTTCTTCCACTTCTGTCCTCTTTGATATGATAGGCCTTCGTTACTTAAAGACAATTATCACATTCCCTTAAGTGCTTTCTTTACATAGCTCAATATTCCAATTTCTTCAATTATAATAATAATAAATAATGACCCTTACACAGTGTATTTTCCAATTTCCCCCCCTCTTGATAATCTCTTCTAGGAATTTGTTCATTTTCAAAAAATTAAAGTTAGGAAATGATCAAATATACCTATGTTACTCCAGTTTGGGTCATTATGAAACAGAATGCTCACACCTCTACTCAAACTACAAGGTTTGCTGATATAATTCAAACCGAAAGTCAGCAAAGAAACATCGTAGTGGTGGGGGGAAAGATACAAGGAAACATTTGCTTCTGCTTCACTATCACCTTTGGAGCTCAATTGGTCTAAATCTAGGAATTGAATTCACATAAGTAATTGAAGTCAAGGAAATTGATTCAATCCACAAAACAGACCAAACCCAAGTGGCATGAAGTGAATTTAAGTCTGTGAAGTTTTTATGCTGAAGTAGGTAGAGAGCTATAGTCTTTTACAAATGCATGGACCTCGGTATAGCAGGCCCCAGGTGCTTTAGAATGCCCCAATCATGAACAAGTCAAGATAAAAATAAACACAGAAGTTGGTAAAATTCCTTTGGTACCAAGGGCTACACTCATAGATTCATTAATCATCCAGTTGTATCTTCTCTCTAGGGGAAGAGTTCAGTCTAATGAGCCTTTATCAACTTCACACTAAAACTATTTTAAACAAAGTTTGATCTTTATTAATGATTCAGAAAATACTACAGGAGTTGTAGGACCTCAGGGTCATTATTAACATCCAATCCAACAGATTAAGAGGTCATGGTGAAGATGAAGAATAAATTTAAGAATCGTAAAGCAGAGGAAAAGATAAAATGATAAAAGATTATGATCAAATAAAGGGATTATTAATACATAGCTACACTGATTTGTAAAATAAAAGGTTTGGACAAAAATAACTTTAATGTCCTTTTCTCCTTCAGTAATTGGTGCTCCATTTACTTCTCTGTTCAGTTTTTAGAACTTTTCACCGCCTAGCCTCTTTTTACCTTTCTGGTCGTCTAACACTTTACTGTCTTCTGTGTAGTGTAAAGCTTTGCAACTGGGTGACAAAGCAGATAGAATTCCTGCCTAGAGTCAGATTCATCTTCCTGAATTCAGATTTGACTTCAGGCATTTATTAGTCATGTGATCCTGAGCAAGTCACTTAATCCTGTTTGCCTCAGTTTCCTCATCTGTAAAATGAGCTGGAGAAGGAAATGGCAAAACAGACTAGTAACTCTGCCAAGAAAACCCAAAATGGGGCCATGAAAAGTCAGATGTAACTGAAATATGTGATCAACAACAGTAAGCAGCTTTGATCAACTTGCAGCTATTCAAACAGAAGACTTCATCTCCCAACGCTATCTTTTCTTTAGCTATTCCCCATGGCTGAATACTCACTTTCCTCTATCTCCTGGCTTCCTTGGCTTCTGTCAAGACAGCTTAAATCCCATTCTCTGCAGCCCCCTTCTAACTCATAACTAATGCCTTCCTTCTGAGATTGCCTTCCATTTACACCATATATATATATATATATATAGTATGTACTTGGTTATTTACTAATTAGAAATCCCCATTTAAAATGTAAACTCTCTAAGGACCATGCTTTTGCCTTTCTTTGTTTCAGAAATGCTTAGAACATTATAAACATTATATAAATGTTTGTCACCTGGCAGTATGGACATAGAAAATAAAAAGAGATTTTGATGAATTTTTATCTATCCTTTAAGAGAGCTCAGAGAACAAGTTTCCTGAATACTTGCAATAACAATATGGTTTCAGAAAGTTTGGAAAGAGCACTGGGCCTGCATTCAGGAAGATCTGAGTTCATATCCTGACTTGGACACGTCCTGGCTGGGTGACTCTAGGCAAGTTACTTGGTCTATTTGCCTCATTATCCTCAATTGTAAAATGAGGATCATAACAGCTCAGAAAAGTATGCTTCAGTTTACCTTTTTGTTAAATTTCTCGTACAACAGTCAAATTTAAGTAGTTGGACTAGATGAATTCTGAGGGACTTTCTAGCTTCTAATTTTGAATTCTATATTCTAATTCTATAACCCTCATTGTACAGATGAAAAAATAAAATAATAGAGGCTCTGAGACACTCACTTGAGGTCATCCAAGCAGTAAATAGCAGAACAGGATACAACCACAGGTTTTCTGATTATGTTTAGTTTATTTCCCATGACACTATGCTGTCTAACTAGTTATTTGATTCTTTTACATAATAATAGAGCTGGAGTTATTTGGAGATAAATTTTTGCTGAAAAGTCTGAGAACCATGGACATGACATTTTATGGAATCAAAGGAAGCAGACTGGCATTTTTTTTCCTTTTCAATAGTAAATGGTACTCTGCTAGTTAAACATGTGGTTTGAGTTTTCTTGTTCTTTTTTTAAAGAAGGAATTGGTCAAAAAAGAAATTCACCAAATATGCTGATCCTATTTAAGTGGTCTAGATTAGTGGCTATAAGAGAGTTGTTAAGAATCCCCTTTAAATTGGCCACAGGTTTTAGGAGTGAAAGAATTCACTCATTCCTGAATTATTAGTTGCAAAATGAAAGTTTATTGTTAAATAGAAATCAGTTTACCAAGAGACTGACTTCTATAGTGGCAGCTCTATGGAAAATGTAGTTTTGCACTGAGAATGCAGTTCTCAGTAGACAGAAAGTCCTAGTAGCAAAAGGGAGCTACCAAGGTCCATCTGCAAAAGATCTTCCTTGAAGGAAGCTATTATATTGGGTCTTAGTCAGGGCTGGGACAGCCCAGATCTCCTATTGGGATTAACACTTCAAAGTGGTGCTTTTTGACCAGGATTTCTAATGGAATCAAAGGCTCTGGCATCCTGGAAAGATAACTTATCTAGGGGGGATAGGCTTTCCCCAGGAATGGTTGAGATTCTGAAAGGGATCACAGATCAATAGGAAATACAGTTTCTTAACAGGATCACAACCCACTTCAATGCCATGCCTTTTCTTACATTTGCATGAAATTTTTTTTTATAGTGAACAGAATTCACTCTTCTACATAAAAAAATTTCAAATTGTATTCTTCTGTTGAATTGCAATCAGAATTACATTCATATGATGAGTAAGAGGAAATTCAAAGGTATTTAGGAGTAAAATTAATTATTAGTAATTAAGATTAAATATTAAGATATTCCCTCTAGTGAAAGAAGGAAGGAAGGAAGGAAGGAAGGAAGGAAGGAAGGAAGGAAGGAAGGAAGGAAGGAAGGAAGGAAGGAAGGAAGGAAGGAAGGAAGGAAGGAAGGAAGGAAGGAAGAAAGAAAGAAAGAAAGAAAGAAAGAAAGAAAGAAAGAAAGAAAGAAAGAAAGAAAGAAAGAAAGAAAGAAAGAAAGAAAGAAAGAAAGAAAGAAAGAAAGAGAAAGAGAAAGAAAGAAAGAAAAGGAAAGAAGGAAAGAAAGAAGGAAAGAAGGAAGAAAGGAAGAAAGAAAGAAGAACCAAAAGGGATGTTTCCTTGATATGTTTTTATTATGGGACAATTTTTACATAAAAGTGAGGAGGGCTCACTGCCATGTCTCTTTTTCTTGAAATTCAAAATTAAACCATTACCCTACAAGGTACATTTCTACATGATAGCTGTGTGTTGCATGCAAGGGTTACTTATAAGAATTATAAAACAAAGCAATATATAAAGTCTGATGAGAAAAGCTGTTGTCAATTAAGGGATCAAAAAAGGCTTCCTCAAGAATTAGAAATTGCTACGAATGAATGTGAATTCAACACAACAGGAAAAGGAAGGCAGAATAAGGGACAAAGTAACCAAAGGCATGGAGATGGAAGGGCAGAGAGCAAGTCTGCTCAGCAAGAAAGTACTAGTTGAAATACTTAGCACACTATTGATTGTAGCTGGGCAGAATATCACATTAGGCTGTCTTCTTTTAAGTGTTCTTCTGTGCTGCTTCTCTATTTAATTATGATTATTTTTCTCTCATTCTCCGCTACATTCTTCTGATTATTTTATAACTTCAGGACTCACCCCCCAAAAATGTGATGCATGTTATATGTGTAACTAGTAGGTATTCAGCATTGTCATGGTCCCTCATTGCCACCCACTGATGATCAATCAATCATTAAACATTTATTAAGTACCTACTATGTGCTAATTGCTATGCTAAGCACCACTGATTTAAAAAAAAAAAAAAAGAAGCAAAAGACTGTCCCTGCCTTTATAATCTAATGATGAAATCTTTCTGTTCTGAAATCGAATATCTATCCCAAGACAGTTGAGCCATCTTTATCTTCATCTCTACTCTCCAATGAATTTGCTGTTAAAAGGGGAAAGCTGATAAAGACTGAGTATTCACACACAGTAAGATCTTATGTTGTTATTCAGGCATGTCTGATTTTGTGATCTCATTTGGGGTTTTCTTAGCAAAGACATTAGAGTAGTTTGTTATTTCCTTCTTCAGCTACTTAACAGATGAGAAAACTGAGGCAAACAGGATTAAATGACTTGCCCAGAGTCACACAGCTAGCAAGTTAGGTCTTCCTGACTTGAAGCCTGTAACTCCATCCATTGTGCCACCTAACTACACAAATAAGATCTAAAGAAATGAAGATAGCACTGGAGCTACAGAAATTCAGTTAGGGGAAGCTTGAGCATATGTTGGGGGAAAAAGAGAAGGGTAGGAAGAGATGAAAAGGGGTGAGAATTCTGCAGGGAGAATTATACATTTCTAGTAGAAGAGAAAGCCACATGGATGCAGAAATATCAGCAGTCAAAAGCAGAACCAAAACATCAAGAATTCCCAGGTCAAGTAGACAACTGGGGCAGTCAAAGAGCCCCAGTGGAGTGATCAAGAGAACTTCCTTAATACAGAAAATTATCTTCTAGAGAACACTGAGCTGCTAGACCAGGCTGCCTAGAGGAAAGTAGAGTTTCAAGACAATTACAAATTCCTGGACAAATAGAGGCATTCTTGGACAAGGTAGGGAATAGAATCAAGGGGCAGCAAGAGAATAAGTAAACATGGGCATCACCCTTTACTAACACTGAGCTACACAAATTGCACAGTCAACTCTGGTTGGAAAGTAATCAATGCCAGTGACCAAGTCATTTCCCCTATAGAGGGAAGCTGGAAATATCCATAGGAGGATGGGACTCAGTGTCTAGGAGTCGGTTCAGATTGGGGTGAAGGGAAAGCAGGGACCCACTGGAAACCTGGGTTCCCTCACTCCCTACAAACCCTGAGATTTTTCTTCTTGCAGTGAGTCTATAAGTCTAGAGGATTGTATAGTTCTTTAGAGGACCTGAGGTTCATTTAGAGGAATTTAATATTTTTAATGTTTATGTGTTGAGATTCAAGTTCTTTTCTATAGAGCAAAACAAAATCCTTTCTATATTTGATATATTGTTGGGCTGAATACTTGCAGAGGAACTAAGTCCTTTCCCCACTTCCCCAACTCCTTTTCTGTAAGGATTTTAAAATTAGCAAAATTCTGTCGTTGCCAGGGAAAACTCTGGACGGGAGCATGGGATCAAAGAGAGATTTCTGAGTCTTGCTCCCAAGACTAAATCATTCCATATAAATCCAGAGCTATGGTTCTGGGTCATGGGTGCACCAAATGCTTGTAGGGTGAATGAAAGAAGTGAGTGCATTTCAACATTGGTGAAAAAGATTTTACAAGTAATATGAACTGAAACATTCCACTTTGAAGAAACTGATAGAAAAAAATAAGTTAACTGTGACCTGGCACAAAATCAGAGTCCCAAGGAAATGTCATTGGGAGATAAGAATTATTTCTTTTTATGAAATAAATGCAACAAATACTGATCATTCATAAGCATTATGGATAAAAAGGGAAAGAAACTTTCTCTATCTGCCAAGTACTATATGCATATAGTTGACCTTCTTCACCTTTCCAAAACACTATTATTTTTTTTCCTTTCAAAACATGGTGAGGCAAGCATTTTTATGGGGGTATGGGGTGGAGATATTATTTCTATCAACTGAATATTAAGCATGCTGTGCAGGTCACTTCAAGGACAGGATTAACCACTAGCAAATTTCACGAAAGGTCTTGTCAGCAAGGACTTTTTTTAATATGCCTAGTTTTAAGATAATTTTTCACACACACACACACACACAAAAATTAGCTCAATTGCAGTTCCAAATAGCTGTTTGTCAAAGGTTGAAATGAATATCCTTTTTATTCAGATTCTCCTACTTTAACTAGATCCAACAAAGCCAAAAAAAAGTATTCATGATATAGATGTGCTATAATTTAGTTAATCATTTTTTGTAATTATACACAATGTGACAAATTAATTGCTATTCATTACTAAATAAATACAAAAATATTGCGTGAATAATACAATGTTACTGTAAAAGGAGTCCTGGACAATCATTTGATTTAGCTTATTGTCTGCTAACAGACAATGTTTTAATATTAGCAAGATGTTAACATCCTGTTATCCTTTTATAATATGGGAGCATGACTCCTGACGAGAGAGAGAGACAGAGACAGAGAGACAAAGAGAGGCAGAAAAGGAGGGAGAAAGGGAAGGTAGAAAGGAAGGAGGCAAAGAGAGAGAGAGAAACAGAAAGACAGAGAGAGGGAGAGAAAGAGACAAACAGAGAGAGACACATACCCAGACACAGAAAGAAAGAAAGAAAAGGAAGGAAGAAAAAGAAAGAAAGAAAGAAAGAAAGAAAGAAAGAAAGAAAGAAAGAAAGAAAGAAAGAAAGAAAGAAAGAAAGAAAGAAAGGAAGGAAGGAAGGAAGGAAGGAAGGAAGGAAGGAAGGAAGGAAGGAAGGAAGGAAGGAAGAAAGGAAGAAAGAAAAAAAGAAAGAAAGAAAGAAAAAGAAAGACTTGCTATGCACTTAAGGGAGTACCTAACTTTAAGAATTAACTTACAAATAAGACAACAAGAGGAAAGAAAACACTCTGAGGTCTAACAATACCAGAGGAATAAGTACTTTGACCATATACCTTGATCACATAAATTCCCTGCAATGATCACAAATTATTGAACTCTACATCATTGCTGATTCTTCTCATAGATACTACGTATATTTTGTAAGACAGTACTCCTCAGATTTCTGGAGCATAACATTTGGAAGCTACTATTCTTTACCATATACCATTTTGATAAATGTCTTTGCTAAGAATTGTATCTATTATCTGACTTCTAATGGGAAATATACTGGTGAGATCCAAGATTAGAACTGCTTTAACGCTAAACTTATTAAAAACTCTAAGTAGTAAAAATGGGTGCTCACGGACTAAGAGTAATCATTTCCTTCAGAGAACCCAGGCTATAACCTATGAACCTATGTATAGCAGAGGAGGTGCTATATCACCAATACTAGGTGTCTTTAAAGAATTTTACTTTTTGTTTAGTTTTGGTTTTTTAATGATGAATTTCTAAGAAAGTATTATGTGCCAGATATATAGTAAGTTCTTAATAAATGTTTATTGAATGTTTAAAATAAAGAATAATGGGTAGAGCTCCAGCTTTATCACTAGCTATGTTATCCTGGATGAGTCACTTAACATCTCTCTCTGATTCAATTTCCACATATATGAAATGGCAATGATAACATCTACCTAGAAGGGTTGTTGTGAGGATCAAATGAGATAATACTTACAAATCATTTAGCATAATGCCTGAAACATAGTAAGTACTTATACATACTTCTTCCCTTCCCTTCCTTTCTTCCCCCTTGGACCCAAACTTCCATGATACCCACTCTTCCATGTATGTTTTCTTCTTTTATTAGAATACAAATTCTCTTAGAACCAAGATCCCCTACTTTTGTATTTATATCCCTGGGGTTTAATACAATGTTTGACTCTGGGTCAAAAAGAACTAAATTAATCTCTCTTCTTATGTACTAAGTACTTGAAGACAGCTATTATGTCTCTCTATAGCTCTTCTCTTTTTGAGAAAAAAAATAGCATCAATTCTTTCAGTTGATTTTCTTATATGATGTAGTCTAGAGGCCTCCCGCCACCTTAATAGTGCTCCTTTAGAGACGTTTTAGCTAATCAGTATCTTTCTTAAACTGTGGCACCCAGAATGGAAACAAGAAAACAAACCTTCAGGTATCATTTATTTTTCCAGAAAGTCTCTTCTCTCCTTTGTTCAGATCTGCCATTAAATATTGTGTCCAGTTCTTTTCACCATATATTAGGAATGACATTGATAAGCCAAAGAATATTCAGTAGTTGAATGACCTCTGCAAAATATCAGATGAAGAAGGAAATCCTTCAGTAGAAGTTAACAAGCAGACTAGATGACAATTTTTTAATTATCATAGAAGAGTTCCTTTTCTTTATTTCTTTTTTTCTACATGTACATTAATTTTTTACATGTTTCCACATGAATCATGTTGGGAGAGAAAAATCAAAACAAAAGGGGAAAACCACAAGAAAAAAAAAAACAGAAGAAAGGGAAAAACAGTGAAAATAATATACATTGATCCATATTTAATCTCCATCGTTTTCTTTCTAGATATGGATGGCATTTTCCATCAAAAGTTTATGGGGATTGCCATGGATCACTGAATTGCTGAAAAGGCAAGTCTGTCATAGCTGCTGATCACACAATCTTTTTGTTGCTGTGTATAATGTTTTCATAGTTTTGCTTGTTTCACTCAGCATCAGTTCATGTAAATCTTACCAGGCTTTTCTAAAATCAGTCTGTTCATCATTTTTATGGAACAATAATATTACATTACTTTCAGATACCATAACTTATTCAACCATTCCCCAATTGATGGGCATCTATCCCTTTTCCAATTCTTTGCCACCACAAAAAGACCTGCTACATTTTTTTTTGCACATGTAAGTCCTTTCCCTTCTTTTAGAATTTATTTTGGATATAGACTCAGTAGTAGCATTGCTAGATCAAAGGGAATGCACAGTTTTATACCTCTTTGAGAATAGTTTCAGATTACTCAAGGCGTCCCTTTTCAAGGATTATATGGACGGACTCTAAGATCCTTTCAAACTCTTGAGTCCAACTCACATTTCCTGATGCCATAATGTTACTGCCTTTATCTTCTAGCACAGATTTTCTTTCCTTTATATTCATGGTATTATGGTTAACACCTTTTCTCTGATGAATTACTGGAAGCTAATGTAAGCTTTGGCAGATTCTACCATTCTGGAGAGACTTCAAGGAGAGGTCCAGCTCCAGACTGAAGACCTTTAGTTTGAAAATAAGTCTAAGCAAATTCGAAGAGGTTCATCATTAGAGAGTCAACCAGGAAGTAATATAAGTTTTTAAACATAGCCACTCACTAAACTATCTTCTAAGGGTTTAGAGGGATTGTATTTTTCATGTAAAGAGGGAATACTCACAATAATGAGATTACAGGATCTTGAAATATTGAATCATAAGTTATTTTTTCATCAAATACCATTTGAAAGATTATTTTTACAATCTGAGTAATATTATTATTGCTTTTGGAATAGTGTACAATGGTCAAAATGACATATTCTCTATATAGATATACCTTACTTTTAAGGAAACCTAATGTAAAAACATTACATTACATTTTTACATAATTAACGAGCTATTATTTGTATTACAAAAGATTTCTTCAGTTTATGAAATAATTTTTCTGGTTGTATTTTTCTTCTTTTATTTCTGGGTACTTTTTTTACTTGACCCATGATTTCAATGGTATAGAGGAACTCCCATCAAGGAGACTCCATCTACCAAAGTAGATTAGCAAGTGGTTTACAAATTATGGACTTAAAGAGTTGCCTGAAGCCCTGAGAAGTGATGTAAAATATCACAGACACTATATATGTCAGCCATAGGATTTGACCCCAAATTTTTCTGAAATTTAGGTTAGCTTTCTTTCTACCATGTCATATGCCATTTTAGGTTATTTGAAATATGGTATACCTTATACACATATATATGCATTGTGAAAAGAAGGGAATGTATCTTACAGGCAATACTTATTCTTTGTTCATGGAAAAATATATTTTGATATGAGAAAAAGCAGCATGTTAAATGTCGAATTTAACAACAAAAAAAAGTTATTCAACACTTTGGTCCCTAGACTCATTACAGGGCCTTAGAATTCCTCCATCTCTTTTTCTATTCCCCCATATCCTCCTCTTTCTTCCTTCCCTTCACCAGAAATGAAACAGAGGATTCCCCTTCTCACCTTTGCTGATGAAATTATCAATGAGACCTACTTGATAACAAACAGGGAAGATCTGCCAGCAAACCCCCTGAGAGTGGAACCTAAGGAATATGGAAATCTTCGGGAATACCAATATATATCTGCAAATCTGATGAAAGAGCCACCTACAAGGGCTGTCTTGTTTCATTAGCTAATATAGACAATGACTTTAATTAATACTTACAGTATACACTGATTTATAAACACAGGTTAATATTACATGAAATAGAAAGAGAGAGGAATACAGTACCTTGGGGAAAAGTCTTCATCTTATAATCATAAGACTCTAGAAGCTCAGACACAAATAAGCAATTTAAATTTAACCTTCTAAGACTCAGTTTCTTCAGCTGTAAGTGGAAAATAATAACTACCCGGCTCCTAAGAATGTTGTGAGGAAAGTACTTTTTAAATCTAAAGACATTTAAAAGTATAAACTATTGTAATTTTTATAGAATAGTCTATGAAATATAAAGTAGACATAAGGAAAAATTTATCTCAATTATAGACAAAACTGTGGAATTTCAAACTATCACAAACTTAATCATTTCCAATCCTATCTAATATTCTTCAACCCAACAACAAAAAAACAATAAGCAAATAATAGCTGACATGTATATTGTGTTTTAACATTTGTAAAGCTTTTTTCATTTCTATTATTTCATTTTATCTTCCTAGTAACTATTTCAGGAGTGAATCATAATATCATTATCTCTATTTTACATATAAGAAAATTGAATCTCCAATGGTCCTATCCCAATTTTTTCTATCAATTCTTCACTTCCACTGTGCCCTTTAAATGAATCACTACTAAGTTTCCCTTCATACTTGATGTGTGAGCTCTCCCCTCCCCGGCAAAATTATTTTGTCTCTATTTTGCTTTACCTAAATACTAATACACACCTTCAAAAGAATGAGTTTAGGTAATTTTATTTGTTCTAGAATGCCAATTAACACATTGTCCAATTATTAGAGTTTTCTTCACAAAAATATTAAAGTGATTGCCATTTCCTTCTCCAGCTCACTTTACAGAAGTTAACTGATACAAAGAGGGATAAGTGACTTTCCCAGGGTCACACAGTTAAGTGTCTGAGACCAGATTTGAACTAAGGTCTTTCTGATGCCAGGCCTGGCAATCTATCCACTATGACACCTAGCTGCCCACCTGGCACATGGTAGATGCTTCAAAAATGTTTGTCAGGTTGACTTAAAATTAAAAATTAAGAGACAAAATAAATTGTATGCAATCATAGAGTCAGCAAATGTCAGAAGAAGGATTTGAACTCAGATTTTTCCTGACTCATTGCAATATTCCTACTACAACATGTTTCATTTTGCATATACATTCCTTTATTGGCACTAAAAAGAATTGGGTTTTAATCAGCTACTTTTTTTTTGAAAGGCAGAGATTTGATTCACAACTAATCTGCCCTTTGTGCTACAGAGAAGGGGTATAAAAGAAAAGAGTTATGACTATGGGATTGGCTGGCATTTGTAAATTAGCAAGAGACTATGCTTAGCGATTCAACTTTGAACAAAATCCCTCAGTCCCTAAAAGGTAAAATGCTTGATTAAATGCATGCTTTTGGCATTCTAATTTTTAAAATCTTCATCATTTTTCATTTTTTAAAAGGCAGGATATTTAATACTTTGGAAAAAAACAAACAAAAGGGGGTGTATAAAGGGGGTGTATAGGGGAAAGGGAAGAGGGGAAAGGGGGAGAGGAGAGAGACAGAGAGAGAGAGAGAGACAGAGAGAGAGAAAGAGACAGAGACAGAGAGAGAGAGAGAGAGAGAGAGAGAAAGAGAGAAAGGGAGGGAAGGAGGGAGGGAAGGAGGGAGGGAAGGAGGGAGAAAGGAAAGGAAAAAAGGAGGGAGGGAGGGAAAGGGAGAAGAGAAAGAGAGAGAAGGAGAGAGAGAGGGAAAGAGAAAACAAGAGAGGGAAACAGAGAGAGAGAGAGAGAGCATTAATAATGATACTTTTCAGGCTCTTTTTCCTTATGTTAAACTGAACTCTGTCCATGTTCAGTATAAACCGTTATTATCTGTACAATTAGAAGGAAGAAATATGTTAAGTATAGGTACCTTCTTGCTTAAGCTTTTATGGTCACGTATGTGTATATGTTAGATGTACACATATCTTTATAGTTCTTGGAAAGATATGGAATATTATTGATTTCCTCAATTGATGCCAATTACATCTCTACCCATAGTAGTTCATCTTCATATATCCATGAACATCACTATCATCATTTGGTATTTCACTTGGCATTATCACTTGCTCCTCAAAACAATGTTTTATCTCCACCAAAGATGTAGAGGACACATCCTTCTTTCTGAGCTCTCCTACTACCCTCACACTAATTATAAATTTCAACCTTTGAAATAGTGCTAGACTGGCAGAATCCATGAATATTGGAAGTGCAGCAAATTCTCAGCAGAAGAAAATTCCAAAGATCACCAGAAAAGGTCTATTTTGATTGGGCATGGGTACAGGAGGAGGCCAGGTGCAGGTAGGAAGACAGAGCACAGAGGCCAGTGCATGCTGAGCAGATCAGAGGTGAGGTGCAGTCTCTGTGGGGAGGAGAATCTATACAAAGGACTCTACCACAGTGTTAACTACTATGCTCTGGTTGCAAGCCAGTAGATCAGCAAAGAAGTTATTAAACATTCAACACAAAGCCCCGGAGTCTCACAGGACCTGGCCATGCCCACCCAGCACAGGAAATGAGTCAGCTGATCCTTGAGTAGCAATTGCCACTTATGGATGTCTGTAGATGAAGCTTGAAAAGCCTTTCTTGCACTAAAAGCAGATCACACCTTTAAAAAAAAAAAAACAATGAGTAAAAAGGCAAAGCAAGCTCTAACTATAGACAGCTTCTATAGTGAAAGAGGAGAACAGATTTCAAACCCTTAGGAGACTAAAAGCATATTGTCTCCAGATGAAGCCCCAAATGGTGATATAACTGGATCCCCAGAACACAAGGCTCTCTTTGAAGAAATTTAAAGGATCTTAAAAGACAGCTACAAAAAAAATGGGGAAAGGAAAGGAAAATTCTGCAAGAGGGTTTGGAAAAGGCATATAACTAATTAAAAGAAAGATTTGATAAGGTGGAAAAAGAAAACAACTCTCTGAAATGTTAAATGGAAAATGTAAAAAACTCCTAGAAAAACAAAATTTGTGAATTGGAAAAAGAAAATAACTCCTTAAAAAAATTTGTGAAATGGAAAATAATTCCATTTAAAAACTCAATTGGGCAAATACAAAAAAAAAAAAAAAAAGTAAAAACAGTAAGTGAAGAAAATAATTCATTAAAAAATCAGAACCAAACAAATGGAAATGAATAACGTGAGATATGAAGAACCAGTCAAGCAAAACCAAAAAAAGTGAAAAAAATGTTGAATACTTACTTGGGAAAACAACAGACCAGGAAAAGAGATCTAGGAGAGATAATCTAAGGATTATTGGACTCCCTGAAAATCATATGAAAAAAAAAGAGCCTACACACTATTTTTCAGGAAATCATCCAAGAGAACTGCACAGATGACATTGAATCAGAAGGTAAAACAGCTATTAAAAGAATTCATCAAACACCTCCTAAAAGAGTCCCCAAAATTAAAAGTCCAAGGACTATTGTGGCTAAATTTCAGAACTATCGGACCAAGGAAAAAATATTACAAGCAGCCAGGAAAAGACAATTCAAATACTGAGGAGCAACAATAAGTATTATTCAGGATCTAGCAGCTTCCACATTAAGGGATGGAAGGGTCTAGAATTTGATATTTCAAAAGGGAAAGGAACTTGGAATGCAGCCAAGAATAAACTACCCAGCAAAACTGATCATTTTCTTCCAGGGAAGAAGATGGGCATTCAATGAAACAGGTGAATTCCATTTATTTCTGATGAAAAAAAAAACAGAGCTAAACAGAAAGTCTGACTTCCAAATATAGGACTCAAGAGAAGCATAAAAAGTTCTTGAGAACTATTTCTGTTATGGGTATACATAGAGAGTGCATGTATAATTTGATTTTACTGTTATAATATAAAAAAGGAACTAGAGGTGGAAAGAGGATTGTATCAGAAAAAGGGAAAAGTGAAGGTAAAAAGAGAGAAATTACATCTCACAAAGAGGCAAAGGAAACCTATTGTGTCTGAGGGAAAGAAGGGAGGGGGATGAACACTGTATGAATCTTAATCTCATCAGATTTGGCTCAAAGAGAAAATATTAGACATATTTGGTTTACAGAGAAACTTCTCACCTTATTGAAAAGTGGGAAGGGAAAAGCAAAAAGGAAAGGGGTAGGCTAAATAGAAGGGAACACAGAAATAGTAGGGAACAGTATAAGAAAGGGGGAAGGACTCTAAGGGGGAGGGATTCTAAAAGGGGAGGGCTGCTTGAGGCAAGGGTGCCCATAAGTTAAATACTGGGGAGGAGGGTAAGGAGGAAAGGAAAGAGAAAAGTATAATGTGGGGATAATAAGATGGCAGGAAATACAGAATTAGTAGTATTAATCATAAATGTGAATGGGTGAACTCTCCCATAAAGCAGAGACAGATAGCAGACTGGATTAAAAGCCAGAATCCTATAATATGTTGTTTACAGGAAATACATTTAAAGCAGGGTAATACATACAGAGTAAAGGTAAAAGGCTGGAGCAGAATCTATTATGCTTCCAGTGAAGCAAAAAAAGCAGGGGTAGCCATCCTGATCTCAGATCAAGCATAAGCAAAATTTAATCTAATTAAAAGACATAAGGAAGGAAACTATATCTTGCTAAAAGGTACCATGGAAAATGAAGCAATTATCAGTATTAAACATATATGTACAAAATAGTATAGCATTATAGTTTTGCACTCTCAGAACTACATAAATCACCCACAAAAAAAAAATAAAAAAGGAAAAAGAGGTAAACAAAATACTAGAAAAGTTAGATATGATAGATCTTTGGAGAAAACTGAATGGAGACAGAAAGTACACTTTCTTCTTGGCAATTCATGAAATCTATACAAAAATTGATCATATATTAGATCATAAAGACCTCAAAATCAAATGGAGAAAGGCAGAAATAGTAAATGCATTCTTTTCAGATCACAATGCAATAAAAACTATATTCAATAAAAAGTCAGAGGAAAATAGACCAAAAAGTAATTGAAAATTAAATAATCTCATCCTAAAGAATGAATAGGTGAAACAGCAAACTATAGATACAATTAATAATTTCATCAAAGAAAATGACAATAATGAGATGATATACCAAAATTTGTGGGATGCAGTCAAAGCAATAATAAGGGGAAATTTTATATCTCTAGAGGCCTACTTGCATAAAATAGAGAAAGAGAAGATTAATGAATTGGGCTTGCAACTAAAAAAGCTAGAAAAAAAGAGCAAATTAAAAACCCCCAATCAAATACTAAATTTGAAATTTATACAAAGTTATACAAATTGTAACAAGTTATAAGGATTTCAATCCAGGTCCTTTGACTTCAAAGCCAGACCTCTTTCCACTGTCCCAAAGAACTGTGAGTAATTATAACAACCAGTCTTTGAATTGAAAACCAAGATCATGAAACATATCTTTCTTCTCTGAGTAGAGGGGGGGGAAAGGATTATGGAGGCAGAATGTTGCTTATACTGATAGACATGGCCACTGTATCTTCTGGTTTTGCTTCTATTGTTGCTGTTGTTGTTGTATAGAAGCAGTGTTGCTTATACTGATAAACATGGCCATTGTATCTGCTGGTTTTGCTTCCGTTGTTGTTGTTGTTGTTGTTGTTCTTCTTCTTCTTCTTCTTCTTCTTCTTCTTCTTCTTTTTTCTTTTTCCTCTTCTTTCTCCTTTTCTTTTTTCTTTTTCTTTTTTCTTCTTTTTCTTCTTTTTTTTCTTTTTTCCTCTTCTTTTTTTCTTTTTCTTTTTTCTTCTTTTTCCTCTTCTTCCTTCTTCTTTTTCTTCCTCCTCCTCTTCTTCCTTCTTCTTCCTCTTCTTCTTCCTCTTCTTATCCTCTTCTTCTTCCTCCTCTTCTTCTTCTTCTTCCTCTTCTTCTTCTTCTCCTTCTTCTTCTTCCTTCTTCTTCCTCTTCTTCCCTCTTCTTCTTTCAAAGGAGAATTGAAGTGAGGAACATTATATATAAAAACAAAAGGCATCCAAAATGTATTTTTAAACTGCATTAGATAACAGGAAAAGGTAATAAACAAGTCAGTCTTAAATTTATGTTCTGAATTATACCTTTTTATACTAATATTTAAATGAGTTTGCATACTCTGAGGGTGGTCCACATACAAATATATACTTAGTAGCCAAGAGAAGTCAGCCTCAGGTTACAAGTTTACCTCAGATAATCCACAAAGTGTATAATCTCTCCACAGATAATCAAGAATTGCCTATAACTCAGCAAGAACACAAGGTGGCACCTTGCACAGCAGTTGCCCATATGGAGGAGGAATAGAGATGGTGTGTGCCAACTGCATATCCAATTAAAATTTGGAAAGGATGCTCTGTTATCACATTTGCAACCATAATTAAATTTGCTAACTCTGAAGAGCTGCCAAGCTTGCCTTTTTTCTCTCTCTTTCTTCTTTTTGGAAGGTAGGACATCTGTTAGCTTTAGTATGGACACAGAACATGGGAGAAATGATACAAATAGCCAAACTTCTTAAAAATCTGTATTGTGGTATGTAGTATTGTGTGAAGACTCAAAATGTTTGGCTTTTTCCATGCTTCTTATATTTCAGTTAGGACTTTTTTAATTACAAATGAAAATTTCCTCTACAGTCAGACCTCATTCACAACTGGAATTGCCATGGGACTTCAGTTTCACTTTAGCTAGTTTATGATTAGGTGTGAGAAACTACAAGAAGAAATCCTGTTATTGCACTGAATTCTTAGTTCTCCTCAATGATTTATCAAATATCAAAATTATATAAGTCATCTGATTCATTTAGCCACTATGTAAGAAGACAGTTAAGTACCTCCAACATAAATGGTACATATTCATGACAAAATAACTATACAGTCCAACCATGTGCTACTTATAGTAGATCAGAATTACTTAATATAGAAACTATGAACTTGTTTTTTAAAAATATTTTGATAATTGTATTTCAATATAAAGGGTTTCCTTTGTAATCCTATATATCTTATGCATTTAAAAATATTATTCATAATATTTCACTGGTTTCACTAGCCAAAGGGGTCTATGATATAACTAAAGTCAAATATTTCCTAAATATCTACTATGTTCTAGGTACTGCACTAAGTACTGCATACACACATACACACACACACACACACACACACACACAAACACACATTAAGAATCCACATACTAAGATAACAGGAAAAGATAATGACAAATGTTGGAGGGGATGTGGGAAAACAGGGACACTAGTACATTGTTGGTGGAATTGTGAATGGATCCAGCCATTCTGGAGAGCAATTTGAAACTATGCTCAAAAAGTTATCAAACTGTGCATACCTTTTGATCCAGTAGAGTTACTACTGGGCTTATATCCCAAAGAGATCTTAAAGGAGGGAAAGGGACCCACATGTGCAAAAATGTTTGTGGCAGCCCTTTCTATAGTGGCAAGAAACTGGAAACTGAGTGGATGCCCATCACTTGGAGAATGGCTGAATAAGTTTTGGTATATGAATGCTTTGGAGTACTATTGTTATGTAAGAAATGACCAGCAGGATGATTTTAGAGACCTGGAAAGAATTACATGAACTCATACTAAGTGAAATGAGCAGAACCAGAAGATCATTATACACGGCAACAACAAATGATATGATGATCAATTGTGATGGATGTGGCTCTTCTCAACAGTGAGAAAATTCAGGCCAGTTCCAATGATCTTGTGATGAAGAACACCATCTATACCCAGAGAGAGGACTATGGTGACTGAGTGTGGCCACAACATAGCACTTTCACTTTTTTTGTTGTTGTTAGCTTGAATTTTCTTCTTTCTAATTTTTTATCCTTTTTGATATGATTTTTCTTTTGCAGCAAGATAATTGTATAAATACATATGCCTATATTGGATTTAACATATATTTTTACCATATTTAACATATATTAGATTATTTGCCATCTAAGGGAGAGGACTGGGGAAAGAAGTGGGAAATTGGAGTACAAGGTTTTGTAAGGGTCAATGGTAAAACATTATCCTTGTCTATGTTTTGAAAATAAAAAGCTTAAATAAAAAAGAATCCATGTACTAAATGATCTCTAAATTCCATTCCAGCTCTAATATTCTTCTATAACATGTTCTAAAAGTCTAAAAGAGGGTTGAAAAATCTAAAGTCCAAAAATAAAACTATTTATGTAACTAATAGAAATTAGAAGAAACTAGAAAGCTAAAAATTTGGGCAAAAAAAGGAATATTCTGATAATAAGAACTGCTGTCATGTATTAAATTGGAAGAATTTAAACTAATTAAAACTCCTCTACTACTAAAACAAAAAAATATGAGTATAATTAAATCAGTTTTAGTCTTAACTCTGTCATTAATTCTCTTTTTGACTTGGGTAATTCTTTTCTCAATAAATCCACAAGCCTATGTGCCAGGCATTGGAAATAAAAATACAAAAGTGAAATGATTCCCACCCTCAAAGTAAGAAGAAAATATATGTGAATATATATTTATTTATATGTATGCATGTTGATATCTTTTGAGTCATGTGTAAATTGGATTGAAGTGAGGCAGTGTTGCACAAAGTCATCAGCCTCATCTTCCAGAGTCATCAATGTCTTGTGGCAGAACAGAGTCAAGATGACTGATAATGAGATGCAGTGGATGTCTAACGAAGCTCTAAACATTCCACAGCACCTGCTTCACCTGCCTTTATGGGCATTGGAATAAATTGTTCTCACCCTCCATTTCACCAGAATTCGTGTGTGTGTGTGTGTGTGTGTGTTCAAATAGAAAGATATACACATATGCATATATACACATATAGATGACATAAAAATTATGTAATTATACCATGGGAGGAGACAATTGTTTAAGAAATGACAAAGGATTTCATGTAGAAAGAATTATTTAAGCTTAATTTCAAAGGAAACTAAGTATTCTAAAAGACGGAAATTGAGCAAGAAATATATTCCAGGCATAGGAAACAGCCAATGAAACAGGACAGAGAAAGGGAATAAGGTTAGTTATGCTTTGCACAAATGGTAAGAAGGTGAGGTTGGCTGGAACCCTGAAGTCAGCAAAGGGAAGTAATGCATAATAAAGCTGGAGAGGTAGGCTGGAGCCAGGTTATAAAGGACTTAAAATGTCAAACAGGAATTTATATTAGATCCTAGAGTCTAAAGGGAACCACTAGACTATGTTGAATGGAGAGTGACATGGTCAGACCTACACTATGGGAAAAACACTTTGACAATTCTGTGTGAAGAGAAGATGGTTTGAAGAGGAGATCTGAGGCATGGAGACCAATTAAAAAACCAGCCAGTTTCCTTCTCTGTGCCTCAGTTTCCTCACCTATGGACTAAGAAGTTTGGAAGAAATGAACATTACTATTCCTCATAGTTTTAAAGCTCCATGATCTATGATTGATACAGATATTCTCATGAAAAATCATCTCATTTTTCACTGACCATAGCACTTCAGTTGGGTTTGATTGACTTTTTCCCTCCTTGATGGCTATTCATGCTTACCAAAATTCCTCCACACATATTTGCTTAGGAGGTTATCTTAAAACTACAAGGGTTATTGTATGCAAATAAATCTGCCCAGGAAAGCAAACAACTACATTCATGTCAGGAATAAAAATCATAGAGCATCAGTCTAGCACTAAAAATGAGAGGCAGTGAAAGAACAACTAACCAAAGAAAGTTCCAAAAAATTATACTGAATTGCAATGCAAAGCAGGAATTATTAATAGGATATACCACTGGAATAGAAAGGTGGCTTGAAATTTAAAGACAGCAGCCCTTTTCTCATCACTTTTACCCACCTTCTCTGCTTTTGATTTCCAAACCAAAGTGAATCAAGATGAGGGACAAAAAAATTTCTGTCTTTTCCTAAACTCCAGACCCAGAAAACAATAGCTTGGAAGAGAAACAAACTGTGATCAGCCCATTTTCTAGGTTTTCCCTTGGCTCACTGATCTCAGGTTTCCTGTCTTCTCAACAAGGGAATGAACCTAGTGCTTAACATTTTAATTAATAATAATAGGTAATTTTTAAGTGGTTGATCCAAGAGAAAGTGTAGGACATAGAAAAGTACAAACATGAGTCAGTTATAGAATAGACAATTTGATTCCCATGCAGAAAGGGAAAACTGAGCAATAAAGAATCATGAGATTATGACTACCAGTTGAAAACTGAATATTGAGTCCCATTGGGATCATTGCAACAGGATTGCTCATTAGCTTCTACTGAATAGTCAGGTCAACATCACATGGTCTCTTCTCTCCAGTTTTCTCTGTAGGATTGATTCTCAGAAAGTTTGCCATAATCTCTGTTGCTTCCATTGCTGTAGCCACAACTGTGGCTTACTACTCAGGAGCCAGGGCAAGGGGAAAGATAATGCCAAATGCCTTTTAAGTTCTTACAAGGCTCTATGCCCAAAGAAAAAAAAGACACAAAAAAGAAAAAAAAATCCCATTTTGGAGTCAACTTGCCAAAGAACTCAGAGAGGCATCCTAAAATTTACAGGACAAGAAAAAAATGCCTGAGGAGGAGGGATTACCACCTCCTTTTAGTATATCTACAGGGTTCTGATTCAGCAACCAATTGAAAACATTGTCATGGCCAGTAGGAAGCAGTCAGAGGATATTTATGCCTTTTTTGAAGTTGGTGGCAGGGAAAAAGGATCCTTTTATCACATGTGCCCAAAAGGATATATAGGGAGGAGGCAGGGACTAATCTGTAGAATTCAAGTTCCCATATGCTTATAGCCTTTCTATTTTCTTTTCTGAGTCCAGGTAAGAGACTAGGAATCTTAAGGATGGACAGTTCCAATCTCCAGGTTGGAAGGAAGGGAGAAAGGAAGGAAGGAAAAAAGGAAGGAAGGAAGAAAGGAAGGAAGGAAGGAAGGAAGGAAAAAAGGAAGGAAGGAAAGAAGGAAAAAAGGAAGGAAGGAAGGAAGGAAGGAAGGAAGGAAGGAAGGAAGGAAGGAAGGAAGGAAGGAAGGAAGGAAAAAAGAAAAAGAGGGAGGGAGGGAGAGAGGAAGAAAAGGAAAAGATTCCAAAGGCCATTTCAGTACGACTCTCTCAAACCTTATATTGCTATATAAATATTAGAAATATAGTTTTGGACCATACTGTCATGGCCTTTAAAAAGACTGACAGAAGGGTTTGTATTTTATTCTAGACACAATAGAGAATTTGTAATTGGGAAGTGACATGGTCAAATTTTTTACTCTGAAATAACATGAGAAAGAATATAACTGATTTCTTCCATCTCCTTTCAATAATAGTAAAATAAGAGTAAAGAGGGTAGTTGATGGAGATAATCCTAGGATTATCTGAGATTAGGGGGCTGGACTCCATAACCAAAGAATGAATAGTAATAAGATGAAGTCAAAAGGGATTTGAGATTTCTCATTAGGAAATAGGTCCTAAGACCAGGAGATCATTATATACTTCAACAACAATACTATATGATGACCAGTTCTGATGGACCAGGCCATCCTCAGCAACGAGATCAACCAAATCATTTCTAATGGAGCAGTAATGAACTGAACTAGCTATGCCCAGAAAAAGAACTCTGGGAGATGACTAAAAACCATTACACTGAATTCCCAATCCCTATATTTATGCACACCTGCATTTTTTATTTCCTTCACAAGCTAATTGTACAATATTTCAGAGTCTGATTCTTTTTGTACAGCAAAATAACGTTTTGGTCATGTATACTTATTGTGTATCTAATTTATATTTTATTATATTTAACATCTACTGGTCATCCTGCCACCTAGGGGAGGGGGTGGGGGGGTAAGAGGTGAAAAATTGGAACAAGAGGTTTGGCAATTGTTAATGCTGTAAAGTTACCCATGTATATATCCTGTAAATAAAAGGCTATTAAATAAAAAAAAAAGAAAAGAAAAGAAAAAAAAAAAAGGAAATAGGTCCTAAGAACTAGAAAAGTAGATTTAGAAATCCCTTTCTTCAACAGTACAATGATTGGAAATTTCCTATGTCATTTTATCTTTTTAATTCCTAAGGAGAACAATAAGATAATTTTTGTAAGGGAAGTAGAGATGTAAGAGACCTGTGGACATAGATATTTAAAGCAAAATAGAACAGGACAATGAGTTTAGAAGGAGAAGGTGAGGCTAAAATGAAATAGCAGTCCTAGCATGCCAACGGAAAGTACACTGAATTTAAAGTCAAAGGATATTGGCTTAATTCCTGAATCTTCATCTTACCTTATGTGTGACATTGGGCAAATCATTTCTCCTCATCTATAAAATAAGGGATTTGAACAATATAACTTCTCCTTTTTTAAGGCAATTGTAGTTAAATGACTTGCTTCAGATCACATGGCTAGTGTCTGCGGCTATATTTGAACTCAGGTCCTCCTCAGAGCCAGTGTTCCATCCACTGTGCCAACTAGCTGCCTCTTAGACCATATAATTTCCTACGTCTCTTACAACTCAAAATCTAAGATTCTATGAACTGAATAGTTCTATCAGAAGTAAGTGTGTGTACTAACCAAAAGTGGCTGGGAAAAGGAAAGGAGGAAATCACAGGTAATCCTGCACAAGTCTACAGTAGCCCCTTCTTCCCATTCCTTGATCCTAACTTCCACCAATCCTCTAGGAAACCACTTAAACTTTGTGTCACTGACAGTTCTTTGATAATTCAGTCAACATAGGGAAGTTTTATATGAATTAATGCAGAGAGAAGTAAGTGGGATCATAGGATCAAATATTTAAAATTGGAGGTAACCTTGAAGGTTATGGAGTCCAACCCCCTAATCTCAAAGAACAGGAAACTGAGGGTATGAGGGCTAAATGACTTAAGTTAATAATGGCAATGATTTACATAGCTAGTAAGTGTGCTAGGAAGGATTTAAATTTAGGTCTTCCAGACTCCATATTCATCATGTACCAATAATAAAAGCATTTATATAAGAACTTTTAAATTTACAAGGCATTCTACATGTCCTATCAGTCAGTCCTCAAAACAATATTGTGATGTAGATGTTATTATTATGCTCATTTTATAAATAAGGAAATTGAACCTCGGAAAGGTTAAATAAGATTTGCCCAAGATCACACAGCATTAGAGGGAGGATTTTACTTTCTTTGTCTCCCCAGTGCTTAGCACAGGGACTGGTGCATAGTAAGTGCTTCTTAATGTTTATTGACTTACTGTCTAACTGACCCAGGTCCTTCTGAGTCTAAGGATAACAGCACTTTATATAGTATGCTTCCTAGCTGTGGATATTTACACACTGACCACAGTAATATAAAAGAAAACAAGCATGTGAGACAGCAGAACTGAGATCAATACAGTGGCTGTGATTGACTCAGTGAAATGTGCCTCTGTACTCTCAGCATTGGGGTACTGGGCTATAGGAGCAGAATTAATCTTGATCTAATTGATTGATTTTCTTTGCCTAATAATATTTCTTTTCCATAAGAGAAGGTAGTGGGATATAATGGGGTCAATTGGAATTGACAGTAGAATTTAAAAAATATTCATTCTTAAAAGGTTTAAGAAGATACAAGGGGAGCACCATGATAAAGAACCCTCAATTTAGAATCAAAATACCTAGGACTGGACTTAACCAGGGGTTAAGTGCTGGTAAATATTTAACAACCAGCTCTCCAGAAGAAGGGGGGAGAAATAATCATTATACTTTTAAGTATAATCTATACTATTAACATTGTCACCATTACTTTCTTAGTCTAGAGCATCAAAATAATAAATCAAGACCTAATTTATAGTCTTTGCTGATTTCTGAGGTGTTAAAGCTAATAATGAACATTTAACAATTAAGCTCCCCTGAGTTGGTTTAATCTTGCACATTCTTGGATTGAATTCTGCTATGAGTATGATATCTAAGTTTATCAGTATGACCTTAGACAAAACACTATTTCTTAGATTCAATTTCTCATCAATGAGAAGATTAATTAATTGCTAAGGTTCATTCTAACAGAGATCCTATGATCTTATAATTTAGAGAAGGGAGAAATGATACCGTCAGTCACATTACCCATAACTAGAGTCTGAACTTCCAGGATGGAGTTGACTTTGGGATCACAAGGTCATAAATATGGAGATGACCATCTGGTCTAAAACCCCTCCCCTCTGAGGAAAGTCATGTCTAGGGAAGTTATGTAGCTCTCTCAAGATCATTTCGTAAATGTCAGAGTTGTAATCCAAGTCAATATTTTCCAATTCCAAATCCCATAATCTTCACACTGCCTCCTCTCCCACTTTTGCACCTTTATTCTCTACATTGTATTATATTGATCAGAGCTTTAACTAGAATAGGTTGACCAGGGCTTTGTGACAGAGAATTGACATCCTTGAAGGGACTTTTTCCTCTCTTTACATCTAAGGTCACCTCTCTTGGCACTTTCATTCTTGCCTACATTTCATTAGCATTCCCTTACTTTTCCCAGAGTTTTTATGACTTCCACCTTCCCCACTTTCATCTCTTTTCAGGGGTGGAGAAAACATCACTAGCCATGTCAAGATGGGAGAATACAGGCCACACTTTGAGAGAAATGGGCTACATCTAAGTAACTAAACCCAGAGCAGATTGTCATCTATTAAACAGACTCTCCTCAAACCTTGTTCAACAAAACTTGCTCAATTATAATTCTGTTATTTATATACATCTTATCTCCCTTTTCCCCCCTCCCCCAACTAGATGGCAAATTCTTAGAATTCAAGGACTGTCTATCTTATTTATCTTTGTCTCCTCCAGTCCCAGTTCTTAGAACAGTACTTTACAAAGAATAAATGCTTAACAAATGTTTATTCTATTAAACCTAACTGAATCAAATGGAATCAAATGAAGTGAACATTTCAAACAGTAGTGGGTTCAATGAACTTTCACTACTGATAAGAAAATATACCAGGCATGAGAGAGAACAAAGTGCCTCAGAATAGATGGTAAGTATTTGCTAACTCTCAATGAATTCAAGCCTATTGGATGCATATTTTCTATAACTGAATTACTAAAAATGAGACTTTGACTATATGTATATATGTTTGCATGTATATGTATATATTTACATGCATATGTATGTGTATATTGCATGCATATCTATATCTGTGCATGTATATATCTATATTTATATGTGTGTATATATGTGTGTATATATGTTGATTGTTCTTCTTTCTCAAAGAGGACATGATATCAAGAAGGTAGTTGATACCATGACATGGAAGTGAATTGGATTTAAGTGAGGGAGGGCTGTGCAAGGTCACCTGTCCCATTTTCCCCTCCAGAGCCATCTGAGTCCAGTGGCCAGACATAGACCAGGATGACTGGAGATGGCCCTGGATGCAATGAGAAACCTTGGTCTTTTTAAGCTAAGATCTTCAACAGGTCTCAATGTGACAGAGGCTACATCCATTCCGTGATTAAGGCTACACAGCAATTTATTTAGATATTTTTTGACCAGGTGAAAGAGGATATATGCATGTGTATATAGATATGTAGACAGACAAACAGACAGACAGATAGATAGATAGATAGATAGATAGATATGCTCCCAGTTGATTGCCCACACCTTATTGTCTGAGGGCATAGGTATAAACTAAATTATTAAGCAGCCTTGTCCCTAGCTTCAGCTCTTATTGAAAATTAACTCCTCTCAGAAAGGACAGAAATTGTCGATTTTTCTCTTTGCCTTTGATAGTCAATACCACTTGACCACAGAATTTCTGATTTGCAAGAAGCCTCTGGACTGAGGGAACTAAAGATTTGGATTCACAAACTTTCTAAATACAGAGACAATGGTTGGTAAACAGAAGGCAAGGCAGTTTTGCCTGAAAAACAAGAGGGGCTTTGCAGATAACTGCAGATAACTCCAGCATGCATGTCTCATCTGCATTTCAGATAATAAACTAGGCTGTGTCCCTTTTTTCAATAGTGTGTATCAAATGTTTCTGGGGCAGTCTAAGGTTAATGCAAGTCACCAGTCTGAGGAGTTTAAGAAAATATAGCTGGAGGGAAGAAGGATTCAGTTCACCATTTTCAAGGGTGTGAATAGGGATCAGGAAAGGCAGTTGGGAAATTCCCAAACCAAAGAAGTGTTTAAAGATGCCAAACACTATGTCACTTTTAAAAATGAAAGGCAGAATCCAGTGATCAAATAACCAATTTAATTCAAACATTCAAAAAGTATTTATTAACCATCTAGTCTGAGCAAAACACTGCGCCAGCCAAGTGGGAGAATTGGAAAGTTTAGCTAACATATGATCCCAGCTCTTACAGAGACAAATGGGGGCAAGAAAGTATGTACAAATAATTATAAAATGAAATGATACATGAAAAGAACATTAGAAAAAGTGCTGTGTGAGGTCCAAAGCAAGAAAGGTCATTACCAATTGGAAAAGGATCAGAGAAGACTACCCGAAGAAACATAATTTAAATTATGCTTTGAAGGATGGGAAAGAATTTAATTAGGAGTGGGGTAGGTAAAAGGGTATCAGAGATCTAAAACTAGAATAGGCATTAGTGGCCATCTAATCCAGTGTCCTTATTTTAAAGATGAGGAAATTGAGATCCTAGGGCATTAATTAGTCAGTCAACTAGCATTTTTATTAAGGTTCTACTATATTCCAGGCACTATGCTATGAGACCACTGGGACAAAAATAATCCTTCAAGGAGCTCACACTTTAATGGAGGAGACAATATGCAAACAAGTATGTATGGACAAAACGTAGATATAGATAGATGCAGGATAAATTGAAGGGAGTCTCGAAGGTGAAGGCACCAACATTTAAAGGATCAGGAAAGATTTCTTACAGGAGGCAGGTTGTAAGCTGAGGCTTGAACAGTATCAGAGATGCTAGGAGACAGAGGTGAAAGCATTCCAAATAAAGGGGACAGCTGCTAAAAATGCTAAGCCACGGAGATGGAGTGTCATTTAACTTAAGAAAGCCTGTAACAGTGCATCAAAACGTACATGGAAGGAAGGAAGTTATAAAAAGGCTAATCAGGCAGAAGGGATGGAGATGTGAAGGACTTTTTAAAGCCAAATAAGACTATACAATGTATTTGATCCTGAAGGAATAGGGAGTCACTGGAATTGATTGAATAAGGAAGTGATGTTAGATCTATCCTTTAGAATGATCAATTTACCAAGTGAATGGAGGATTAGGGGTCCAGAATGCGAAGAGGCTATTGTAATAACCCAGTTGTAAGATGATGACAGCCTATACCACATTGGTCGCAATCTTAAGGGAAAAAAGATATATATATGAGATATTAGGAAAGTAGGAATGAAAGGACTTGACAATTGGCTGTATATGGGAAGAAGGGTAAGAGAGAATGCATGTACAATCATCTTTTTTTTTTTTTCTATTCTACTATGTTATATAAATGTTTGTTTTGTTTCTTAAGGTTCGAATAAAATAACATTAAAAAAGAGTCAAAGATACTACTTGAGTTATAAGACTGGGTGACTGATGATGATAACTTTGATAATATTAAAGAAGTTAGAAAAAGAGAAGGATTGAAGAGCAGCAAAGGGGTAAAGGTAATACGTTTAGTTTTGGATATTGAGTTTCAAATGTGTATATAGATATATAGACAGACAAACAGACAGACAGATAGATAGATAGATAGATATGCTCCCAGTTGATTGCCCACAGCTATCCAGTTAGAAATTTCTATTAGGCAGTTGGAAACATAAAACTGAAGGTCAAGAGATTAGGGTTTGATAAACAAATCTAAGAGTCATCTGCATAGAGATGGTAATTGAAACTATGGGAGTTGATGAAATCATCAAATGAAATAGTATAAAGAGAGTAGAGAAGAGGACCCAGAACAGAGTTTCTTCCTTCCACTGAATTAGTGAACTTGTCTAAAATTACAAAAAAAGTATAAATCAAAGGTTAGATTTGAGCCTTATTCCTTTGATTCCAAAGCCTTTTTGGCTTTGTGGTGTGCTGTGGTGTGGTATTATACCACAATGCCTGTTGGGAATTCTGCATATAGAGAAGAGAGGCAGGAAAAATGGGAATTATGTTTGGGAAATAGTCTGATTTGACTTTTTTGCATCACAGGGTATATGAGATGAATAGTGTGAGATCAGACTAAAAAGACAGGGTAGCACCAGATTATAAAGGGCCTTCAATGATAATCAAAAGAATTTCAATTTTTCTTGGTAAATAATACGAAGTTATTGACCAATCTTTAGCAGATAAGTGACATGATACCAGGCAGAATATTTCCCTATAATTGTGAAGGATGGATTTGTATAGAAAGCTAATGTAAACAGGGAAACCTGTCGGGAGGCTTTCACAATAGTCCAGAAAATGGTAATAAGGAACTACTTTAAGATGATAGTCATGAGAATGGGCGGGAAGGTACAAGTGGGGGTAGATATTTTTGGAGTTAAAAATTAATAAGATGTAGTAATTGAGCAATTGAGTGGGTGTAGAGGAAAAGATTTGAATAGAAAACCAAGATTTCAAATGGATGGTATCTATTAGTGGTTAGTGAAGTCAGAAGGAGGAGTTTAGGATGTGGTGAATTTAAGATGCCATTTTGTGAAGGTCCAATAAATACTCTTTAGGAAGTCAGAGGTGCAAGCTTAAAGTGTAAGGGAGATGTTTAGCCTGGACTAGCAGATTCATCCACAGAGAATCATCACTGAAGTAATGAAATTGTCAAGAATGACAGTTCATTAGTAGAGAAAAATTATTTATTGGGAAATCCTTATAGAAAAAGGAAAAGAGGGCTAAGGCTAGACACATGAGCACTAGGCACAGTAAGGGGTAGAGAAGAGAAAAAAGAGTCCATGAAAAAAACAGAGACAGAGTCATTTAAATAAGAGACCTGATGCAAGCTATTTAACCAAGGCCCCTTGCCCACAAGAGCAGAATACACAGACAGAAATCACCAGAATGTAAAATCCATCAAATTTTACAAATCACACCTATGGTAAGTTTGGATCATTTCATCTACTCCTTCATATTAAAACAAATGAAAGTCTCAGACTTCTAGACCAAAAAAATCACCTATTTTCTTTAAAATTACTTTTTCATTTAAAAAAAAAAAGGAATGAAAATGGACACGAAAGATCCCTTTATAGCACCTATGATAACCATCTACCATAATTTCATTCCCCTGCTCCAGACTTAGAAAAAGAAATAGGCTGCTTATAGAAAGGCAGAGACACCCAAGGGATCAGCTTTCCTGGAAAGTCACCACTTACATTGTATAGAAGAAAATCCCCATAGACTTCTCCACCCCCCTCCCACCTCATCCCTACTCCTGTTTTTGCTTCTCTATTCTTCCAGTGCTAGAGCCATCTCTCACTGTCTTTCTCAGCTGCAAAACAGAATGTCCATTTCATATTGTTCAAAATTCCCATCTCATTTTTCAGTAAAGATACAGTGCCCTGCAGCTTCTCAGACACTCATTCTTTTAAAGGCATTGGATGGGCCCCAGTTCTTTGGCTATGGTTTTAATAAACTCTCCCTGGCGCTGGTGTCTTTCAGTCTGTCAATTTAAAATCCTGACTCAAGCACCATAGATCACAGCTGAAAAAGAAATCTACTCATAAAGGGGAAAATTGCAAAAACACCAAATACAAAAATGATAGATTCAAAATGACAAGCTCAAAAGTTGGCATTGATCAAGATAACTCATCAACCAGTTATACTTGTTGTTACTGCTGCTGCTGTTATTGTTTTAAATTACATTAAAATGTTAAATGAGATTTATTAGAAAAAGATCAATAATGTTCTCATACTTTCGAGAGTGTGAATCATTTTTAAGATGTTAAATAGCCTCACTATTAAAAAGCTAACATTGAAATTCTGGTAACTTTGAGGATGGTGAACATATATTAAGGATATTCTAGGTTGTCCATTTAAACATTCTTAATTTTCCCTCTTCTCGGGCTATATGAAATAATAATCTGTTCTATCTGTATGCTTCCTTTATTCCTCTTAGAGTTCCACTCCTGTCTGGACTTTGTCTACTATGTTACAATAGCCATCGCACCTGGAAATACCAGGGCCAATGCCAGTTATCTTGACTTTCGTCTCGCCATTAGATTTCAATGTCTCTGGAAGAGAGAATAAAGATTTGGTGCAGTTCACCTTCACTTAAATCCAATTCACATGCAAGTTGAGACATCATTCTTATGATATCATTTGTCCTCTTCAAAGAAGGAAGGATGAACAATAATAACAACTCTTCCCCTACAACCTTTCTTTCCTAGAAGTTCTCTTCACCTTTACAATCCCTTCCTGTCATTAGCTGATTTTTTCAAAAAGCTCCAAATTAAGGAAAGTGCCCAAACCAGCCATACCTTCGTTCCTGGGCTCTGTTCCTGGATCTACAGATTTTTCTTTACTGCTTCCTCCTTACTCTCACTCTCAGAATCCCTTTCAACTTTCTTTTATGGGTTGTCCTCTGCCATTAGTATGTAAGCTCCTTGAAGATAGGCACTTGTCTTTCTTTTTTGCTTGAATTTGTATTCCCAGCACTTATTTGGCATATAGTAGTTATTTTAATGTTAATTAAATGTTAATGAATGTTAACATTCAGGGTTAGGAACAAGTCTCATCTGCCCTGGGAAGTTTTCCCTGACTAATCATATAATAATAGTAGTGATGATAATGATGACAATAATAATTACTAGCATTTATAGAATTGCTTTAAAACTTGCAGAGTACTTGAAAATACATTATTTCTTTTGGTTCTTGCAATATACCTAGGATGCCAATGGTGAAACTAAGAGAAAAAGTGACTTTAAAGTCACACAGCTAGTGTCCAAACAAGTATTCAAACTCGTCTTGTATCATCTAGATGTCATAAATATAATGCATTTGCATTGCTTTGTACTGTTTTCATCTTTCTATCTTATTTCTCAATAAGCTAAAAAGATCTCTGAGGGCAAGAACCATATCTTCTGCTTTTTGTACAATCAATAGTACTGAGCAACTATGCTGACCACTTAGTAGATCTTAGTAAAAACTTATTGAATTGAATTCAACTGAAAGCACTGAGGTAGAATTGAGGGAATTTAAATCCAGATGTGAATCTGGCTGCTTGTTCCTTCTGGATTTGATAAGAATATTGTCTCTGGTCTTCCTCTGGCATCCTCAACTCATGTATTATTGATTTTGACAGGTGCCTTCTTGTTTTAAGGAGATAGGAGACATGAGTAGCCAATGGCAACACATTATTCTAATCAGTACCAATTGTTGTTTTATTCTAATCAGAAACCATTATACAGTAAGGATAGCTTCTATAGATGAAAATCATTTCACTATTGTTGAACAGTGAATACTGCACATAATCTTCAAGACAGAAGCTGCCCCTAAAAGTGGCTCATTAAATTATCTCACAGAGGAATACTGGGCAGCCATTGGTAATTGGGTTTTATCTTTCTTTTTGCCTTTGGGAAAAAACATAAGAGATACCTGAAGCTGAATAAATAAATAGGTAATTTCATGAACAAATCAACCCAGAATGATCTGGTAATCTTGCTGTCCTCACACCTAAGAAAAATTATAATTTTAGAGCCATGATTTTCCTATAAATCTATGCTCCTGTGAATTGATAGGGTGTCTGTAAAAGTGGATACTTATCACACAAAATGGGTGCCTGGTTTGATTCAGGTGCGTACCCAGTGTTTACCCAAAGATGGATGGCACAGACATGGAACTGATTTCTTACCTCCCTTTCTTGAAAACATCAGAAACTGAAACTAAGGGCAGCACTATATATCACCTGGAACTGCAAGTTCATTCAACCAAAGGTGACAAACTAAAAAAAGGACAAAAGACAGCACCAAGTTCCTTTCTAGATCCAAATCTATGATCCCATGATTCTATAATATAAAAAAAAACTATGATAGAAAAAATAAACAAACTTTCATAGATATTCAAGTGCTGAAAAAATGCAGGTCTTTTTTTCCCCAGTAATGCTCTGAACTATTTTTAGCAGGAGGAACAAAAAAAATTGTAAAGTGGGATATATGATTTAACCTATCTCTAAACCTTAATTTCCTGATCTGTGAAAAGAAGGACACTTCAAATTCATCCTAGATGGTCTCTAAGGTCCCTTCCAGCTGAAATCTATAATCCTATCATTTGAGCTAGAATTTGTTTGTGCATTTCTATGATGTTTTCTCTAAGTTAACCATTCTCGTCCTTCTAAGAGATGAAAAGAAATTTTATTAAACTAGCTTTTTCACAACTCTCATAGAAGTTCTTCAAGTTTTCTTAATCTTAGACCCAAATTACAAATTCTACTTTCATAATCCACTAAAATCTCCCTCCCTGTTCTCCCCCCCCCCCCGCTTATGTAACAATTTTTTAATACTATACAGTGCTAGGTAGTGATGGAAGGAACATGCATAAGGCTTGGTTCCTTGTCCTCAAAGAGCTTATGGTCTAATGGAGAATATGAAAGATATTGAAAAGTGATATTGAGTAATTAAAAAAGCCATGATAGTTCAATGAAGGGAGATTTCACATTCAATTAAAAGGATCAGGGAAAGGTACATGGAGAAAGTAGTATTTGATCTGGGCCTGAAAAAATAAATTGAATAGTATTTCAAAGGTAGAGATATGTGAGTAACATTCAGGCAAGGGAAAAGCATACACAAAGACAAATAAGTTGGAAGACATGAGATGTGTTTAGGGAACATCAAGTTGTCAGGTTTGGCTGAAGGTTAAGATTTATGCAGTAATAGAAGATTTGCAAGGAATAAAAGTTAGGGCCAGGTCACAAAGGGCCTTGAATGCAAATCTATGGGTATTATTCAGTAAACATTTATAATTTTTTAATAATAGTTTTTTTTATTTTCAAAATCTTGCAAAAATAGTTTTCAATATTCACTCTTGTAAAACTTTGTTCCAAATTTTTCTCCCTTCTTCCCTCACATCCCTCTCCCCCAAATAGCAAATAATTCAACTTATATTAAACATGTGTAATTCTTCTCTATGTATTTCCATATTTGTCATTCTGCACAAGAAAAATCATATCAAAAAGGAAAAATGAGAAAGAAAGAAAAACAAGCAAACAACAATAAAAAAGGTAAAAATGCAGTTCCCATAGTCCTCTCTCTGGGTGAGGACTCTCCATGGTTCTCCATCACAAGACCATTGGAACTGGCCTGAATCACCTCATTGTTGAAAAGAGCCAAGGTCATCAGAGTTGATCATCATATAATCTTGTTACTGTGTACAAAATCTCTTTGGGATATAAGCTAGTAGAAATATTGCTGATTCAAAAGGTATGCAGACTTTGATTGCCCTTTGGGCATATTTCCAAATATGCTCTCCAGAATGGTTGGATAAGTTCACAACTTCACCAACAGTGTATTAGTATCCCATTTTTCCTACATCCTTTCTAACATTTATCATTATTTTTCCCTATCAGCAATGATCTTTTAACCATAAGTATGGTTATAATATCAAAGAAGAATAATCTTTAGGAACTTTAGGAGAATTAACCTGGCAACTGTGTTTAGGAGTGGGAAAGGGAAAAGGAGTTCTGGAAATAGAAAAAGCTAGTAGTTCAGGTGCAAGACACAAGAGCTTAAATAGTGTGACAGCAATGGAAATAGAAAAGAAATTATTTTGTCCAATTCTGTCCAATATGGTCAATGTGTCTTTGTTTTGCCTAGTTTTTTCTTTGTAATAAGGAAAGACTCTAAAGTAGTGATCATAAGGTCATTGAGAGTAATCGTTGGAAAAATTCCAATGAGGATTATTTCTGTGGATTCTAGAAACTTTGAAATATTAAATACAATCAATTTTTCTTATTTATTTCAACTCTAGTGGCAAAACTCACTCAGAATAAGTGAATATATGATAAATTAGTGTCCATCCTAAGAAGAGTAAAACAAAGAAATCTATGCACAAGATTTTTATGTCTAAATCTAAAACAGATGCTAGAATTGACATAAGAAATGTATCAAAGAACATTTTATTTAGAAGGTCAAAGCCTCAGGAGAGCTTGAGATGAGAGGGTTTCTTTGATCTTCCAAGCCCAGATCATGGCTTGGAGGAAGGTAGATAAAAGGTCATCAAATATAAACCATTTTTTTTTACAAATGAAGAAGATGAGAAGCAGAGAGTTTAATTCCTTGTCCAGGATAGCTGGTAAGTGTCTGAGTGAAGATCAGAACCTGGGTCTTTTTGTTCCTAAATTTAATAGTCTGTCTACTACATCATGCTTGCTTCTTTGGAGTGGGATGGATGTTTAGCAGCTTCTCCAAAGATGTCTTACTAGCTTTTGTCTTTTGCAAAAGAAAAATCCTATCTCTGAGGTATGTTAGGGATATTCTTTCACTTTTAAAACCCTCAGGGGGTCTTAAAATGGTATATAGGGAAGCTAAGTGTTATTTGATGTGGTAGTGGTGGTAATGATGATGTCATTTCAGTTTGTCCAACTCTCCATGAGCTTATATGGGATTTTCTCAGCAAAAATCCTGGAGTGGTTTGTCATTTCCTTCTCCAGATCATTTTACAAATGAGGAAACTGAGGCAAATATGATTAAGGGATGTTCCCAGGGTTACACAGCTAGTTAGTGTCTGAGGCCAGAGTTGAACTCAGAAAGTTGAGTATTCTTGATTCCAGTCTCCTAGCCTTCATTACTTGTTACTTCTACTCCAAAATCTACGTTTTTTTGTTTTTTGACATTTTAATTGTTTGAAGGTGGGGAAGCTTAGTGGAGCAATGGATAGTGTGTCAGGTCTTGAATCAGGAAGATTCCTTTGGGGCAGAATGAAGAGGGAGCAGAATGGGACAGAGTAGAAGATGATTCTTACATTCTAAGTATGAATGTGGACTTGTTTCATAAAGAGAGAGGGGTTATTCCTCATAGCCTTGGCTAGGCTTCTAAGAAATTCTGACCTGCACAGATGGTCATGAGCTTATTAAAAAAAAATTAAGATACCAGACTTTGTTCATGATCTGAATTTCTGATTTAACCATTAACTCTCTGAATAATGATGACAGTAACAACTAGCATTTATGTAGCATTAAAAGGTTTGCAAAGTACTACATACATGTTGTGTCATTGGATCCTCATACTAATCCTGTAACATAAATACTGTTATTCTCATTTTACAGACAATGAAACTGAGGCTGAGAGGTTAAATTACTTGCCCAGGATCACAAAGTTAGTGTCTAATTCAGAATTTTAATTACAGTCTTCCTGAGTTCAAGCCCAGGACTTTTACATACACTCTTGCCTCTGAAATAGATTTCAAGTTCTAAAGCATGCTACAGGTGCAATTAACAGGTTAATATTGTTCAGTCTTCATGTGTCAAGGTATCTTGTGTCTAAGAGATGTGCTATCAGGCAATTGCCATATCACAAAACCTGGGAATTTTAAGAGAGCTAGATAATTAAGAAAAATGGAGGAGACTACAAGAAGAGCTGGCTTGTTAAGGAAGATGAGTTCAGTGTCAGATTTTAAATGTAATAGAAGTAGAAATATCCTCTCTCTTTAATGGAAGCTTTAAAATTTTAATTTTAATTCTATTTATTTTCAATGGGGAAAAAATCTATTTTTCTCCCTTTTTCTTTGTCCCTCTTCCTTTTGAAAAACAAAAACAAAAACCTTGTAATTCATGTGTATACTCAAGCAAAACAAATTTACCCATTGGCCACATCCAAAAGCATGTATCTCATTCTGTGCAACAGTCCATCACCTCACTGCTTTGAGATGGGTAGCATTCTTCATCTTTTATACTTTGAAATCATAATTGATTGTTGCATTAAGCAAAGCTCTTGAGTCTTCCAGAATTACTGATTTTTACAGTATTGATGAAATAATATAAATTGCTCTACTGGTTTTGTCACTTCATTCTATAGCTGTTCTAATAAATCTTCACAGGTTTTCCTGAAATCATCCCCTTAGTCTTTGGTTAAAGCATAATACTATTACCTTATACTAAAATACCATAATTTGTTTGGCCATTTTTAATTAATGGGAACACTTCTGGTTTTCATGTAGATGCTTTAATCAGTGGTTATTTTCTAGCAGAGCTTTGATTTGACTCAATTTTGATATATATCAAGCTGTAACTCACTGGAGAATTCTCTGCAAACTAAGATCATAAAATGCTTTGTTCTTAGACATATGGATTTTGGCAGTAGTGAGGACTTGGAAGAGAAGCAGTTACCATAAGAAAGTGTGAAACATACAAAAATTTCAGTATTAATCCAGCTGCCATGTTGAATTCAATGTTCCCAATGTTGCTGTTATGAAGAGAAAGAAAGAAAAATAACTAAGGGAGAAACTTTTGTATACACTATACCCTAGTGCCTTTCCATGAATGAGCTAAAGTATGCTTCTTAAGGTGAACTGAGATTAATGTTCCTGGAAGATATGTTAAAGGTGAAAGCCATTTGTGACTAGGTGGTAAAAGTGATGTTCAATACCTAATTCACCCTCTTATTATAACCCTGCTGCTCTGTTTCCTTAAATGTCATATGCTATGAATACATGTTTCATCTGACTTATTCTAGTTAAAGGGAAACTTTAATGTAGCCTCATTAGTTTCAGTTTTGAATACATAATTACCCCTACAATACCTTGAACTTGAATATAGCTATGAGAAGAAAGCCATTCAGGGACTTTGGAACAACATGATATTTTTAAATTTTATTTTATTTTTAATTTATGTAATAAAACTATTTCCATAACAGGGTATGATTTTTAAAAAAAGATGATTGCACATGAAAAGAAAAATCTATTTTGTAAAACTTTCCATTCCTTTTAAATAATATAATAAAGTTCAGTATTTTTCTTTTATTCTTTCCTTTCTTTTTCGTCATATATAAATACATGTATATGAGTATACATGTAAAATTATTCTCAACATACTTTTATCAGTTCTTTCTCTGGATGCATATAGATCTTTGTTCTTATGTCCTTTATAGGTAATTCGGATATTTGTGATAGTCAAAATAACTTATTTGCTGAAAGTCATTCATAAAACAATATTGCTATTACAATAGACAATGATCTCTTAGTTTTGTTCATTTAGCTCTTATTTTCTGCAAGTCTTTCCATGTTTTTCTAAGATCACTGAGCTCATCATTTCTTATAGCATAGTAGTATTCTATCATAATCATATATCACAATTAGTTCATATCATGATTTTTAAGTGTAGGGGAGACAGGTAGACATCTAATAGTTGAAAATTTGAGATTACAACTCAAAAATAATCTACCTTAAAATTTAAGCAATAAGAGTCAAAACCTTGGGCAGAGAGTATATGCCAAAAGAGGATGAGGAGGGAAGAATTTTGACAAATCCTCATATTTAATGAGGCAAGTGAGGAGCAAGAGAAGACTCAAAGGAGACAAAGAAGGAGTTCAAAGAAGTGCAAGCGGATTTCAATGTCAAGAAAATCTAGAAGGGGAGAGTAGGAGGAGGGCCTTCATCAGTGTCATATATTGCAAAAAAAAAAGGTAAGGAAAAATAATAAAAGGATAAGGCCAAAAAAACAGTAATTGGATTTGATATTAAGTTAATATAAAAGAACAAGGATGCATTGGGACACCTCAGTCTCAGGTTTCTCATCTATAAAATGGGGATAATACCAACACCCACCTCACATGAAGCTTGTCAGTATCAAATGAGATAACGTATGTAAAGAACTTTGTAAATCTTTGTTTAATAGCTATTTTATAAGTTCTCTCCCTTCCCTACCACAAAAGTTTAAGATAATATCTTACTTTTGATGTCTGAAATTCTACCATAAGCATGATTTCTTTTGAAAATGCAAATAAGACATCCTTAGTTGTGAGAATCAAATGAGATAATACATACAGTACTTTGCAAACCTTAAAACACTATATAAATATTATCATCATCGTCATTATTATTATTATTGTTTAATCCTAATAGAGGCATCAAGGTAGTACAGTAGATAGAGTGGTGGGCAGATGTGGAGTGAGAAATATGCATCTTCCTGAATTCAAATCTGGCCTCAGACACTTACTAGTTGTATGACCTAGACATGTCACTTAACCCCGTTTGCCTCAATTTCCTCATAGGTAAAATAAACTGGAAAAGGATATGGCAAATCACTTTAGTATCTTTCCAAGAAAACCCTATATGGAGTCACAAAAAGTCATTCACAATTGAAAAATGAAGAAAAGTCTCTATAACCTCAGTGTTACTGTGATGAAAGGAAAGTGATTAAAAACAAAGGGGTCAATGATGGAAGAAGCAATGTGTTAAACAAAAAAAAAAGAGTGTAAAGGACTCAAGACATTGCAAAAAGAACATCTCTTCCTTTTGTTCAGCCCAGTATCTGCTACTTTCTCCAAGTACATCCTCCAAAACACTGTTGCAGAATGAATGACAACCTAGATTTTTTCCATTACAGTAGCATTTGACTTTGATCATGATTTTCACTTTTAAAACTGGCTTCACTTTCTTTGAAAGAAAAAAAGAAAGAAAGAAAAAATAATTTCTGTGACCACAGTAAACTCTCTTATATCTAACATGGCTGGGGAATAGCACGTCCCATTTAATTAAATTGTCTGGTTAGTAGAGAGAGGCCATATGTGACTTACCAATTTGCAAAGAATTCAAATAAAATAAATTTCCCTCTAAAAACTAGGCTGAACAAAATTAATCTTCCTTGGTTGACTCAGGGCAATTCAGATTTCATATGGTCTCTAGGTCACCACAGTGAACTACAATTATCCATTAATTGAGATTTCAAACTAAGAAAATGATGACTAAACCAGCTTTAAGTGTCCATAGAAAGGCTGAGTTAAATGGTCAAGTTTTGAGGAATCATTTGACTCAATAAACATGTTTTGTTTGAACAAAGAGCAAAGATTGCAACTAGAAACATGGAGTTCATGGGAATTATTCAATTCTAAAGGGTTAAAGAACTAAGAAGAACAGAATAAATGTCATGAATGAAAGAGGCTGTGACCAAAAAGATGACTTCAAGTGTCAACTATTAACTCACCAGGAAGATTCTACAGTAGAACTCAAAGCCTGAGTCAAGAGTTGATTGATGGAGACAGGTAATGTCAATGACATTAACACAAAAAATTCATGATGCTTCTCACTCAACAAAGACATCCTACAGAAGTCAAAATTCCCTGATAACTTTGTTCAAGGTCATAAAATCTGTCTCTAGACCTAAGCATTTTTTACCCAAATGTAGGTCTCTGGTCAAAAAGATCAAGTGAATTTGAATCATAACTCAACTCAACTTAGCTTAATTCAACTCAACAAGCATTTATTAAACAACTATGACAGGAGAAACAGGATGAACTGGTCTCAAAACTAGGAAGACATGATTGTAAGGCCTACCACTGATTCATTCAAATTATGTGATCTTGGATAAGTCACTCAATTTCTAAGCATCTCTCAAAGATTTGAAAGGAGGTGCACTACATTGGTAAAAAGGGTTTTCTCAATCAGGAGTTCTCTATACCATTGAAAACAATTAGTCAATCAGTAATTATTTATTTAATACCTACTATGAACTAAGCACTATTCTACAAAGGAAAAAAAGGAAATAGTCTGTGATCTTAAAGATTTTCACATTCTACTTAAGGAAAACAACATAAATAAATATAAAAATAGAACTAAAAACCAAATAAATGCAGAATAATTTCAAAAAAAGAAAGTATTAACAAGTTGGGGGAAGAGTCCATTTGTACTCAACCAAATATTGGAGGGAATCTGAGATTTTAAGATGTGAAGGTGAGGAACAAACGCATTTTAGGCATAGGAAAAAACAGGTGCAAAAGCAGAGAGTTGGAAAAATGGAACATACAGGACAATTTGTCTGCACTATAGAGTGTGTGATGGGAAAGAATGCACAATCAAAGTAGAAATATAGGCTGAAGCCAGATTGTAAAATACCTTTAATACCTAAGATAGGAGTTGCCTAAAATCAATAGGGAATCATTGAAGATACTTGACTTGGGAAGTAAAATGGCCACACCTGTGTTTTAGGTATATTTGGCAGCTGTGTGGAAGATGCACTGGAGAGTGAGTTTGGAGTTGGGGAGACTAGATAGGAGGCTGTTGCAAAATTCAAGTGAGGCTGATATGTGAGTGGAAAGAAGTAATAAGAAAGGAATGGATGAAGAATATTGTAGATGTGGTAGAATCAACAAGACTTAGCAGCTGTTTGGATATAAGAGGTGAGGGAGAATGAAATGTCAAGGATGACTGAGATTTTACAGCTGGGTGACCAGAAGGATGGCAATGCCCTCAACAGAAAGAAATCACAAAAGAAAATAGACCAATTCTATTAGAACCAAAATCCAAAGTGAACATGGAAAGAATCTGATGATCACTTGAAGAAATTCACACCTCTCAAACCTACAAATAGCTGCTACTTCGTAAAAATGTCCATTTTAGTTGGTCAATAACCTGTGCCAGGAAAAGAATCACAAATAAAGAAGTAGCCAAGAATTTTGATATCTCATCTCAGGCTCACCTATTTGATTGCTAATGCCATGGAAACTAAGAAGAGAGAATAGAATAAAGAGAAATCTATCCCTAGTCTTGCTGAAAACCCAAGGAACAACTCACCAGCATCCTCAAAGAACACAAGTCCACCAAAGGAAGGAGGTAGCATCTTTCCAAAGTTCTTATAACTTGCTTCAAGGATTCATGGTTCAGTCATCAATAAACTTGGGTAGTCCCCCAGTTATGAGGATATACAAAAACCAAAGAGAAGTCAATGAGTCCCATACATTCTTTAGCATAGAACTATGGAATTTAATATTAGTTAAGTGTTAATTAAGTTAAATTGAGCTTTTGTTCAGTCTTATAGCACATGATATTATGATATTTACTAGTTTGGTGACCATAAACTAGGCAATTGATGTTTCTGTGACTGATATTAATTGGCCCAACTATTTTCAACCAATTTCTAGAAAGATAATATGTGATTATGTTTTTAAAAAATGACTAAGATGTCTATATCCATTGCTTCCAAGATCTTATCACTAGGTATATACTCCAAGGACTCAAAGATTAAAAGAAAGCAACATTTTGGTGACCAAGCATGATTGGAGAATGTTTAAACAATCTGTGACATATTATTGTAAAGCAAGAGTTTGCGAACTTGGATTAGGAAAAAAAATACATCTTAAATATGTTTACCTTGTAATCCAATGTATGTTGTTTATGTACTCAAAAACATTATGCTGAGAATGAGTCCATAGGCTTCACCAAACCACCCTAGAGATGTATAACACAATAAAAATTTAAGAACCTTTGAAATAAAGGAACATTACTTAGCTATCTATCTATATCTATATACACAAATTTAAAGGTGAAAAATTCAAAGAAACATAAAAAACATGTGAACTACAGCAGAATGAAGTAAGAAGAACCAAGAAAATGATATATATACAACCTTTCTATAGATTCTAATCTGTAAAATGAGCATAAAACTTATACTCCCCTTCCCATAAATTTGCTACAAAGATAATGTATGATAAATCTTAACGCACTTCTTAAAGTGAGTTTTTCTTAATATATTTTTCTATTTTAATTCCTCTATCTGTTTCATAGAATTGCAGCCCAGGATTGAATCAATCTTGGTTACATTTATCTAGTGATCTCCACTCCTCTTAGTCTGTTCTCACTCTCTGGCATCTTGCCTCATGGTGTTCCCACCTGAGACTATGAGTTATTATTAAACACCTATAGCCAATCACACAGAGCAGGACAGAGGGGAAAAGAGCATGGCCATCTCAGAAAACAGTAATTCCCAGCACAGTGCCCACATTGCTCTTGTCCTTCATTTTTATGGCAAAATTGTGACAAGGACAGTAAATAGCATGATGTGAGCCAATTCTTAGGACTATGATTGTAATGAAGATGGGAAATGGTACAATTTAAGCATTTGACATCTGAAGCCCTGCTTGGTAAAAATCTAATCTATTTCTCATTAATACTCCCTCTCAGAAAATCCCATGGGACATATCAGAAGGCTCTGTTCTTTTGGCAATCAGATTACTGGGTCTGGTTTTCTGATATCTCTAAATGCTGTCCTGTAAACAGCAAGGCACATTCAGTCTGACACTCCTGCTATATTCCTTGGTCTTATCCATAGATAGATATACGGTCCAGAGTTATGAAATGTCACAGGATCAGCATTTTTGAAGCAGAGATTAATTATGACATATTATATGGAGTTTAATGTAATAGGCCACACCTGAATCCTGATTTCAAAGGAATGTCATTTGTGGGTGGGACAGAAAAGAAATATGGAACAAAAAGTCCTTGAACCATAACATTGCTTTAATGAACAGACATGTTTACCTCATGAAGCAGACCAGATCAAACTTTACATAATGAAACCATTCTTCTGGATGATGGAATCAGTATCATAAATAAGTAAAAAATAATTTTCTTCCATCACAGCTCTTTGTAGGAGAACATACAGAATAATTACCTTCATTTTCTAACACAGTTCTAAGAATTTGTTTCAGGATACACTTGCAGCAATTTCTTTTGGAAGGGATAAAAGTATAACTATTTCCCACTAACTACAGATAAAACTTGGGACACCATGTAAACATTAGCTAATTGGTCAAATAGGTCTCCTAAATACATTCACCCAATATTTATTTCTTATTTTTAAAGACAACACAGAACAAATCAAGAACATTGATAATGTTTATCCCTTAGAAATTCTGAGGGATCCTTCATCCCAACTCCTATTCTCACTACAAAGTTAAGTCCCCCAGAGGATGGCTGTTTCCATCTCTTTTCTTAGAAACACAGAGATACCCCTGGATAGGTGGAGACTGGGGGGGAGATTTTCCTAATACTAGAAATTCAAGCCATAATTCCAATGGATTGTTCCTCCAGTATTAATCACCAGTTACAGTTAGTGTCTTCTTTTATATTATTGATCCCTCTAGAAACTGGTGTCCCAGTATTATTTTACAATTAAAATTAATTAACTTCTGTAAAGGGATATTTACTTAGAAGATTATGTCAGTTACAAAGCATTTACACACACACATACACACTTGGGGATATACTCTCATCTACCTTCTTGGACTCTAAGGAGAATAAACTCCAATTTAAAATAGGGACTAGAAAACATTTTCCTCACCAAGTTTATTTTCAGATGCAGCATAGCTGATGGATGAGTCACTGTCACAGTCTCTAGGCTGCCTTTGATTCACTTCTAAGCTGAATTAAGCATGTCCCTCAGGACTTTATTTCTTACAAAATAAGATTTGGACTCTAGTTCCTATATCTCAGGCAGTTCAGTCTCTCCTGAACTTTCAAAATTCACAAGGTTAAAGTCTTGTCTAATATTCCTTCATTTAAGAACAAATGCTAAGAGGCAAAGAATACAGGTCTATAGTCATAGCTACATGTTGGTCTGGGAGGGGAAGAGGGAGGAGAAGGGTTGAGATTTCTCCCTACTCAGAGGTTTACAATATGGCACCTTCACTCAAAACAGCCAGGCAAAATAGAAGGAACAAGCTGTTCCTGTGGAAATCTTTTGTCTGTTTTCCATTTTGATTCACCACCCTAACCTAAGCAAACTGAAAACAGAATATATGTGCTTGCTCTGAACTAAAAAGCACTTCTATTACATATCATGCCTTTCTGGAAACTGTGGCCCCAGGTTTCTGTGAGCTGACAACAGACACATTGTTCTGCACACTCTCCAATGATGTAGATCCATGCTCCAAGGAAACTATCCCTCCCCTCCACTCACCCATCCATTCAAAGATAAGTGTAGTTTCCATGAGTCTTTAGCCCACTGCAGATGAAGGCACAACTGAAGGAGAAGCATTTCACTCCTTAGCAGTCTCTGGTGTCAAAACTTACAAAGTTGAAGTCTGATATTCCTTTGCCAACAAGTTAGAAAGAATATCCCCCAAAAAGCTTCTTCCCTGTTTTTTACTACCATAATTCTACTTCCTACTGATATTCTCCAACTTCTCTAAGCTCTGGGGACAGATTGCCTTCAATCTATGAGGAAATTTTTATTGTTTTCCTCCCAGATTCTACAGTCCAAGCAAATACATAAATTCAGTTATGGGGGAAATTTCTTTTTTTTTAATAACTTTTTATTGACAGAACCCATGCCAGGGTAATTTTTTACAACATTATCCCTTGCACTCACTTCTATTCTGATTTTTCCCCTCCCTCCCTCCACCCTCTCCCCCAGATGGCAAACAGTCCTATACGTGTTAAATGGGTCACGGTATATCCTAGATACAATATATATGTGCAGAACCAAACAGTTCGCTTGTTGCTCAGGGAGAATAGGATTTAGAAGGTATAAATAACCTGGGAAGAAAAACAAAAATCCAAGCAGTTTACATTCATTTCCTAGTGTTCTTTCTTTGGGTGTAGCTGCTTCTGTCCATCCTTGATCAATTGAAACTAAGTTAGATCTTCTCTTTGTTGAAGAAATCCACTTTATGGGGGAAATTTCTGCTCAACCAAGTCTTTTTTTCATTCCTATATGACTCCATATTGTTATTAGTTTTCATATGTTTCAGCGTCTGGTTCCTCATGACCCTGTTTGGGGTTTTCTTGCCAAAGATACTTAAGTGGTTTGCCATTTACTTCTCCAGTTTATTTTACAGATGAGGAAACCAAGGCAAACAGGATTAAGTGACATGCCCAGGGACACACTATATGAAACCATATTTTATTCCTGATTCCAGACCCAGCATTCCATCCACGATGTCACCTAGTTGCCTCTATATGACTTAGATTGAATCTATTCAATTTATCTCTTCCTTCTCCTATCACTTGGACAGTGTTCCTCCTGCTAAATCTATCCCCGTCCAGTGCCTTTGGGGGTGTAAAATACACAGACATGCTTCATCTGCTTTCACCTACCATGAGGGACCCGGGCTATGCTATTTAAATTACCCTCAGGCTCCTTCTTAACGTGGGAAGTGAAGCCTGGAGAAACCACCTGCTAACTGGTAGTTACTGTCACCAGTATCTATGACAGTAATGTAGAAGAACAACCTAGCTCAAAATTGCTTTAGGAAAGACTTGCAACAGTAACTTTTGGAGGGAATGAAGGCTACAGTGTTGTACTGAACTCTGAGCTCAACCTAGCAAAAATGCATGTCTCTTATGAAAGAGCAAGAAAAATTGTTTTGTTAAGAACTACTGGGAAAAGCTCAGCAAATGTGAGTATAGAGGCTCAGTGTCCCCAGAGTCATCAAAACTAGAACAGAGCTAAGTATAGAAGGGATTGGTGAGAGCATGGCAAGCTGGTAGGTTGTTTAAAATCGCTGAAAGCTGTGTTAAACTTGAAATATTGAAAGACAAGTTCTTAAAGAAAATGCCTGATGGAAAAGCCCTACTTAAAGCTTCTGGGTGTCAACAAGACCTAGAGAAAGCTTAATCTGTCAGATGAAGGGCAGTTTCTCCCACAATCCAGAGTCTCCTTTGAAACATGGTTGGACACTCCTCGGTGACTTTCCCTTCTTACCTATCTGAACATGGAGACAGCAGGATAAATAGTTGAGGTATTGGGGAAAGAAGTTAGCGTAAGGTGAATATCTCCTTGGCAATCATTCTCAATCTGGATTGATATGGATCAAATAGAAAGATTCTTTCTTTCTCCACCATACTCCCCAGGCCCCAATACTCAACTTTTAGCAATGAGCTGAATATAATGATCTGGAGTCAGGAAAAGTCCTCATCCTAAATTGCAATACTAGCTCAATATCCTCTTATTGGCTGAATGATCCTGGGCAAGTCACTTAACTGTTTTTTACACTTTCCTTATCTGGAAGATGAGAAGGAAATGCAAACTACTCCAGTATCTTTGCCAATAAAACCCAAAAGAAGTCACAAAGAATTGAATATGACTGAAAAAACAACTCAACAACAAGAATACATAATCATATCATGGGAAACAAATTAAATATCATATTATTAATTGTTAATTAAATATTCTGGCATATGTATATACCTTACATCTTGGTTCCTCAAAAAAAAATTATAACCTTATTGAAAACATGGAAGATATTGTTTATTTCCTTTTTATACCAATATCATGAAACCACTTTAAATCTATTTGGAAATCTTATTATAATATTATTTTAAAATGTTTTATTCTAATAATAAGGAAAATGTTTTTTAAATAAGTTCTCTTGGTAATTTTATTAATGCTAAATATGTAGACTAATTTAGGCACATCAGCATTTTTATTAAATTAGTGCAGCCTAATCATAGGCAAGAATATTGCTACAATTATTTTGGTCTTTCATTATTTCTAAAAACGTTGCAGAGCAATTTTATTTAAACAAGAGCTCAACATACATTGGTAAGCTCTTAGATAAATTTTGTGTAGTATATAATTATATTAAATGGATTTTTTTCTTTTTTTCTGCCTGGTTTTTCTTGATAAACTATAGAAATGCCAATTATTTTGTGGAATTATTTTGAATCCTATTTGCTGAAGCTATTATGTGTCATGAGTTCTTCATTTGTTCATAAGGGTTTTCTAAGTAAACTGCTATATCATCTACAAATAAAAATAATTTTGCTTCCTCTAAACTAGGGCTTCTTAACCTGGTTACATGGGGGTACATGGTTTTGTCATTTTAATATTTTGATAGCTATATTTGACTGTAATTGATTTTCTTTGTAAGTCCTGCATATTTAATTTCTGGATTAACATATACTGAGAAAAAGTTCACAAACTTCACTAGAAAAACAAAAGGATCTATGACACAAGAAAGGCTAAGAAACACCTTGTTTTTGTTTTTGTTTTTTTAAACAATGCTTATTCCCTTAATTTCTTTTTCTTCTTTTTAAATCACTACAGTTAATCTTTCTGGTACTGAGGTAAATAATAGTGAAGAGAAAGTCATCTCTTATTTCACTTCAATCTTATTGGACTTTCTATGTTTATTGGTATACTTATGCAGATATTTTGTATTTTTAATACAGTTAATCATGCAAAGTATTTCCCTAATATTGAGTCATCCTTGCAATCCTGTTATAAATATCACTTGGACAGATGACACAAAAATTACCAAAGCATACTTTATAGAATTATATCAAACAACAACAAATTCATGTGGAAAAATAAAAAGTTAAACATAGCAAAAAAAAAACAGTAGTTAAAACTTTGTTATTAGGTTTTTTTAATTGAAATTTAATTGAAAAGTACATTTAATTGAAAGTACATTTAAAACATTAATTTGCAAAGCAAAACTATGAAGCAAACTTGTAAAGTAAGAAAGTATTCAATAAATTCAAGAACATAGACTTTCAAAGGAGAGAATATTTTGTGAAAACAGCTGGGGAAACTGGAAATCAGTATGAAAGAAAATAGATTCAGGCCACCACCTCATATCATATACTCTTTATTGTTGTTCATTTGTTCTGTCTTGTCCAACTCTTCATGACTCCTTGAACCATAATATGTCAATGTTGTTTGTGGGGATTTCTTAGCCAAAGATATTAGATTGGTTTGCCATTTTTTCCCATCATATATTCTTAATAAATGTCTAAATATGTAAAATTCCAAATATAAAAATCATGTAACAAAATAATTAAAGGAATCACATATATACTTTTTTGACAACTGTGAATAAAAGAAAAGTTTATAATCAGATATGAATTATAAGTGTGCTTATAAATGTTTCACAAGCAAAATGTATCCATAACACATATTTAAATGTAATTTGCATTATTAACATTTTCTCCATCACTCTTTTAAGTCTAGAACAATCAACAAAACAATAAATTAAGTCCTGATTTGTTGCATTTTCTGATTTCCAAGATGTAAATGTTCATAATGAATATTTAACAATGGGTTCTTATGAGCCAATCAAGCTAGCTCCAGCACACCTCTGAATATAATAGATTATTAAGACAAAACATATAATTTTGGTTATATGAAATTTTAAAAGTTTTGCATGAACACAATCAATGCAGCCATTTTTAAAAGATAATTTTTTAAAAATCTTTACATAAAATATCTCTGATCAAGGTCTGATTTTCAAAATGTATAAGAAATTAAAACAAATCTATAAGACTACAAGCCATTTCTCAATAGATAAGTAGTCTAATTAGGGGTAAGTATTATTGGACTTTACTCCTTCCTATACATTGAAGCTATTTCTTATCCTTCATAGAGAGAGGGAACAAATAGAACCAGAAGAAATAGACTTGGAAAATGTGTAACTTTAACACATCATTCAGATTATTACTTGTTCTAATTGAAAAAGCAAAAGATACTGAGAAAACTCATGTGATGAGAGTGATGAAAAACACTGGTCAATCAAGAAAGTTGATGGTATTAATCAGATGTTAGGAGATATGAGAGAAACAGCTATGAAAAGCTATTTGCTATCAAGTTGATGAAAGTCTCAATGCTAAGAAAAACCCTAGGAGAGTACTTGTTATCAGAAAAATTGATCAAAATAATGAATTAGAAAAAAATATCATATTCACATTTAGGAAAAACTATTTTCTTAATTGCAGTTACATTGCTCTCACTAAAGTTCTTTAAGCTCCCATATGCCCTGTTTCCCTATCCATTTTTTCAGCACTCAATCTTCCCTTGAAGAAAGAACAGATAGTTTAGGCAGAAGCCTGGCATTCAGTTATATTGCACAATAGAGTATTTGAGTAGGCTGCTCATCATGGTTCAACAATAACAATTCACATTTATAGAGTACTTTAAGTTCTGTAATGCTCTTTCTTCAGTACAACCCCCTGAGGTGGATAGTACAAGTGTTATGATCCTCATTTTACAAACAAGGAAAATTAGCCTCTGAGAGATTAAGCTATTTGCCTACAATTACATAACTAGGAAATCTCTGAGGTGAGATTTGAATTCAGGTTTCTTGACTCCCAGTGCAATGCTCCATCTGTTACCCTATAACAACAGCACTGTGAGAAGGGGATCAGGGGGTAGAGAAGGGGATCAGTCAGAGTACAACAACCCCTGACATATTCATTTATGTTCATTCTACATGCCAACATACAGTTTGGGACTATAAGTTTGAGCATTGACATATGGTAATGCTCAAGGAGCATCCAGGCTCCAAACATGTCTATCCATATACCAATCCTCTCAAATAAATTATTTTTCTTTCAAACCTATTCTTGTTCTCTCTTCAAAACAAAAAAGTCCTCTCAGAAATACTCTTTTTTACTTGAACACATTCTGATTTTATAATCAAATGCAACTCATCTCATGGACAAATTCTACTTCTCTCAGTGCTAAATATCCTGAGGTCAGTTTTTCCCCAAAAAGTCTATTCCAACAATAAGTCCTAAATCCTGCTAAATAGGAAAACAAAATGTGGAGGCATATACAAAAACAAAAATATCATACAGGTATCTATATATATATATATATATATATATATATATATATCCCTATACAATAACCAGGGCACAACTGTTTCTATTTTCAAATAGAACATTCTCAGATTTTAACATCAGGAATAAGACCAGAATTTGCAAAGCCATTGCAAATAAGTTGCAAAGGGGATAGAGTGCCAGGCCTGGAGTCAGGAAAACTCCTCTTCCTGGATCTAAATCTAGCTTCAGACACTTACTAGCTGAATGACCGTGGGCAAGTCTCTTAACTCTGTTTGCCTCAGTTTCTGGTCTGTAAAATGAGCTGGAGGAGGAAATGGCTCACCATTCCAGTATCTTTGCCAAGAAAACCATAAATTAGGTTCCAAAGAATCAGATACAACTCAACAACAGCCATATCCTATTGTTTGCTTAAAAGCCCTGAGATACATTCATTCATTATTTCTTTCATCTGTAATTTTGGTTTTAAATGGATTAGTCACCAAAAAAAAAACAAAAAAAACCCCTGCATTTCCCTTATTCCCCAATAAGAAGTCTTTACTCAATTTTGGACTTAGAAAATTCCTCCCCCCCAAAAAAATAAAAACATTCTACCCAGATTCAAGGCACTATTTTGATTAACATCTTTTCAAAATTACAATTTACAAATTTGAGCTCATTACCTTTTCTTTCTCTACTAGATCAAAACAAAGTATCAAAAAATAAACTTTGTCAGGTCAAAAATGATCTGCCTAGACAGTTCTTAAAGACTTGTGAGGAAAAATGTTTATACCATGTCCAGAGAAAGAATTGATGGAATCGAAATGCAGATTGAAACATACTTTTTAAAAATTCTACAAATTAGGACTTAATTTATTGTTTTATTGAATGTCTAGATGTAAGTAATAAAGAAAATGTTAATAATGTGATTAAATTCAAAAGTATGTCATGCATACTTTTAAAAAGCTAATTATTAGAAAGATTAAAGGGAGCTAGGTGGTACAGCAGATAAAATGCCAGTCCTGAAGTCTGAAAGATTCCTCTTCCTAAATTCAAATCTGGCCTCAGATATTTACCGGCTAGGTAACTGTAAGCAAGTCACAACTCTTATTTGTCTGTTTCCTTATCTGTAAAATGATCTAGAGAAGGAAATAACAAACTTCTCCAATTTCTTTGCCAAGAAAATCTCAAATGAAGTCATGAAGAGTCAGACACTACAAAAATGACTCAACAAAATTATTAAATATTTTTTAGCATACCCCTGAATCTTATCCACTTGACTACATGCCAATGTCTTCACCAGAAGTCAATATAATGGCTGTTGTAGTTTATTCTTCATTTTCAGAGAGGATCAATGACATCACTGGTGATGTCTTGATTTGTGGCTGAATTGGAGTTAAGTGAGAGTTGTCAGTCTCACTCTATCTTCCAATAAGCAAAGTTCATGCAAGACAAAAGTAGAGATGACTGGCAATGATTCAGGATGCAGTGACCTTGGTGTCTTTAATTCCTAACCAAGTTCTAAGCATGTTTCAGTCACCTTCATGACTACTGGAACAAATTGTTCTCATCTGCCCATTCTAGCAGGAAAAGTCTTCACCTACTTGGGGTAGACATCACCCTAAATTAACAGTAGGTTTGAGACCTATCAGTTTCCCTCAAACTAGTTTAGCCATCTGCTGAGACAGTATGTGAATGCTACAGCTTCTTGGAGCTACAGCTTCTTAGAGATAATAATGAGTCTTTACTTTAGCCCTTCCCTGGAAATTGTCCTCTATTATCTACTTTAGTTAATGCTGAGTTTATGCATTTCATGCTATCTAATAAGTTAGTTTCTTTAAGAAGCCAGAAAAAGCATGGCCCATATAGGCCATCCATCCATGGAAATAGAGCTGTGGAAAGGCCTACATCACTGTCAAGATAGTCTGCCTACTTTCCCCCTATCTTGTCTAATTTTCTGTGTTCCTGATACTGCTCTCTTGATATCTTCAACCTAGCTTCAGTACCTTTGATATCCATTCTTCATCACTCCTTTAGCTTGGCATTCTCAGCATTTATTCTTGGCAATATTTCACCATTGACAGCCCCTGAATTAAATAGCAGCAATATATCTAGAGTCCCTCCCTATTCCTTACTCTCCTGTCAAACTTCATTGTCTGTGGCCTCAGCTAATCCTAAATTCTCCACCATCTAGTGGTAGGATATGATAATTTTCTGAATTAAGTCTAAATCCTTCTATAGAATAAAATTGTCATAATAATTCAACTAAATTCAATTCAACTCAACTAAAATTCAACTAAACATTCCCACTATATTCCCCTTTCAGATGGCATGAAAGTACTCAAACTGAGACTAAAAGATAGATCACTATGGCAGAAAGCCCTTCTTGGTAAACTGTTGCTAATTCTTAGAAAAAAGGCCTCTGTTCTCTAGTTGGCCATGGTCTATCCATTGTCTACTTCAGTACCTTGCCCATTATAAATATTTAAGTAATATTTGTCAAACTTTACATTTCAACCCATATATCCTCAGTGGTATTAACATCTGCTAGTACCTTCCTTTTATTGAATTCAAAAACCAAACAGATAAAAGACTTTGACCAAAGATGTAGTCTACTTTTTCCTCTCTGCTTCCTCCAAATGTGACTATCTTCTCTGCTGGGTGGAATTTTATCAGAGAGTATGCTGAGACCCTAGTGATTGATCAGAGTGCTAGACATAGTTCTAAGGATATTCAGGGAGGACTAGCATCTCTGGTGTAAGGGCTTGCAATCCCTTTCAGGGCTGCTCATCCACCTTTGATGTCCACCTGACACTCAACTCTCCTCTACGGAGAAGCAATAGCATGAACAAAGGTAATACCCTGGAAAACTATTTCAACAGACAGGATAAACCCAAAGGTGAATTACAGAGTTGTCTACTTCAAGCATATGAAGACTTTCCTTGGTGGAGTAGAAGGATAAGAACAATTTCTTCCAATGGCCATGAGGGTGTCTGAAACAGATGCTGTAGAGTGCTTGGTCATGGATCAGATAAGCCAAAGTCATCCAGAGCATCCCAGGACTTTGTTAGCTGCTCTGAGTCTTGTCTCGCCACTGGACTTTGATGACTCTGGAAGAGAGAGAGAGGGTGATGATTTTGGGGATCTCTACCTCACTTAAATCCAATTCACATAGGAGTCAAGATATGAGGAAGAATAAACATCAGCAAGCAAAAGAAGAAGAAAAACAGATAAATACATTGTCTTTTCTATGTAAATATTCATGTTTGTTGGTGTTCATTAAGTTCAGAATCACAAAAAAACAGGGAGAAAACAAGGCAAAGATGGAGAATCAAGTTTGTTACATTAGAAAACTTCAGCACAGTCTTCATAATGAATAAAATTGTGAGCTGAACATTAAACTTTTAGATTTCCTAGTGAGAATGTCAGAATGCTCTGTCACATTGATATGCTCCTTGCTAGTTCATTAGTATGAGACATTTCCTAGAAATTTTTTTCTCCTTTTATTTAATTAGGTTAGTGTAAGCAGCAGAGAAATACCAAGAGGGCACCTGTTATTCACAGAGAAATAAGTGAGGCATAACTAACAAACAGCTCCACTATTCTCTGGGGATATTTGTATTTTCACCCAGTGATTGTATATTTCTCATTCACTCTGTGCATTAAACAGAAAGAAAATGGCAAACTTTTTAACATCCTGGATGCTGAGTCAAAGTTGGGAATAATTTCCCCACAAGAAAACTGGAATGGCTACTTCTGGAGAAAATAGTTCTCCTTCTCTAGAGGCTGGCAAGCAAACTTTCATGGCCATTTGTTGGCTATATTGTACAAGGGATTCTTATTTAAGGACATATTAGATTCAATAGCCCCCGAGTCCCTTATAATTCAGATTCTATGAATGACATATCCTAGGTTAATCTAGAATCTTAAACTACTATGGGGCAACCATAATTCCAATTTCATTTTATTTTTCTCCCTTTGCCATAAGTTTTCTGTAATATACACATCAGGATGGCATATTAAGAAGGGTGGTGGTAAGAAATGTGCATCCATCTAGGAGATAAAGAACTGATGGACTCAGAATACATATCAATGTACTGTATTCTTTCCCTTGTTTCTTTTTTTCCTTTTGATATGTTTCTTTTACAATTGTGACTGATATAAAAATATGTTTTATATGACAAAAAATGTATAAACTATATCAAACTACCCACTATCTTTGGAAGAGGAAAGGGGACAAGGGAAGAGATAGAGAAAAATTTGAAACTCAAAACATTGTAAAAATGGATGCTAAACATTTTCTTGACATGTAGCTGGGAGAGGGAATAAAATATTATTTAAAAATAAATAAATAAAATTTAAAAGAAAAAGAGTGGTGGTAAGAAAGGTAACTGTGTGTATTTATGTGTATGTGTGTATGTATGTAAAAATATGAAGATAGGGTAAAGTTTGTCCATGCCTATAAGTACTTATTTATATGCAATTGAGAGAAGTTTAATGGAAATTGTGCCCCAAACACCAATTCCAAGGACAAGCTAACAAACATATTTTTAAAAGCTCTCCGTGTCAGTATTTATTGGGTTAACAACACCTGACATTTCCATTCCTAGCTTTCACCTTTTCCAACTTCAGAATTACAAGATCTAATTGCAAGATACAGTTCCTGGGCAGAGTGTGCTACACACAGCCCTGTTGGAATTGTTCAGCTTCTGAATAAAACATGTTAAGTCACTTATCTGAAGGTGGGAAGTTCATTGACTTTGTTATTATTACTATAATTAAGGTAAAATAGAACTTGCTAGAAAGGTCTGCCCACCATTAATGAGGATTTCTTAATTGCATGACCCTTTGTGGTAGGCTAACTTTATATGAAATTCTGTGTCTTCTCCCCGTTCCCTGAACACACATAGTAAAAGTTTAATAGGGGGCAATTTGGAGTAAAATCACTGAATCTTAGTGTTAGAAAAGACCTCAAAGGTCAGGCTGTCCAACCCCCTCATTTTATAGTAAGGAAGCATTAGTCTCTTATCTTGGCAAGTCAGAAGTAGACCCTTAAATTGCTGGGATAATTCCATTTGCCCTATGATTATCCAAAAAAGAACTTTAATGCCTGAAGTCAATATATTAAACCATTTGATGAGTGATGGGAAAGCCACCTAATCATAAGCAGGGCATTGAATTATATGTATTATGGATAAAAATCCTGTTGTCCATTTGCCCTCCTAGATTTTATTCACTGCTTAGAGCTGGAGCTGCTGCTTGGTTTATATGTTAGGAACAGCTGAAAGAGAGAACAAAACATAATTATTGACTATATGGGCTCACTTTAAAGGAAAATAGACAAAGCAACAGGACAGTTTGGCCTTGAGGCCAAAGAGGAAGTCCACTAGGACTTTAGAGTATCCAAATGCCATGCATGTTTTCCCTACAGCAATAATAATAATAATAATAATAATAATAGTTATTATTATTACAATAACATTGACAACAGTAATAATGATAGCTAGCATGTATATAGTCCTGTAAAGTTTATGTATATTTTTCTCAGGTTAATAATAAATAAAAAATAGTACCTACCTCCTAAGGTAGTTATGAGGATAAAATAAGATAATACTTGCAAAGTGCTTTGTTAACTATACTATATAAGTATTCACTATCATTATTATTGCAGCAATAATTATTATTTAATGTACAATATACATATTAACATGGTGTTATTTTATCATATATAATATACATCTTAATATAATGTTAATATATTAATTATACTGAATTATTTTATTAAATAATTACATTATTAATATAGTATCCTTATTTTACAAATGAAGAAACTGAAATTGAAAGAGTCTCAAGGGCTTATTCAGGGTCACACAGCTAGTAATTATCTAAGGCTACCTTTGAAGTTGAGTTTTCCTGACTTCAGGTCCATTGCTCTAGATCCAGCACCATCTAGCTGCCTCTCATCACACAAAGCTAACCCTAGTTACACAGAGAGGAAACAGAAGGCTTTCTTACATACCCATGGAGATTTGTTTTAGAGTTTTAGAGCAGTGAGATGATTTACCCAAAGTTTCACTTGTGGTAAACTGCTGAATTGGAACTCAAAACTCAGTTCCTATGACACCAAATTCATATTCTCTTCTGCCTTATAGTGAATCTTTTAATTGAGACCTGCAAAATCCCAGCACAGATTAACCATACCCTACAAAGTCAACTCTTGAGTTCCAAAAGTGATAGATGGTCACTCCCATTGCACTTTTTTTTCTTTTGTTTATTTTGTCTTGCTCCTCCAGAAAGGTCAGGTTCATTATCTACCAGAAATGAACAGCAAACTCTTGAGTTTCAAAAATGCGCCACTTTCAAGCTTCAAGACAAGCTCTTAAATCAAACCCAGAAAGCTCTGGCTAGAAATCATTCAGGGTTGTCAACTATAAAGGTCACACATTCTGAGCTATCAAGAGTTCATTTCATCATACTTTATGGTAGAACCCTATCTTCCACACATAACAAACTCCTTATACTTCTATCTTCCAATATCTTCTTTGCCTTCCCACCTAGTTGCTGGGATCTTTTTTATTTGCATAGCAAACCTATCTGGAGGTTACAGAAACAAGAAACAAGAAAATGATGATAAATATAAATAAGGAATTGAGGTAGGAATAGTGCCACTTGGTGGGAAAAGTCAACTTGTTCTATAAGCATTTCCCCAAGGACAGCATAATTCACCTTAAGTTTTTCCATTGATCATGGGGTAGTTTGTTAAACTTGTGGCTTAGGATGGATGGAAGAAAGTGAAATAATCTTCTTAAACTGTGGGTCTCATAACTGAATGAGGGGCTCATGAAAAATTTGGCAACAATTTCTGAATGCTGTACAACCTGCAGCATCATATTTGATCCACCAAGATTTGATTCATTATGTAAAAATAAGCAACCCATTAGTATGTAAATTTGTTTTCATCTTTAACAAAGATGAAATTATATGTACACCAAAGAACTGTTTTAAAATAAATTTCTTTATAATTTATTATCAATAAGTGTTTGTATACCTATTTTATGTACCTATATACTCTGGGGTATACAGGTTTCTCAGTTTAAGAAGCCCTGATATAATGGACACAGAATCAGGAAACTGATTCCATGGCATGGCAGATATTTACCTACTATGAGTACACCCAATTCTTAGTTTCATCATCTGTAAAAATGAGAAGACTGAACTCATTTGGTTCCTATCAGCTCTAAACCTAGGATGCTGTGCTCTGAGCACATATAGATTGGTTTCAACCCTTTCCTTTCAATAATAACTCGGTCACTTTAAATGGTTCAACTCCAGTCTAGGGTTCAGTTCCTGGAAATATCTGAATTTGACTCTATCATTTTAAGAGCTCTCAATCAAACAATAAGGTTCATGAAATAAGAAAACAATAAAGTGGATATTTATTAATGACTGTACTAAACCAGAAAAAGCCAATAGGAATATTTCCCTACCTCAATGAGCTATATATGGTCTATAACCATGATTCTGCATGATCTATCCCACATTTTCTGCTTGTGGAAACATGGAGGCACAATTGAGAAGTGGACCAGTGGTATACAACAAAGTAGTTCTGCCTTTCTTCCAATTCACCTTCTAAATCAGGACTTCTTAAACTTTTTCCACTTAAGGATTAGATTCAAATTCTCTTTCTTTGTTCTCCCCAAAACCATCAGTTTGCTGTGAAAATTACTATTCCTTTCCCCATTTTGGTAATAATTCCTTAGGTGCCAACTATGAAAAAACAGTCAATTATCAAGAATGATTGAAGTAATAATAAAGCAGAAAGCTTTCAAAGAAGACACTTAGGAGGAGTCCCCTGTACTGGCCTCCTGGTTTTCCCAAGCCTTTCTCTTCTCTCCAGGGACAATGTCCATCTCCTTCCCCAGCTGAGAGTGAATGCTGTGCTTCAGTAGTGACTCACAAGCCTGGTGCTATTGTTGATTAAAGCAAGAAGCTTTAACATTCTACCTTTCCAACCTGGGTCATTCACCCTCCTTTAGGCAGCCTATTGGCCCCCAACTCCAGGGACTTACCATATTGTGGACAAACTTAAGGTGAACACCTAATTGCCTTTATCCCACTTCAGAAACTCCCAAACTCAAACAATTAACCAGCCTCTGACTCACCAACTATAAAGGATTACAGATAAGCACCCTGATAAGTACAGATTTACCTTTGAGTTAGATCTAAAAGGAGTATAGACTGAGAGGAGAAACAGACAGAAATAATGCATTCAAGCTTATCCAGAAAGAAATGGCAAAGGGAAGAAACATTTTTTAAATCACCAACTATGTCATACACTATGCTAAGCACTTTTTACAAATATTATCTCATTTGAAAGAATTACCTTGAGAAGTAGCTCATATTATCTCCATTTTGTAGCTGAGAAAACTGAGGAAAATAGGAGTTTCTCAAGGTCACACAGATAATAAATATCAAAGGTCATATTTAAACTCAGGTGTTCATGATTCTAGATCCAGTGTTCTATTTACTGAAACACCCTCTGTCCAAAGAATAAATATGTACAAAGACATATCAGCAAAAATATTTATAATTTGTTAGGGTGTGATAGATAAGTTTGGCCAGAATGAAGGATCAGTAGTAAGGAAAAAAGAGTTTAAATTGATGATGAACAGGGGGAGTTAAGAGATAAGCATTTACCCTTCCAATCCCTAATTATCTTAATATTTTAAGAGCCTGTTCAGAAGGCAAAAGGAATAGGGCATTGCAATAGTTCATGAGTTTATGTAATACAGAAATTGTACTTAGTATATATGGGACCAGAGGCTAGAGCTAGGACAAGGAGTATATGTCACAAAAAAAAATCAATTTTGGCTCAATGTGGAAAAGTTCTTCCTAGCAGAGGAAGTGAACTACTCACAAGTATACCTTCCCTGCAAAATTGCCTTATATTTATATATTCTGTATATGTTTATGTGTTATTTCTCCAAATAGAATCCCATGTGACCCCGAAGCCAACGTGACCTGTCTTTTTGAGTTGTCATATTTTTGTGGAGTTGTGAATATTGGTTGACACCCTGAAGGCAGAATATTTTTGTCTTCCTATGTTCCAACATCTGGCACAGTCCCTGGAAAATAATAGGTAATTAATGAATGTAAATGATTGATTATAGAGATCATTTATTTCCTCGGTGGGAGGTTGGACTAGATGACTTCTTAAGTCTTTCAATTTTAAGATTCTTTGATTCGATGATTGTATTATTAAATAGTATTAATTAACTAATGGATTCTTATCACATGAGTCATTCTCTGACATATAATTCTAAATATAATTCTCATAGAAAGACAATATTTTTTAGTATTAGGGAAGGGGACTTAGAGTAAGGAGGCCCTGGGTTTAAATATATTATATATGTGTGTGTGTGTGTGGGGGTGTGTACACACACACACATATATACACACAAATATATTATATATGTGTGTGTGTATACATACACACACACATATACATCACATTTTGAGGTTTCAGATTTTTTTATATCCCTTATGTTTAAGCCCCACAACAACCCTGTAAAGGAAGTACTTCAATTCTTATTGTATCCATTTTACATATGCAGAAACTGAGGTATGAAGAAATCAAATAACTTGTTCATGGTTATACAACTCAAAAGTGCCAGTGGCACATTTAGAATCCAGTTTTCTCCTCATTTCAAGGTTAATACTTTTCCTTCAGGCTGCCTATCACTTTTTGGAATCCCAAACGAAGACTGAACTGAGGGTTTTATGATCAATAGAAAGAATGCTGGATCTTGAGTGGGGGTGGGGGACAGTGGGAGGGAGATAAGAGGGTAGCCCATAGGGAGATGGAACAGTCCAGGGAGTGAAGTGAATAGCATAGCAGAGAGATGACCATTATGTGGAATCCACAGGAATCAACATATTAACAAAATGGTACTTTCGGGGAATTAACTTTAACTATAAATAGATGCAAAGTTATTGTCTCACAATCCTAAGATTTATTTCAAGTTATTACACTGTGTGGGTTTTTAGTCTAGCAGTTGTTCAAAAGAGAGTCCTTAAAGAAGTATACATAATTCTCGACATGCTGAAGCAAGTATATTAAGTTTTCCTCCAATGGGTGATATCAATAATTACTAATGTTCCTGCATGGTAGAATCATTACTTTCTTTCATTACAGTGCATGCTTTGAACACGTTATCTTCCCTACAAGTCACATTGTTGAGAAACAATGAAAAGATCCCTGAAGACCTCCTAGGATTCTGTTGATATAACATTCTGCAAATTTCATGAGGTTCCAGAAGAGATATGTTTATCATAATAGTATCATTCATAAGTTCCCTCAAGGTTTCCTCTTAATCTTTTTTTAAATAGTCAGATATTAAATGGTAATTCCTTAAACTAGAAGGCTACTGTTATTTCAAGGTGAGAAACTAAGAATGGGGAAATGCCTAAGGCACCGATATTATGGCATCATTAAACTAATCTTGTAGAGATTTGACTCAATTAAGAAGCCAGATTAAGAAAGATACAGATATCATGCTGAACAGATTGTACACTGGGTTAAGGAGCTGCAGGGAAGGAGAGGGGGACTTGTTTCTAATTCCAATATTAGTCTTCTCAATTTAATTTACCCAACATGTATGAAGTGCTCACTTTGTGCTGGTGTGTGTACAAGATCTGAGAAGAGGAAAACAAAAACAAAACAATATTTGTCCTAAAGGAGCTTATACTCTATTAGTCCCAATTGTTTATTTATTTACCCTTCCCTACATTATAACATCAGGCTCCTTAGGAAAAAATTACCTCCATAATTCTTTTATCCACTATTCAGGATATTCCTTTTCCATCTTCACCAGAAAAACATTAAAAGGTCAACCTGATGCCTATCTTTCTTCCTCAAAGAAATTGACTAGGAATGTTTGAATATACTATATGGTGAAAGGCTTGATTTTTTTTGAAGCTTTTTTATTTTTATTTTATTGAAATTGAATTATTAATCCAATAAAGGTACCATTTTCCTCTAAATCTCAATGTTTTCTTTGATCTGTTGTTCACCAGAAATTGTGACACATCCTAAATTCTATCTCAGGAACCTACAAAAGACTATTACAAAATTCATAGATCATTTGCAGCCTCCCCATGAAAATATGGGGAAATGTTTGTACTAAAAGATTGTACTAAAATGAATATGGTATATGAATGTGCCCAGACCAGACTTTAATCTCTGTCTCTAAAGGTGATATGGAGGAATATCATACAGTGAAGATAGATCCTTTTAAATATCTAAGATATAGCTATAGATATATCCAACTATCCCATCATGAATTTATCACCCATTAATTTATACAAACTCTTCTCAGGAAATTCTCCAAGATAAAACTGAATAAGTGGAAAACTGAATTAATCAAAATCAATTCAGTTGCCTTCAATAAACATTTCATTTGAATCTGCTATGTGCAAGACACACAACTTCTAAGAAACATGATGTTTTCTGAGTGTCTGATAACAGATGCCACACTTCTGTCTACCTTACAGGATTATCAGATATTTGTCCAGGGTCTACAACATGGCTTTTAATAGGTGTCATGGATCCCTTTGGCTACCTAGTGAAGCCAATGGACTCTTTCTCATAATAATATTTTAATCACAGAAAATAAAATATGAACTGGCTTTTCTAATGTTCTTCATACAACACACTCCATCTTCTACATCTCCGTGCCTTTGTATTGAGTGTCTAACACATCCTTGTTCACCTGACCTCTGGGAATTTATGTTTTCTTCAGATCTCAATTTAGCCCTCCCTGATAATCCTTAACTGTCAACAGTTCCTTCCTCCTCTAAATAATTTTTCATTTATTTATTTTTAAATGCTTTTAACCCAATTGATATTATGTGACTTGCTCAAGGTCACACAGTTAGTACAGTGTCTGAAATTGGATTTGTACTCTGATATTCCTGATTCTGAAACCTATGTTCTATCCATTGTATCACCTCCCTGCCCCCTTTTGTATTTATCTACAACTATGCTGAATCTTTCAGAGAAAAATAATCTAAGCTTTTTACAGGCAAGATCATTTATCTGTGTTGTTTTGTTTTGTTTTGGTCTTTGGTTCCCCAGTGCTTTGTACAGACAGAAATAATAGATGTTTAATACATTTTTATTGAAATGAGGACAGGTTACCTAACAGAACATGGTCACACAATCCACACAACCCATATGTAATGACTACTTCCACTTTCTGTCTCTAATGCTGACCCAGTAATACTTGAAATCAGGTAATCCATAAACAAGGGAACTTTCTTTATTGAAAGTTTCAGGCATTGATTTTAATCTGCTTTTGTGCAAATTCCCACCTTTGAAATGTGGGATTTCCAGACCTTGCCGGATCCTAAGAACAAAGGTAATATGCAATATTCTATGCTGCTGCTCTCTTGGGAATGATGAGGATTTCACTTTAGCAAAGCTAGAGCTTTCAGAGGGAGGGAGAGGAAAAGAGAGGGGGGGGAAGGGGAGGAAGAGAAAAGGGCGGGGGGTTGACAATGAGCAATGAGGAGAGAGGAAAAGGACAGAAAATAACAAGGTTAAATGTGGGGCTGTCAATCTCCCTGGTGCCCCTGCCAGACAAATGATAGCATCTTCCCTTTTCAATAACCTTCCTGGCACCCAATTTGCATGAGTTGTGAGATAACTCACAGCTCTCTCTCTCCCTCTCATTTGCAAATCAGAAAACATAGTGGACAGGTACCAGAGCTTTTGGCAGTAAATGTGAAAAGAGGAACCTGCCTGGATCTTCTCTTTCCAAAAGCAAATAAGGATGTGTTTGTCTCTTACAGATGGGGCTCGAACTGTGATTTAATGGATTTAGAAATCTTCCAATCAAGGAAATTCCCTTTGCCGGTGCAGGTCAACACAACCTCAGCACATTAGAGTCTTAAAGAGTTGCTTGGGGAAACTGAGAAATCAATTCATTTACCCAGGGTCACAAAACCAGTAAGTGTTATAAACAAGATTTGAACAAGTCATCCATCCATTATATTATGATGATAATGGTGGTGAGGGTGAAGGGAAAGGGTAAGAGAAAAGTCCATAACATTAGAAGTAAGCTCTGTTATTCAAATACTGCATCAGTCAGGAGAATAAAGTCATTAAAAGACATTGGCTATGTGCTTGACTTTCCCCTACACCTGGGTCCTGAAGTACTGGCAACCTATTTAAGAAAATGTTGAAATGTGAAATCAAGTCAATCAGTATTTATTAAGTGTCTAGTTTGTGCTAGCCACTGTGCTAAATGTTGGTGATACCAGTTAAGGAGGGAAAGAAAACAGTTCCTGCTCTCAAGAAGCCCATAATTTGAGGGAGGAGGAGACAATACACAAACAATTATGCACAAGGAAGGTATAATGTGGGTGTGTTTGTATGTGTGCATATATGCATAGATATGTGTGTCTATACATAAATTCATATATGTATATTTGTGTTGTGTGCATGTGCATATATTGATGGAAGGTGATGAAACCTCAGCTGAGATATGAAAGACACCAAGAAAGTGAGGAAGATGAAGAAAGAGAGAATTCTAGGCATGAGGGACAGCCAGTGTAAATGCTAAGCCAGGAGCAGGAATGTTTTATGTGAAGAAAATCAAGGATGCTATTTGCCCTGGATCACAGAGAATATGAAAGGGGGTAAAATGTAAAAAGACTGAAAAGGTAAGAGGGGACTAGGTGATATAGGGCTTTAAAAGCCAAACAGAAGATTTTACATTTGATCCTAGAAATTATAGGGAGCCACTAGAATTTATAGACTTGGAGGAGAGGGGAGGGAGAAAGAGTTATGGTTAGAATTTTGCTTTAGGAAGATCAATTTTGGACTGGAGTGGATATAGACCAGAGAAACAAAGAGATCAACCAGCAAACTATTTCAATGGTCTAGGAATAAGCTGATAAGAACTATATCAGACTATAACATGACAGCATCAAGGAAGAAAAGAAGATATGAATGAGAAATATTATAAAAGTAGAAAAAACAAGACTTAGTGATCAGATAGGAAGCAGGAGATGAGAGTATCAGGAGTCAAGGATGACACCTGGTTGGAAGCTTGAGTTACTGAATATGGTGATACTTTCAATAGTAACAGGAAGAGGAGAAAATTTAGGGGTAAAGATAGTGAGTTCTGTTTGAAGAAAGTTGAGTTTTAGGTCTCTACAAGGTATCTTATTTAAACTGTGCCATAGGCAGTTGGAGATATGAGCCTGGAGGTCAGGAGAGTGGTTAGATATTTTGGATTGCTTGCTGTTTGGGGGAGGGGGAAGGAAAGAAAGAGAGAAAAAGAAAATTGGAATAAAGATTTTGCAAAGGTGAATATTTTTGCATATATTTGGAAAAATAAAATACTATTAATTTTTTGAAAGAATTTGGACACTAAAAAAGAGAGAGGTTAGAAATGGACAAATTAATTTGAAAATTATCTGCATAGAAATGATCATTGATATCATGGGAGTTGATGTGATTACCAAGAGAAATAGAGAAAAGAACTCAGGATAGAGTATAGTGGGATACCCAGGCAAGCCGACATGACCTGAGTGAAGATCCAGCAAAGGAGACTGAGAAGCAGTAGTCAGAAAAGTTGGAGTAGAACCAATAAGAAGAGAGCAGTATCATGAAAACTCAGAAGACTATATCATGGAGAAGTTGATGTTTACCATTAAAGGCTATAGAAAGTCAAGATATGGATTGAGAAAAGACAACTAAAGTTGAAAATTAAGAAACAAGAGTTAACTTTGGAAAGAGAGGTTTCAGTTGAATAATGAATGATAATTCAAAAAAAAAAAAAAAAAAACTTCTAATATAGGAATAAAATCCTCACTCAGGACCAAATAATGAGGTTAGCCCAAGTATGAAATGGATATTCAAGCACATCTAAGTCTGTTCACATGACCAATTAAAAAAAGAGAACTCCACACTAAATGTCTTTTTTTTTTTTTTTTTTTTTGGTCATTTCACAGAATCTTGGAGATTTAATGGATCTCAGAGTTGTTGAACCACACCTGAACAGAAAGTCCTCAACAACATACCCAGGAAGTATTTATCTAGCCTCAATATGAAGACCTCGAGTAAGGCAGGAAAACATTCAGAGACAGCCCATTCTACTCTTGGATAGATCATACTTTTGGCAAGTTAAAAACAAACTCAAATTTGCAACCATTCAATTTTCATTCCCTAAGCCTGGTTCTACTCATTTGGGCCAAACAGAATGAATCTGATCCCTCTTCCACATGACAGCCTTTGACCTACTTGAAGGCAGCTCTCATGTGTGCCCAAAGTCTATCCCTGTAACTTGCATTCACCAGATGAGCTCTTGGGGGACAATTGGCCCAGATTCAAGGTACTCAGTGAGTCAACTAAAACTAAAGTTTATCAATCTTTTTGAGTTAGTTTACCTTCAAAAGCAAAGTGGCACAATTGACTTAAAGCAAATACATTTACTAAAATAACATAACATGAGTAGTAATAATAAAACATTTACTCTCCAAAACTGAGGTATACTCTCTCACAAATACACACAATGGTAATACTGAATCCATTCATAGAATATAGCCATAAAGGGGCACACACACCTAGGGAGTATATGAAGACCAATACATCTGACACGTTGGAATTTTAGGAACCCTTTTCTCTTCTTATGATGTTCTTGCACTACTCCAATCTCACATCTACTTTTTTCAGATATCTTTTATATTTCCAACATGTCCAAAATTAAATTTATTGTCTTTCCCAAAAACTCTTCCTCCTATTTTACCTATTACAATAGAAAGCAACACCATCCTCCGGTCCTCCTGTTCAGAACTCAGTATCATTCTTAACTACCCATTACCTCCTACTCTCCTCATCCAATCTATCACCAATTCCTGTCAATTCCCTCAGGGGTCCTCAAACTTTTTAAATAGGGGGCCAGTTCACTGTCCCTCAGACTGTTGCAGGGCCAGACTATAGTAAAAACAAAAAGATTGTTTTGTGGGCCTTTAAATAAAGACACTTCATAGCCTTGGGTGAGGGGGATAAATGTCCTCAGCTGTTGCATCTGGCCCGGGGCCGTAGTTTGAGGACCCCTGCTTACTCCCGGTTCTCTCCTCTGCCATTGTCACCACTCTAATACAGGCCTTAACACCTCAAGACAGAACTATTGCAATAAACTTTAGTGCCTCAAGTCTCTCCTCACTGACAGTCCATTTATCATTCAGCAGACACAGTGAATTTCCTAAAACATAGGTCCAACCACGTCCCCTCCTTACTTGAAAAACTCCAATGGTTTCCAATCACCTCCAGGACCAAATCCTCTATTTGACCCTCCATCAAATCCTCCATCAAAACCCTTCATAAACTACTCTTCCCCTTACTTTTCTAGTCTTCTTACACCTTATTCCCTTCTAGATACTCTGATCAAGTAACACTGGCCTTCTTGTTGTTCCATTCTCTCCATCAGCTCTGGGCATTTTCTCTCACTATCTCCCATAACCAGAAATCTCTCCTTGCTTAGTTCCATTTACTGTTTTCTCTGGCTTCCTTCAAATATCATCTAAAATCTCACTTTCTATAGGAAGCCTTTCCCTTCTTAATTCCTTCATCTTCCTCTCTTAATTATTTCCTATTTGTCACATGTATAAACATAACTTGTTTGTACTTTGTCTCAATCATTAAAATGTGAGTTCCTTGAGGGGAGAAATATCTTTTGTCTTGTTTTGTATTCCCAGCACTTAGCACAGTGCCTGGCAAGTAGTAAGCCTTCAGTAAATGCTTATTGTCTGACTGATTATTTATCATTGGCCATGACATTTGTTCCTCAGTTGTGGGTCCACCATTTCTAGACACTAGCTTAACTTAGAGCCTAAACTAGGGCACTGCTCCATATTTTAGGAATGAACCTGTAGTATCAGCAATATGCACACAGAGAACCAGTACCAAAGCTCCAACCTTTTCCAACTTCATGATATAATATTGTTTCTTTAACATTATTCTGAATGAACCATTTATTGAATGAATGGAGTGAAGGGAAGCATGTATTAAGTACCTACTATGTGCCAGACACTACTAAGCACCAAGGATATAAATATAAAAATGAGGCAGTCCATTTCCTGTCCTCAAGAGGCTGACATTCTTAGTGGAGGTAGTGTAGTGCAGTATAGTGAAATTTAAGCTATTAAAGCTTAAATAAGCATTAATTTACATATGCAAATATAAATATGCATGTATATGTATAAAGTATATTTACACACACACACACACACACACACACACACACACACAATATAGTTCAGAGACTTTTCTACTGTAGTTCCAAATTGTTTCTGACATACTTTTACAATATCCCTTGATGAAATTCTTTTTTCTTTTTTGAAAAACATATCCTAAATACATTGTCCTCCAAGCCAACTAACAAAGCTGACAGTTTAATATAGTTCCATGAAGTTCAGAGGGATTAATATGCCACTGAATTATTTAAAAGGAATTGACAGACCTTTATTTTACATAAATGTGTTGCTTGGTGATCTAGCTGGCTATGATGAGTGCGCATGATTTTTGAAATAAAATTCGACCAAATGTTCTCAAGTTAAAATTCTGTCATAGCTTTATGATAAAAACTTTGGCTCTATGAGGCAAGAACTGATGCTTCAAATACATAGAATGTCCCAAAAGTTTTAGTACACTAAGACTTTTGGGACATGTTGTCTATATTGCTACTCATATGTATTGATCTATCCTGCACTCTTAGGAGTTACAGAAAGGTACGCAGATTTAAATATGGAAATAACCCTGAAGGTCACCCAGTTCAGCAGTCTCATTTTACAGATAAGGAAAAAGAGGCCCAAAGAAATAAAGGAACTTACCACATTGCAATGGGACAGAGCCAAGATTTTTACAGAATCTGGTACATTTATTTGATCTTCAACTTGACAATATCCATTGTCAGCAAGAAAGAAAGAGCTGTAACAATGAAAATAATGAAAGCTCAAATTCACATAGTACTTTAAGGTTTACAAAGCACTTTAACATTCACTTTCTCTGTTAATTCTCATAACAATCCTGTGAGGTAAGCATCATTTCTTCTTATTTTGCAGATGAGAAAAAAATAATAAAAAGAGGTAGAAATTAAGTGTCCATGAAACAAGGAGAGTTTCTTGGTCTGGGAGCCTGTTCTGAGTTCCAAGTCTCAGGTTTAGGCTTTCATGGTCTTATCTTTCAACCTTTGTAATTTTATAGGGACACCTCTGGGTCTTTTTTTTTTTTTTTTTTTTTTGACAGAAATGGATGATCACAAAAACTTTAAGCTATATAAGTTAAGTCATACATTACTAACCTTTGGGAAATCTTGGATGTAGTTTTATTTTATTCCTGATATAATGCTGATTAAGCATTCTCTGTGAATGATAAACCCTCAAAAGGCCACTGAATAATTTAAAAGGAATTGACAGACCCTTATCTTACATAAACATGTTGTTTGATGATTTAGTTAGCCTGTAGAAGTTATGAGGAATGAACAGCAATTCAAATGCTTGAAACATGATTCCTTTCCCTGAACTGGCTTGCACCACTACCATTTCAAACAAGAATCGCTGTAAAAATACACATGCAGCAAAATATTCATAGCAGTGAATTCAAAACAAAGCAAATGCTCACCAAATGGAGAGGAACCAAACTGAGGTGAGTGAATGTGACAGAATATCTCTAAACCAAAAGAAACAACGAATATAGAAAAGTCAAAAAACTGATGCAGAGTCAAGTTAGCAGAAGCAAGGAAAAAAAAAAAATACAACCTATTAGAAATGGATAATGAAGGAAAGATGTAGTTCGAAAGGCAAAAGCAAAGAACTCCCTAATTACCAGATCAATTGAATTCAGATTAAGAAATTAAGGCTCAGAGAACAGAAATAATTTGTCCAAGATTTCCTTTGCAAAGGTCCTAATTTTCCCTGATTTCTCCCTGACCAATCCACTATTACATATAATGATTAATGAAATGAGCTTTTTTTTTTCATTCTTATTTTGCACTCTTTTGTTAAGAGATATCTCTCTTGATAGGGGAGGCTAAAGGAAAATACTAAGGATTGATGAGATTTAAAAACAAAAGATGCTAATAAAGCAATTGAATTTTTTATCTATATATGTATTTAATATATGATCAAGACAAATGATTAAAAGTACTAGCTAAAGAGAGAAGTTGGAGAAAAAAGAAACTACAGTAAATTTGAATTCCAACCCTGTCCTTCTATTCATTTCAACTTAACTACCACTTACTTATCAGCTCCTTTAGTCCAGACACTTTGCTAGGCACTTGAAATACAAAATAAACGTGAAAACAGTCCCAGAACTTATAGAGCTATTCTTCTAGGCAGAAATGACATGTTCCTGTTGTTTAATCATTTTGTGAATGAGTATTTGTCAAATATGGATAACTTCCATAGCTATGGAATTATGTTATACAATATCCATGGTTACAAAATTCAAATGTAGACACATAGAAACCATGTTTTTTTGTTTGTTTGTTTTAAATTTCCACTCTAAATGTTTCCTCTAAATCACATGCCAAGAATCCTATACTCTGTCATTAACTTTTTGGGTATGACATTCAGAAATGCCTGGGAGCACTTATATGAGTTGATACAGAGTGAAATAAGCAGAACTAGAAAAAAAATTATTCGATGACTACAATGGAATTATGAAAGTAAGATCTTTGATCAGTAATCAGTCATGATCCTAGAATCATGATATCTACATCTTGTTTGAGAGGAGACAAACTAGAGTTTAGAAGAAAATCTATATTCTCAGACACCACCAATGTCTAGGTTTTCCTTGTTTGACCACACTTATTTGTTACAAAGAAGGGATCTTGGTTGGAAGAGCATGGTGAGTGCTTAAAAGATAGGGAGGGAAAAAGCACAGAACAATAGGAGTTAAAAAAGAAAGAAAAGAACATCCATGAAATGTTTTCCTTCAAATTCGTAGAAAAGCTGAATGAAGGAAGCACTACTGGGGACGCAAATAAGCAACATACTGTTGGAACTATTTTGTTAAGTTTAATTTATACTTTAAAAAAGTTATCTATAATATTATATCATCTTTTTAAAGAAGCAATCTTGAAAGCATCAGGCTGCTTCAGCTTTATTTCCATTTTCAGCAGAAATATCTCCTTCTTCCATAGGGGCTCAGCAACATGCTGTGACTCTTAGGTTCATGGATACCACCATTGGAAATACTTCCTCTGACTATACATTCTGGTTTCTCTTTTTCTCCCACATTCTACTCCTTAATGGCTTCATATGAGTTGGTCATCCAACATTAGAAATACACAGTCTCAGGAGAATGGAGGCCTGACAACTTCTCACAGTGACCCTTCAGGTCTAAGCATTTTGAAAAATGAAATTCATCAACTCACCATAACCATACTTCCTAAACATATATTCATTTGACAAATATTTGGGGAGCAACTACTCTATGTATATTTCTTTTATGTGCTATGGGGGATCCAAAGAGGACCCTGTCTTCAGTCCAGTTTTACCCATATTCAAAGGTAAAAATAAATAAACATTTTAAAAATTAGAAAAATCAACAATAGTCTTTCAATGACTATTTGGAGAGAGTGAATTTGGAGATAGGAGACACAGATTTTAAGCCCTACTTCTATTACCTACTACAGTTTTGGATACATCAGTCCCTCTCTTTGAGCACATTTTCCTCATTTGTAAAATAAAGGAAGTGGACTGGATGATTCCTACAACACTTTCCATTTCTAAAGCTTATAATGTTTCTAACACAATCTAATTGTATGACTCCGGGCAAGTCACTTAACCTCAATTGCTTCAGCAAAAAAAAATAATAATAATAATAATAATAAATAAGAAGAAGAAGAATTTGTTCCTAAAGTTTATAACGTTTCAGCAAACAAATGGAACAAATGAACTAACCAGTGAATTAATAAATGAATGAATAAATAAATAAAAACATCAGAAGGTTAAATGCCAATAAATACTGTATATTCAAAGACAGGAGAGAGCAATTCAAACACTTGCTCTTTATATCTAGAGTCCTTTTTGCAGACAGAAACTTTTGTGCTGAGAGTGCCTCATTTTAGCTTTATCTAAATAGTCTGGGAAGTCAGAGGTCCTGGATCAAAGAGCAGTATTGAGGATACCCAGCAAGTCAGAAGTGAATAAAAGAAGCTCTCTCCCTATTCCCCCATCTGCTTCAGTGGATAACATGGATGATCAGGGACTAAAGTGCTTCCATTCTAAAAGGTATACCTTTTGATGGACTGATGAGATAAGGCAACTCAAGAACAGTTTGTAAGGAAGGCACAAAAGAGTGTTGAAAAGGGATGCAGCAAATTCAGAGCAAGGTGAATGGTGTAAAGAGATTTGGCCCTAAAAGGATTTGGACTGAAAGATGGAAAGGATAAGGAAGGGGGAGGGGGGAAATCAAGAAAATGATGAAACCACATTTCTTCTATTTCTTTTAGCATCAGAGCATTCAGCCAGAAAAGTGCTGCTTTTAAACCACAGGCCCTGACTGAACAACAGATGAGTTATCAGAGTTATAATCTGAGCTCTGAACAGATGTCTGTACTGAGGAGTTACAGACAAGCCCGAATCCAAGGGCTCCCCATTTTGCACCAAGATGTTTGCTCAAGTTTCTTGGAAGGTAATAGAGAATATTGTTTAAGGAACTGGGCACTAAATAGTTTGGATAACCATCCTGTGGTGAATAGGATAAATTGGCAGAGAAAATAAATAATGAGGGTTAAGTTTGGGGTATTTGCATAATTCAGAAGAAAAAAATTTTTTTTCTATTTTTTTCTACATGACTATAGCAAATGCCTGTTTTCTCCTAAATTACCTAAGTAATTGTGCCAAAGAATCAAGTCTATTTTGGGGAAGTACAGCTCATCCAAGAGATAGTGAGCAAAGACTAAACTCATCAAGTCAACCTGCAAAACATCTCTCAAATCCATCCCTTTTTCTTATTCACATGGTCAACACCTTGAATCGGACCCTCATCATCACCAGTCCAGACTCTTGCCACAGCCCTCTAATTAGTTTTCCATTTCCACTGTCTCTCCTTTATAATCCATTCCCAATGAAGCTGCTAAAATAACCTTCCCCAAAGTACATTTTAATAAAGTAAAATGTACCTGCCTTACTCATGAATCATCTATAGCTCTCTATGCCTTCACTTTATAACATAAACTCCTCAGTTTGGCATATGAAAACCCTTCATAATCTGGCTCTTACCTATCTTGTCAGATTCATTTCATATTACCTAATTTATGACCAAATTGGTCTCTTCATTGTTTGCTGAATTTAGCATTTTATCTCTTGCCTCTATACTTTTACCCAGGCTATCACTTATCCTTGTCTCTTCATTTCTGCTTCTTAAAATTCCTGATTTTCTTCAGGCTCAGCATTGTGCCATCCATTAGGGAAAGTCTTTCCTGACTTCAGCAATTAATAGTTCTCCCCCTTCCTAGCAGCAGTCATGGAGATACCTTAAACAGAGCAGAAAGAATATGGGTTCACTTAGATAGTGTTCTTACCTGAGAATTACTTCTTGGCATTAGATGATAAATTTACGTTTTTTTCTGAACATTGAATCTCAAATGGAAAAGTCGAGAAAAAAGTATGATATTCTCTTATAGTTGTTAATCTTTAATTCCCCTATAAGAATTAAAGATTAACAACCAACATAGAGACATTATTACTTCAAAGGAATCCACTGACATCAAGTCAAAAACGAGAGCTTGAAACACTGACAGGCAGAGTTGAAGACTAAAGTTAACATTTCCAGAAACCAGGACAGGAGCAAAAAGAAAAATAGTGGTCACTGATCTAATCTGTCAGTCTTGTTTGTGATGTTGCCATGTTATAACCATGTGTTTGTAGTCCTGTCACCTCTAACAGTGCTTGATTCCTGCAAATAAAATAAAAACTAATAAGTTTATATGCATTATATAATGGTTTTATACAAATTCTCTGAGTAATAATCCAAGAATTAACAAGTTTTAGAAGCAAAATGAGTCCTTAAATTGACAATTTTGAAACTAATTTTGTAATGTAGTGCTATTAATCTTGCTAAGAGATGTGGATTTTACATTTTTTTTGAAGACTACTGCTTTCCAGTGTCTGAAATGTTGCAATAGGCTATGATTCTTTGTGAATACTACTAAACTTAATTATTTCTTATTTATTAATCATTGTAAATATCCATAATAATAAGTAAAAAATATAGAAAAGGTTGGAAATATTTTTAAAAGATAAAGAAAATTAGCTTTTGTCACATTTGTTTTAAATTATTGTTACAATTATCAGCTCAAAATAGTACTAAACCATTTATTATTAGTTATTATGTCTTTTTTACTAAAAAAGAACTCTGAAACTTTTAGAATAACCCTAGCATAGAAACAATTATTGATTGTTTAATATGCTCACTCATTTTTCTTTATTCTTTATTTATTATTTAATTCATTTTTAAAGGTTATACATGTACATCCATTTTTTATATATTTCCATATGGGTCATGTTGGGAGAGGAAAATCAGGAAAAAAAGGGAAAAACTACATCAGTCATTATTTTTAAAATATGTTAAGAATATGTTACAAATACATAAAATACATAACAGTCAATAAACATTTATTAAGCACTGGGCATACAATTAATAATAATAATAATAAAACATAAAACAAGATAGTTCCTGCCCTCAATAAACCTACAATTTAAAGACAACATGCAAAAAGAGGCAGGAAAGGTAGTAAATGGGAAAGTAAGAATTATCCAGTGGGGCGGAGGTGGAGGATTTCACAAGAACCACCCAAGTCTAAAGTGTCAGTATTTTAGAAGCCAGTACCCAAGATATGTTTACATACATTCTCCTTTGGTCCAACAACAGCCCCACAAGAGAGGTAGCAAAACTATACCCAACCCCATCAGGTCCAGGCTAATTATATCTAAGGGTACTGAAAGGACTGGTAGATGTGAATGTCAAATGACTAAGTGGGTGAATGAATAAATGAACATTTATTGAATACCATGCATTGTGCTTTGTCCTGTATTCTAGGACACAGATAACAGGACAGTCCCTACACTAAAGCAATTTACATTCTAATAGAGAAAAACTAAAACATAAAGGGCAACACTTTCAAAGAAAAGGTATTTGTTCTAGGAAATCACAAAAATGATTAGAGAAGTAATAGGGCAAGGGGCAGCTAGGTAGTGCAGTGGATAGAGGACCAGCCTTGAAGTCAGGAGGACATGAATTCAAATCTAATCTCAAACACAATACTTCCTAGCTGTATGATCCTGGGCAAGTCATTTAACCCCAATTGAGAAAGAAAGAAAGAAAGAAAGAAAGAAGGAAGAAGAAGGAAGGAAGGAAGGAAGAAGAAGGAAGGAAGGAAGGAAGGAAGGAAGGAAGAAAAGAAAGAAAGAAAGAAAGAAAGAAAGAAAGAAAGAAAGAAAGAAAGAAAGAAAGAAAGAAAGAAAGAAAAGAATAGGGAATTTGATTGTTTCCTTGTTTCCAGGGTACTTGGGACTAAGAGTAGAAGTAGGGGTTGTAAAGACACAGCATGGCATGAAATTAAGGTGGCAAGAGAAGAGCATCTAATGTTTTGCTCAGGCTAGAGATAGAGAATTCTCATTAATCAGGAGCTCAAAGATCTAGAACTGGACCTGAATTGCCAGTCTGAATCTGAAAAGTAAGTATGATATAAAGATTCTGAAGAACAGTGTTCAGGAAGGAGCTTGAATCAGACTATAAATGGAAAATTCTCCCAATCAGAAACCTAAGAATCCAATGCATGAGTTGCAGTGCTGAATAACACTAGTGATCTCTTATTTAAGACATCATGGAGAATAGGATAGGTGTCACAAGATAGAGGAAAGGCAAACAGCATTCTGAGATCAAGGAAATATTTGGAAATTAAGGTAATAGAAAAAATAAATATCAATAAAATTAATATATATGGATGTGTACCAATATTTTTGAACTACTAAACTTTTGACATTTTTTTCTGATTATCACACATCATTAAAATGGTTAATATAAAAAGTTATGATTATAGGAATATGGTATTAAATTCAATTCAATTTTTTCAATCAACAAAAATCTGACCTCTCTCCTCTATATTCTCCCTCCCCTCCCCCAATCAGTTCAGAAAGCATAAAAAATCTTCTCTTAAATTCAAGTAAAACAAATTCCTGCGTTGGCCATATTCAAAAATACATATCTCTAAAAGAAGGTATGTTTTACTATAAGAATCATGCTGGAATCATGATTGACCATTACATTAATGAGAGTTCCCAAGTCTCTAAAAGTTGTCTTTACAATGTTGTCAATGTATATAATTCATTCTCCTGGTCTACTCACCTCACTAATGATTCATACAAGTCTTCCAAAATTTCTCTAAAACAATCTTTTTCATCATTTCTTTCAACACAATAATAACACAAATTTTTCAGTCATTCCCTCCATAATTGGTGGTTTCTAATTCTTTACCATTACCCAAAAAATAGCTATTAAAAATATTTTTTACATCCTTAAGAGTTTATTTGTTTAAGATAAATCTTCCCTTAATTGGCTCTCTTTCTCCCTTCTCCCTAAACTAATACACTGTAAGAGGAGACCATGTGGTCATGGAAATCCCCAAATGATTTCTCTGGGAATTGGATCTGTCATGCTCAAGTCACAGAACAACAAAGAACAATGACTGCAAAATCACCACTCCAGGGGCAAAGAAGCTTCTTTATTTTTATGGCATTTCTGGTTCCAGTAAGAATGATTTAGCTAAAGTCGCATTTGAAATGTTCTGATGTTTCATAGGATTTTCAATTTCCAGTGAAAAAATAGCAGAAGCAGAGCGTGTAGGCCAGGGGTCGAGAGCTACACATTTGAAAGCATTTTCAGGGAATGACTTTACCAGAGAAGAAATTGCTAGGAAATATCAAACGACATTGGGAAATCAAATCTTGCCCAGACAAAGAAAACTGAAGATTAAGAAAGGTTAACTGTTCTCTGCCCGATCTTAGTTATTTCAATTTGCTATTTGTTTTCCAAAGAATTTTGGAGTTTCCATGTTTACAGTCCTTGGTTTTTCTTAAATACTATAGATAAGACAGGAAAACATCATTCTCTATGAACCCTTACTGTAAATATTAAACGGTGCCAGGCTTTTTACACATTCTATTTGTAGTGAGTTCAAAGTATATTGGCCAACGTCTCTGTTGATGTTGAACATTTTGAAATGTGTAATGCCCACAAGAAATACCTTGGGAACTTCAGAGATAAGCTTTATAGGTGGGTGGATGCTTAATAATGGCTGACATGTGTACTGCAGTTTTATGTTTTACTAAAGCTCTTTACATATATAACGGTCACTTGATTCTCACCATCAGCCTATATATTGCAATGGTCAGTATTTTATATAATTTTAGGACCAGAGTACTACATTCTGGGCTTACATAGAGCAGAACTGGGGAAGTTGTGCTAAGATGTTGTCCTCATGTTACAGATCTGGAAACTGAGACTCAAATAATTTGCCCTGGTCACACAGCTTATTTTAGGAGTAAGATTTAAATGCAATTCTTCTCTCTCCAATCTGAATACAGTGCTCTAAGATCTATACCACAATGGTTCTATTGTAGTGCTTAAAATATAAATAAAATGTAATAAGTATAACAAATAAAATATAATGTAATAAGCAAATATAAATAAAAACCATAAAATCAGTTCCTTCATGGAGCAGAGAGAGAACTGGATCTTGAACAAGAAGTCTTGTGCTTCATATATTGTATTTAAGATAAACTTTAACACGTTTAACATGTATGAGACTGCTTGCCATCTAGAGGAGGGGGTGGAGGGAAGGAAGAGAAAAATTGGAATAGAAGTTATTGCAAGGGTCAAAGTTGAAAAATTATGCATGCATGTTATGTCAATAAAAAGCTAAAAGAAAAAAAAAAGAAAAAAAGTCTCGTGCTTCTGTCTTTGCTCTGTCACCTACTAGTTGTATGACCTTAAAAAGATCTCTTAAATCCTCTGAGCTTTAGTTTCAACATCTATAAAATGGAAATAATGATACTTATACTAAAGATTCAAGGGGTACTAAATTTTACTGGTAACTCCCAAGGAAGAATACTCCCTCTATCAAAAATCTTAAGACTTAAGATTTTTAAGTGTCTTAGAGAGTGCCTATAGTACAGAGAGGATTTTCCCAGTGTCATATACCCAGTGTGTGTCAGAAGCAGAATCTGAATCCCATGTCTTCCTGTTTTTATCCAATACATCCTGGCTTCCTTTTTGAGGTTTCATAGGTATCAAGTAAAATGTCTGTCAAAGTATAGTGTAACCCACTGCTGTCTACAACTTAAAAAAAAAAGTTTCCCACAAAAGGAAGGACTCTATCTTTCCTATTATGTTCATTTATCTTATTTCTGACATGATCTTGCCCAAATCAGTTCAACTCCCTGGACCTCAGTTTCCTTATCAGTAACATGAAAGGATTGTGCAAGATGGCTTCCAAGATCCTTTTCATCATGAAACTTATCCTGCTCTATATAAGAATTTCAAATTGTAAAGGAGAGTGTCACTGATATGTAAGCTAAAATGTAAGCTAACCCATCAGAGAAAAAAGCATTTTGCCTCAGTAGATCCATATTGGAAACTCCTGTTTCTCAGTATTCTATTTATTGTCTTCCTCAATACAGAGGGATCTCTTTTCCCTCTTCCCAGATACTTCTCTCCTCCAGTAACAGAACATCCCCCTGAGAAACAAGCCTTTCTTCCTAGGTGCATGAATCTCTTTCCCTCTTCACAAAAACATTTCCCTTTTCTCGTGATGGAACTTCCTCATGAGAAACAAGTCCTTCTCTAAACTTGATCACAGTCACTGTTCTCAGGGACTGCTTGTTTAGTGCATTAATACTGGTTTCATATTATTCTATTATATATTACGAGCTTCTATAATGCCATCACAACTCTCTGCTTTAATGTTTAATATTAAGATGGTTATTACAGATAGAGACTCAATTTTAACCCAGGACACCTGTTTGGGGAAGAAGAGTTTTTATTGAGAGTATAAGTTAGAGAAAGCTATACTAAAAAATTGACTAGATTCTACAGATTGTCCTCCTGAGACTCATAGAACAGATAGCAGAGCTGGTTTCTGTTTATTATTTGATCTGCTGAAGCTAATCTATGTTGATGTCTCCTGCCAAGACACTGACATTTGTCCATGATTTCTCACCCACTGGTACACAAGGTACAGAGCCATGAATGGGCACACCATTTATCTACCTCCAACTGACAAGACAACAAATTAATAGAAACACACTACTAACTGTGCAACAGGCAATGAAAATAAAGGAATAAAGGAGGCAGGATCAAGAAAGTCCTCTTGTGACAAAGATATAAGAATTTTTTTTCTGTTTAGTCCCAGAGGACAGAATCAGGAGCAATAAGTAAATATTGAAAAGAGGCCAATATATATATATATATATATATATATATATATATATAGTCAGAGGTTTGTTTGTTTTTTTAAATGACGTAAATTGAATTTTTGACATAAATTGAAAGCAAGAAGTTCAAACTATCCAAAAGGGTAACTCCAGTGGTGATGAACTCCCCTTATTGGAGGTCTTCAAAGCAGAGGCTAATGACCACCAATCAGGCTAATTATTGTGAGGAAGCCTTTGGGAGGATGGATTGGACTAGATGGCTCTTAAGTCCTTTCCCACTAAAAAATTCTGTGATTCTTGGGAGGTGAGATTAGTGTAGGAGGATGGAAGATGGAAATAAAAATACACTTGGGTCTGAAGGATTTGGCCCTGAAACAACTAGACTGTGCAGGATAGAGAGCATATCTGACTAAAGCAAAAAGGAGCCAGTTAAAAAATAATACTGGGTGAGAGTCGACAGTCTTCCCTGATGTGTTCTGTATTATCTGATACAACCCTAGATGGTTTTGCCTCTATTGGCCCAAGCTAAGGCTAGACATGAACCCACACTAAAGAAATTATAAGTAACAAGCCATTACAGGGAAATTGTGTCTGCCACACTTGAATCTTTCAGTCCACAGGAAATCAGAAAACAGAGGACACAGACAGATATCTTAATATCGACAGGGGGCTGGAGATGCCAAATTGGAAAAGGACAGGGGGTATCCTTGACTGAGAACTGAAATGTTCATGACAGGAACCTCACAGCCCTGGATGCTGGTGAAGATGATTTAAAATAGGCCTTCCTAGGAGTTAAATTCAAACACATAATTTTTTTTTTGGCCTCCTGGCTATTCACCTAAAAGAAGCATACATGTATTAATCTTGATCTTATGTCTCATTGAATGAAATAGAAGAAGCTTGAATATAACAAGCAGAGGTTTTTTCAGTCCATGTTTTCATGAAATCCTCACCTTATAGTGATAGCTGAGAAAATGTAGGCTTTCAGAACCCCTTCTATATGCCACCAAGAATGTATGGGAAACATACATATAGATAAAGAACCCTTAGTGTAGAGTATGTGGGCATGAACAGGAATTAATTTTAAAATAATTTTTAAAAGACAGAGACAGGGACAAATTTAAACAGATTAAAAATAACCTTGGGTTCCTTTAGGGTTTGGCAGTCAGTCACTGCAGCCTTCCTTGGATAACAGAAAGACAAGATTGTCAGGAACATGAATGGTATGAATCATAAGAAACAGTATGCAGTAAGATGTATTTTTCCCCCTAATTTGTATGATTAGCATCTATAAAGAGACTTTCAGACCCAAATATATATATATATATATATATATATATATATATAAAACATTTAGTTAACAAAGACATCAGAAGATTCTTCTAAGTCCAGGCATTACAAATGGACTTGTAGGCAGACTGCAAAAGCTTAAGTACAATCCATCTAGATTTATATCATAATATAAAGTCTTAAGGAAGCTAGATGTGCAGTGGATAGAATCCTGGGCCTGGAATCAGGATGATTTGAGTTAATATCCGACCTCAGACATTTACTAGATGTATGACCCCTGTGGAAGTCCACTTAATCTCTATTTACCTCAGTTCCTCATCTATAAAATTGGGACACACTGGAGAAGGAAAAGGCAAACCACTCTAGTATCTTTGCCAAAAAAAAACTCCATGGACAAAATCCATGTGATCATGAAGAGTCAGACACAACTAAACAGTTCAGTTCTGGAGTACTAGTTCTGGAGGCAGAAGAGCTAGATTCAAATTCTGTCCCTTATGCTTAGCACTTATGTGATCTTTGATATTATTTAACCTTCATGAGATTGGTTTCTATCCCCTATAAAATGAATTAAAGATGGTCTCTGTGGTCTCTTCCAGTACCAGTCCTATAATCCTGTGAGAGGTAGGATCACTGACATAATAATTTGGAGAAACAGATGCAAAATGGTATTTAGGCTAGATGGCTACATCCACATCCTGATGCATTTTTAAATATTGAATGATGTACTCAGAGTTATATTTTCTTGTCCCAAAGGCCAGTGAGGACTAATGAATACTATGACATTATCTTGTTAGATTTCCTTGCCATAGGGGTGACTTTCACTAGCTACTGACTAAGGAGAAAGAGAAGCCAGGAAAGGGAATCTTCCATGAATTTTTTTTTTAATGCCAATAATTCTTCTAATTCTTAAGTATGAAATTTATATCACAAGTTAAGTAAGAAATTTATATCACAAGAATACAGAATACATAAGATGTCTACCACATTGTGGTAGAAAATATGCCTTCTCCATTGTAGATTTCAGCCTATCTTTTTTTCAAAATAACCTACAACTTTAGTCATAAGTATGCAGATAAATATAGTTGGTAAAATATTTTTAAATCAAAAAGGTTAAGGAACATTAAATATCTAAATTGAAAAAAACAACAACAAAAATTGCAAGTGTCAATGTGGCAATGGACTACAGCTTTCTATTTAACAACAAAAGACAAAAGGACTAATTTAATGGACAGAAAGCTGCCCTTGAAACCAAGAATACCTGGGTCAAAATCCTGTCTCTGACATATACTAGTTTTATGACCCTGGATAGGCCACTTAACAATGTCCTGAGCAACTCTCTAAACTATAATTTGTATAAAAGAGGTTGACCTGTACTGGTGGAAGGAGTTTCCTTGGCAGGGATATAACCACAGAAATTGTCTCTATTCCTATACAAAAACAGAGAAATAATCCTAGTCTGTTTTAGAGTTTATAATCTAAAAGAGAGATTTAAATAATCTACTGGACAAAACAGTTCTACCAATATGTTAAGAGAATAACATGGCAGCAGGAATAGTTTTGATAGGAATAAGAGTGTTATATCTAAAAGGAGTTTGAGCAGGGAGTTCTTTATCAATTAGATCAAAGCTTCTTAAACTGTGGATCAGGACTTCAAATAGGGTTATATAACTGAATGTGGGGGTGGGGGGGTTCAACAATTTGGAAACAATACAAGGTATCAAATATACCAAGATTTAATTATGTATGTAAAAATAAATGAGCATATCTATCATATTAGTATGCAAATTTGCTTTTGTCTTTAAGAAGTAGTAAAATTGCATGTATACCAAAGAATTGTTTTCAAATAAATTCCTTTATGATTTACAATCAGCAAATGTTTCATTTGTATACCTATTTTATATATTTATATACCTGGAGTCATGTGAAAATTTCTTGGGCAAAAAGGAGTCATTGGTGGAAAAAGTTTAAGAGACCTTGAATTAGATCATGATAGTCAGTCTCTGTTCAGGCAGCTGAAGGGTCCTACTTTTAATAGTAGATATGTATAGCAACACATTACAAAGCTGGTTTTAGAGACTGCTTCCTGATGACTGAATCACTGAGTCTAAGGGAGATGATATAACATTTAAAGTTCAAGAGACATAATTTATGGGTAATTAATAATTTTATTAATAATGCTAGCATATTACCAATAAAATGGATCAATGACACTCATGGATGCCCAAGATGAATAATGGTGGTAAACTTACAGTTTATACACCCTTGGAAGGATGGGTATCTCTTGGAGTGACAATAAATGATGACTGGTTAATAATTAATAAAAGAAATGAATATTACAAAGAAAGATGGACTTATTCTAATGAGGAGCTGGGGGATATAACTTAGATTAGGTAATTTACTTCAAATTTGCCCAGCTTCTGGCAATCTAATCATAGAATTTATCCCCACTCACACCTATGTAGAGCACAATGTGCTTTCCTGGATTTAGATTAAATTCATACTAAGGTTGGGTGGGGTTTGAATAAGGTTGAAGAGAAAGTTAATTCTATCTCATCAGCAATGTCCTTCAGAGAAGGAACAACTTATAGGCTTCTGGAAAAAATCCTGGATTCAATAATTGATTATTAATATGATGGAGAAGTAATTATTTCTCTCAATGCACTCTTATCAGAGGAATTGACTTTATGGACTATAAAATCAAAAGAGGAAATAACTCAGTACTTTTTTTCCCCTCAAGTTTTCTCCCTTATACTTCCAGACTAGAGTGTAGCAAGGATAAGAGAGATGTTTTTCCCCTTCCCTCCCAACTCTCCAGGAGCAAAATATGGCAGCTTGGAGGAAGAAGACATGGTAAGCAACCTGTACTTCACCAGAGGAACTCTCAATCTCTACAATCTATATACAATCTCTAATTTCCTCCAAAACAAAATTCAGTAGTCACTTCCTACAGAATATATCTAATATTCCCAAGTTGTTATTGCTCTCATCCTCACTCTAAACACACACTCAAAATTATTTTGTGTTTATTCTATAACCATTTTACATACAATTATCTCTCTATATGTTACTTTACATCAGTAGAATTTAAGCTCTTTGAGGGCAGAGGATGTTCATTTTTGTTTCCCAGCTTCTTGTTGAGCTGGGGTAGCTAAATGATGCACCTGGCTTTTAATCAATAAGATTTATCCTTCTGAGTCCTAATCCACCCTCAGATACTTTCTTATCTGTGTGACCCTAAGCAAGTCATCTAAACCTTTTTGCCCCAGTTTCTTCATCTGTAAAATGAATTGGAAAAGGAAAAAGCAAACTACTCTAATATCTCTGCCAAGAAAATCCCAAATGGAATCACAAAGAGTCAGACAACAACATTACACTATTGCCTTTATATTTCCAACTCTGGATGTAGATCAAAAGGTAGTGTTTCTTAAAATGTTATTTTTGAAATTATATTTTCAATGGCATCTTTTATTTTTTCTATCACCCAGATTTTTTTGTGTCACTATCATTTCTTCCCTTCCAGAGAACAAAGATTTTTTTTAATAGAGGAAGACAAATTTCAGCAAAACTATCAACAAATCAAAAAATATATGAATTATGTGCATTATCAATGCCCACAATCCCAACATCTGCCAAGGAGCTGGGATAGATATCTTCTTATATCTCTTCTTTTTCTAAATGTTTGCAAATTTCACATTCATCATATTTACTGTTTCTTACACCAAAGTTAGTCCATTATATTTATGTTACACAATTTGTTTATATATTTCCAAATGATAGGTAATTACTTTTATTTTTCTATTTCTTTATTACCTAAAAAAATTCTATAAATAGTTTGGTGCATGTGAGACCTTTCTTTTTATCACTGATCTCCTTAAGGTTTATGCCTAATAACTGATTCTCTATGTCAAAGGATATGGACATTTTGATCACTTTATGTTCATGATTTCAAATTGTTTTCCTGATTGATTATGTTAATTTACAGTTCCATCTACACTGCATTCATGTGCCTGCCTTTCCACAGTCCTTTCATAACTGACTATTCTCACTTTTTATCATCTTTGACAATTTATTAAGGGTAAGGCAAAACCTAAAAGTTGCTTTAATTTGCATTTATCTATTTATAATTTGGAACATTCTTTTATTCTTTGTTAATAATTTGCCATTCTTTGGAGAATTGTTTGTTTTTATCCTTTGACCAAGTGCTGTCTTTCAATGCAAATCGGAAAGTTCTTAATAGATTAAAAGTTCATGAGTTTCATAGTTGAGTAAGCAGAGTCAGAACACTCCCCAACAATGTGGAAAAGGAAAAATAACACCAAAAGAATATTTCCCTACAACTAAAGGATTAAAGCTATGTTACAGGCAGCAGGGAAGACATCAAGAGATTGACAGGTGCGCTTTCATGAATTGCTCAGAAAATTTAGGTCTGACAGGTGAATTTTCAGCAACAACTCAAAATGTGTTAACTTACTTAAATTCAATTCACTTGCAAGTCATGGTATCACCTCTCTAACGTCATGATGTTCTTCTAGAACTAAGGACACACTATCAACGAGTTAAGTGAACTATTTGATTTTTTTGTTTGTTTGTTTATGTATATGCTTGCTGGCTGCGGTGAGTCCCTTTCATTAAAGGTTTTACATTAAGCAACATTCATGTTGTATATTGGGTACCTATGCAGAAATTGGTAATCCTGTTACCAAAATTTGGGAAAATTCTGCATGTGAATTTTGTTATTATTGAGTAGTTTCAGTTATTTCTGACTCCACTTGAGATTTTCTTGGCAAAAATACTGAAGTGATTTGCCATTTCCTCCTACAGTTCATTTTACAGACATGGAAAATGAGACAGTTCTAAGTGACTTGCCTAAGTGTCATGGGGTAGAAAGTGTGAGATGGGATCTGAATCAAGTACTCCTAATTCTATGGCCAGCATTCTATCCACTGAACCCAGCCTCTTGAATGAGTTGTACTTAAGATACAATTGTATGGCTTAATAATCCAGATGGGGCAAAGAATGAAAAAGTAAAATTGATCCTTTGAGATCAGATTCCTTATGAGTCAGGACTGGTCTGTGTGAACCCAGAATCCTTAAAAGGGCATAAAAAATGAGTCATGAGTAGCATTTATTAAGTGTAAGTTAAGATTTTATAAGTAACTGGAGTACTCCACTGGTACCCCCAAAATAGAAGGAACTTTTTGTGGAAGACATATAAACATAGGAAATATTTCTATGGAATATATATAGATTGTAATTCATACTAACAGAAAAAATAACTGCACTGATGAGATTACAAATCTACTGAAATTAATGTGAGTTCAAATGATTATAAATTTGTTTTAATGTGAATTATAAAATGAAAGTCAAAATTTAATTTAATGAATGACAGAGTTCAAGTAATACAACAGGAGAGTTTGTGGAGGTGTTTAACATACAACTAGTTGTCAGTCTATACAGCTTACTGTGAACCAAATTATCAATAGTTATGTTAACTTTTTTTAAGATCCCTTAACAAAATGGACAAAAGGAAGAATATGTCTGATGAAAATACTATCAATATAAAACAGAAGAGACATTAAAACAAAGATTTCTTACTAAGTACAATAAGACAAAATGTTGGAATGCTTGAATTTATGGTGTGGAATATTATAATACATTTAGGTGAAATAAAAGAAAAGGGTAAAATTATATCAGCTTGTGTGGTTTACATACAATTTACAAGAAATAGAAATGTTACAGTGATAGAAATGGAGCATCTCTTACCTGTATGGATTAAAGATTGCAATCAAAAATGAATTCCTCTCAGCAGAGCAGCCATTCAGACAAAAATTTCAAGTTTATTTAAGGCAGTTAAAGAAAATGGAAATGAAAGGAAAAGAGGAAAAAACTTTTACTGCAAGTGTTAGCTGGTTCTTTTTAGAAATCAAGTTCAATTGCATGATGTTAAAATTACCTTAGAGGTAGATAATATAGATGAGAATACAGTAGCTAAGTAGTCTAATGTTTTGAAGAAAATATTCATAGACAGTGGATACATCAATCAATAAAATTTTAAGGCTTATTCTGGGAAAAGATTCCTTTTGGAACTTACATTTCTAAGAATAAAAAAATTAACCTGGATTTAAATTGTATCAGGATCACTTAACATTTTTATTAGGAGATAATGCAGAAGAGTTTTAAATTAAAATCAAAGTTTGTTTATTGGCCTTGAGATCCACAAGCTCTGAGAGGCTATAGCTATCAATCACTTCCTGTTCTTTGGCAGTCAAATAAGAAAATATGGGTGACTTAATGCATCTTTTTGAAGACTGGTTTTCACATTATTGTAGTCCAGCTGTTGAAAAATCCTGCAAGGACAACAATATCACATTTAAAGCATTGCTGATTTTTGATAATGCTCCCAGTCATCAAACTTCACTTGATTCATCTGATAAGAATGTGAACTTGCAAATTCACTGACATGTGGATAAAGGTATCTGAATCTACCAACATATATGAAGATTTAAAGAAGACATTTCAGAGTATATTGTTTACATATTTTAGATAACTATAACAATGTTTTCATTATGTTGTTAATGTCAGTTCATCTTTAGATGCAATAGCCAGTCATTTAAATGTTTTTATCTATTAATTTGTTTTTTTTAAAAATCAGAAATATATTTTTCTTATCCTTTGCTATTATATTATAGTGATAGATTAAAAATTTATTTGTAAAATTTGCCATTGCATTTTTGCATTGGGCAGGAAGCAATTACCATATTTTACATAATTACAACTTTAAAAAATTCAAATTCAAATAATTCCATCTTTTCAGGGGACTCATTCATTATAATAAGGACCTATGTTTAATTGTTTTCAGTCATACACGACTCTTCATACATAACTCTATTTGGGCAAAGATCCTAAGATGTTTTGCTATTTCCTTCTTCAGATCATTTTACAGATAAAGAATTGAGGCATCCTGATGGATCAGGCCATCCTCAGCAACGAGATCAACCAAATCATTTCTAATGGAGCAGTAATGAACTGAACTAGCTATACCCAGAAAAAGAACTCTGGGAGATGACTAAAAACCATTACATTGAATTCCCAGTCCCTATATTTATACACACCTGCATCTTTGATTTCCTTCACAAGCTAATTGTACAATAATTGAGAGTCTGATTCTTTTTGTACAGCAAAATAATGTTGTGGTCATGTATACTTATTGTGTATCTAAGTTATATTTTAATATATTTAACATCTACTGGTCATCCTGCCATTTAGGGGAGGGGGTGGGGGGGGGTAAGAGGTGAAAAATTGGAACAAGAGGTTTGGCAATTGTTAATGCTGTAAAGTTACCCATGTATATATATCCTGTAAATTAAAGGCTATTAAATAAAAATAAATAAATAAATAAATAAATAAAATAAAAAAAAAAAAAAAAAAAAAAAAAAAAAAAAAAAGAATTGAGGCAAACAGGGTTAAATGGCTTGCTCAGGATCTCACAAGTAGGAAGTGTCTGAAGCCTTATTTGACTCCAGGTACTATGGACTCCAGGACTGCTACTCTACCCACTGTGCCATTTACCTGTCTCTAATTAAGGCTTAGTTATACTATATTAAGGTTGATAAAGTTTATTGAGTAGAAGGTTGAGATGAAAAATTTATGAGAATTTTAAAGCCAGAGAAACAGAGACTGTTTTTTCTCTGCTAGCTTTTTTTTTCCCTTAAGGAAATATATCTTTTTGTGATTTGCTGGTAAGAATTCTTTATGGTCCTAAAACTTTGTTGTTAGTTTAGGAGCATAAACATGAATTTTGCATAAGTAGGTCTGCTTATAAAAATTTCACGTTTGGTAAATTAAATTTAAAAATATAGTGTTTTTAGGCAATAATTACAAATTTATTAATTGAATTTGCTGTTTTATGTTTTTCATTTTTGTTATGAATGGAGCTCCCAGATGCTAAACATTAAGCAATTTTGCATTCTTTGTTTTTTGTTATTATAGAAAACAGGTAGAAAAGTCAAGAACAGAAGGGCTGTAGTAAAATGAAGAATGTGAATTTCTTAAATTTGTGTCATCCACAGAGTCAAGCAGATAGAAAACATTTATTTTCAGAAGACAAAAAAGACAGAAATACCCTTTCCCCCTTTCTGCCGCCCCCATTCATTAAGTACTTTTAATACATAGATCTTTGCCTAATTGGTCTCATTCTCTAAATTGTTACGATTGACACTTTCTGCTACTCCATTTTTATCATTACAAATGTCTACAAAGGACAATTCTGTTCCTATTAGGACCAGCATTCACATTTTAGTATGTTTTTTGATGTAGGGTGAGCATTTTCAAACCACAGTATGTTTTTCACATACTGAAGAAGATGGAGGATTCTGAAACAGGTACAAAACAAGCAAAGTTCAAGGCTACACTGCAAAGATCCTTCCATATGTACAAGTGGGAGATGCTTATCTATATCCCAGAACCAAATACTTAAAGGTCATACATTCAAATATATTATATATGCTGCAAAATTTAAAAGAATCTTCTCAATATATGGTCCATCCCAAGGGAGCTATTCCTTTTATGATCACACCAAATACAGAAAGCTAGGTGTCTCAAATCTAGAGTCAGGAAGATCTGAGTTCAAATTCAGCCTCAGCATTAACTTTGTGACTGGGTAAGTCATTTAATTACTGTCTGCCTCAGTTTCCTCAACTATAAAATTAACTTTAATAGCACCTGTGTCCCAGAATGATGATATACTTTGAAAAACTAAAATCACTACATCAATGCTGGCTATTAATATTGTATCACTAATGAGCAGGACCAGGAGATCATTATATACTTCAACAACAATACTATATGATGACCAGTTCTGATGGACCTGGCCATCCTCAGCAACGAGATCAACCAAATCATTTCCAATGGAGCAGTAATGAACTAAACCAGCTACGCCCAGAGAAAGAACTCTGGGAGATGACTAAAAACCATTATATTGAATTCCCAATCCCTATATTTATGCCCACCTGCATTTTTGATTTCCTTCACAAGCTAATTGTACAATATTTCAGAGTCTGATTCTTTTTATACAGCAAAATAACGGTTTGGTCATGTATACTTATTGTGTATCTAATTTATATTTTAATATATTTAACATCTACTGGTCATCCTGCCATCTGGGGGAGGGGGTGGGGGGTAAGAGGTAAAAAACTGGAACAAGAGGTTTGGCAATTGTTAATGCTGTAAAGTTACCCATGCATATAACCTGTAAATAAAAGGCTATTAAATTTTTAAAAATATTGTATCACGGATTTTATGAGTCTTATTTCTAGCATCTTCTCAGTCCTTCCAGGCAGCTTAGGAGGTATAGTGAATAGAGTGAAAGTTCTGGAGGTAGGAAAACCTCAGATCAAATCCTGTTTCAAAAACTTGCTAGCTATATGACCTTAAATAAGTGACATAATCTCTGCCTGCCTCCGTTTCCTCAAATGTAAAATTAAAACTAATGATAGCACCTACTTCACAGAATTGTTATGAGAAGCAAAGGCAATAAAGTTATATGCTTGGCATTTAGTAGATGATTAATAAATGCTTCGTTTCTTCCCTCCATTTCTTTTTAAAGTTTTCAGAAATCACATCAAGAATCTAAAAGCAAAATTGACAACAAATTCTTCTGAGTTCTTGTATAAGAATGAGATTACCCACTTAAAGCAAAATGCAACTTGATCTTACATTTATTTAATATTGACTATACCATTTGTTATTGATACATAGGAATTGTTAAGAAAAGGACTAAATCTTGGGGTGTTTTTTTTTCATCAAAACAGGAAACAATCAGTATCTTCTCTATAAATTTTAGTCTTAGAAAATTGCCAAGAGCTCTGAGGAAGGGTAAAATGACTTGCCCAGAGATATAGTCAGCCTGGAGAGATTTGAACCAAGGCCTTTCTGATTCTGAGCTCAGCTCTCTATCTGTCTTAGCAGGCTGCTTCTCTATTGGTATTGAATTAAACACCCAACACAGAGGGTATGTGGATAATAAGTAGTAGAGCTACTGCTCCTCTGGGGTCTTCTCACTTCTAATCCAGACCTCTAGATTTCCTTAGAGATCCTTTTGTAAAACTATCATTAGAAGTCATCTGGCAAACTAAGAGACGGTAAGGTATTGTTCCATGATTCTCAAAGTTTTTATTTCAAGATCCCTTCACACTCTTTTTTTTTTTTTTTTTTTGCTGAGGCAATTGGGGTTAAGTGACTTCCCCAGGGTCACACAGCTAGAACATGTTAAGTGTCTAAGATCAAAATTTGAACTCAGGTCCTCCTGACCTCAGAGCTGGTACTCTAGCAACTGTACCACCTAGCTGCCCCAACCCCTTCAACATTCTTAAAAATTATTGAGGACCCCCAAAAAGCTTTTGTTTATGTTGATCATATCCATTAACATTTATCATGTTAAAAAATAAAAATGATACATTTTTAAAATATTCATATATGCATTTTAAAATAACATAAACCTATTAGATACTAGAGTAACTACATTTTTCAAAACACACAAAAAAATGTAGTAAGAAGAATGGCACTGTTTTAGATAATTTTTTAAATCTCTTTAATGTCTGTCCTAATAGAAAACAATTGAATTCTAACTGCTGCTGTATTCAATCTGTGGCAACATCTAATTCTGGTTAAAATGGGCTTTATATATTCACAGAGTTCAAAAATGGATGAATATTTTAATACTGATATTATTATGAGGATCTCCTGAAAGTGTTTTGGGAATTGTAAAAGGGATGATGACCAACACTTAGAGAGAGCTTCTGGTGTGGGAGATAGTGTTCTTGGAATGGCAATTAACTAGTTGACTAGCCATGGGAAAATTATTTAACCACACTGATCCTAAGGCAACAACCTGAGATTTATGTAAGTCATACATAGATGAATGTCTTATGAGTACTTTATCTTGTATTTTTAAATTTTCATACAAAAATAAAATCATTAAATATTTCTACTTCATTCAGTGCCCCTTTTCTTGCCTTCTTCCCAGCTCTTTTAACACGTCTGTTAGAAGGCAGAGAATTTATTAAGGAATTAGATGAGCATCATAAAAAAAAAATCAATACCTTTCTTTCAGTTTACTGGACAATATCAATTTGTATTTTCTGTTGTCAAGACCCTGATTTCCTCTCCATTTCACCTCCCCCCCCCCAAAAAAAAAAAAGATTTTTTCACAAAATAGATTTAGTCCCATTTTTGAGGTAGATTTGTTAATCCTGAGTCCATGTGAAAAAATACAATTTCAAAAAGCACCATGCTCATACTGCACTGCTGATCCAGGAAAAGATGTTACTAAAGCAAGAGTCATGATTTCAAGGGTTAGCCTTCTGAACAGCTACTCCCAAGCCATTCTCATGGGCTCTGGCGCCTTCAGCTGATTGTGGCTCTTTCAGGCAATCTGAAGTATACTAAATGCTTCCAATAGAAGATGAGTGAATCATCTGAATCAAGTGAATTCCTGCTGGTTATTTTATTTTTATGGGAATTCAGAAGCTAGAGACCTGGCTTAGCCCAGAGCAAAAATAATTAACTCTTAGACTGTTTTCATCTCCTTATGTGGACTATTCCCCCAACAAGGGATCTCAGGCTGGAAAAATGGGGAAGCTGTTAAAAGTCTGACTCCATTTCCTGACCACCTAGTTCTCTTCAGAGAATTTAAGGAGAAGCTCATAATCTAGGAAGGGCTACAGATCTCCAGCTCCAGGGTAACTGATCCAGCTTGACATATAAATCTCCATCAGGCTATATAAATTAATCTATTAATAAAGATAGAGAGAAAATGCCTAGTAATTATTGGAGCAGAGTTTGCCTTGGTGATAAGAGAAAAGGGAAAGAAATACTGAAAAAAGTAAATGAACTGGCTATATTCTTTCATCCTACCATCACCACCTTCCTCCAAACAATTCTATGGCTTCAGACAGAGAAGATTCTTAAAAAAAAAAAAAAAAAAACTAACTTTTTTTAGTTAGACAGAAGAATTGGTTGAGTTTAGCAAAAGAAAGGAAACATAGAGAGGAAATAGGATGCAGTAAATCAGTTATGTTTTCAAAGAGTAACATTGTTGAATGATCCAGGTGTGGTGGGATCAACAGAAGTGGAGTCACACTATGGATTTCAGGGGATCCTTCTCACCCCACAAAAAAGAATCTTCCAGACTACTTCAAGGTATGGAATTCTGCTAGTATAAACTCTGCCCTGAACAATACAAATTATAACTCTCAACAATATACTTGACAATGCTTGAGAATTATTGTGGATAATAAACTTCTTGTGCCATTGTCCAAGATAGGGATGAGTCTTTCAAAATTTAGCAAGGTTAAATCTTTCCTAACAGATATATCATTTATAATGGGGCTCAAGGCATAAATAATTAACTCTTAGCTTGTTTTTTATCTCCTTGTTGAGATTGTACACACACACACACACATACACACACTCCATAAGGGCTGACAAGATAAAAAAATTATTGAAAATTTTTCAAGCTTAGTATGATCTCCAGAAGGATATATTCTATTGGGCATAGGCTTGGCCAACCCTAAGTCATGATAAAGTAGCAAAGAAGGACTTTCATGGAAGATCTCAGAAAATCTTCATACTATTGCCTGAAACCCCTTTGAGAGAAAATGAAAACCTAGAAAAGGCCTTACTCCATATATTCTCAAATATCTTTGAGAGAAAAAAAAGAGTTTAAATTCCATATGTCTGTACCTTCAGTCCATAGAAATTAAGTCTCATTGATGTACAAAATTAAAATAAATCAGAGTCAACAATTAATTAATTAAACAGTCAGTAAAAATAAAAAATCAGTTCCTGTCCTGATTGGGGAAGAGACTTGAAGAGGTATTAGGCAGTGATGTTAGATCAGAAAGAGCCAGGAGTCTAAAGTCAGTTTCTATGCAGGTTTGTATTACTCACTAACCATTTAATCCAAGTCACTTAATTTGGTTGGATCTGAGGTTATAAAAGGAAGGATCGGATGAAAATCCTATCCAATTCCTAGGTAACTAAGAGAAGAATTATAATAAAGTTAGAGTTGCAAGAAACCTTAAAAGTCACATACTCCAATCCTCTCATTTATAAATAAAGAAACAAAGAGAAGTGTCAAAAGTAACATAGCAGTTGTATCAAAGTGACTATTGAACTCGGGTTTTCTAATTCTTTCCTACTGATAGTGCACCAGCAGATGTCATCTCCCCTCATCTCCATCTCAAAGAATCATTAACTTCTGTAAAAGTATGGTCTGGCTGCTTCTTCCCATGGGAGACCTCTCTTGAGCTCCCTAATTGTTAGTGTTCTACACACACACACACACACACACACACACTTACATGTTCACAGACTCACATATATTCATACACTCAGACATACACACAAATGCTTATATGCTCTCACACTTTCACATTCATTCACATACACATACACACACACACACACATACACACTGAAAGATTTTAAAACTACATGAGATTGAGCAGAAGAAAGTAATGAAGAGACACAGAAAATCAAGTGCTGTTACTACCATGTTAAATTTAATGAATACTTTAAAAAACAAACCAGAGCTATATATAATATTCAGAGTTTAATATACAAACCTCTTTATTGTTTGAAATATTCATATCCGTTCAGATTTTCAAGTTTATTTTTTAAAATACATACAAATGTATGTGTGTATATAAAAGAAATGAGAGAGGCAGAGAGATATAGTGGATAAAGAGTAAAACTTGGAGTCAGGAAGAACTGGGTTCAGGGTCTGCCTTTGCTTCATGTTGGCTGTGTGACCTTGATCAAATCATTTCACTTCTCAATGCCCCCAAAATTCTCTGAGATTGTAATTTGCAGGTGCCACCCTGCATAGATGGAGGAAGTTCCTCTCAAGGAGTGATCTATAGTTACACTGATGAAATCATTTGTTTGGTGTGAAAATAAAAGAAAAGGAAGAAGGGTGGGAAAGAAATGAAATGGTAAGTCAAGAAGAGAGGGAAAGAGAAAAGGAAAGGGGAGAAAAGGAAGAGGAGAAAAAGAAGAGGGAAAGAGGGAAAAGGAAAGGGAGGAGAAGGGAGAAGGGAAAGAGAAAGGAGGGGAAAGAGAAAAAAGGAGAAGAAGAACAGGAAAGAAAAGGAGGAAGAGAGAGGAGAAGGGAAAGAAAAGGAGAAGGGGGGAGGAGAGGGAGTTTCAATGGAGTTGTAATGGTGACATCCTGCCAGCTTATATTTATAAGGGTTTGGGTGTTTATGTATGTCCAGGTATTGTTTCCATCCAGAAGTACTTTGGTTAAATCCTAGCAGTTAGTGGAACAGCCTGGGTAGATGGGGAGGGGAGGGAGGGAATGGCTCAGGCATCTATCTGCCTTACTCATGAAAGGACATGGGACCTGGCCACCTCTCTCCTCAAACATCTGCTCCCCAAAGCTTTGGGACTATTGAGATCAACACCATCTGTTCCTGTCCGTGACTGGTTATCTTCCAATGACCCAAATGCCACCCTGCAGTTGGTCCCTGATCATTAGGTTGCCATTTGGAGAACATTTATTTTTTGCATTGGAGATTTTGCCAAGTTTGCAGGACCTGGGTGGCAAGCAAAAAAATCTGCTTCTTCTAAGGATCTCTCTGAATTGGATTGATTTTTATTCCCAAATGAATCAAGATAATATTGGAAACATCCCAGATCCTCAAAAAATCAACAAGTCCATTCTGCAACAGCTGGTTGCTAGAAATAGGAAAGATTAGCTTCAATCATATCAGATAGTAATCTATTCTTTATAAAAAAATTTTTTTAATTATTTTTTTGCTTCAAGGGGAGTAGCTACTCCAAACTCCTTGATTATTTCTTCTAGAGACTCACAACCCTGTTCATCTAAAAATTCTTTTATTTGTTTGCTCTAAGTTGTTTCCTGATATAATGTAGATGTACTATTATCAGCATGCTTTAAGAAACCAACATTCCACTCTACAAAACAAAACATTCCAATGGATTAGGAAGACAGTGTGGTTCAGTGAAAGATTCATGACCTTGAAGTCATAGAACTTGGGTTTGAATACAATCCCTTCTCCTTACAATCTATGTGAACTTTAGCAAGTCACCTAATCTCTGGGCCTCAGTTTCCTGTTTTGTAAAATGAGGACTTTGGACTGGATGGCTTTTAGGTTCCCTTCTACTTCAAACTAAATGATTTATTTTCTGTTTTTATTCATTTAGATTCTAGTAATTTTAGATCTATTATTATCCACAATCATGGGCTCAACTTCAAAAAATGACATTTTCTTCTTAGTTCAATTTAAATGCACAAATTAAATACTTCTATAGATTAGACTCTAGGTTGTCATGTTACTGGTTGTGCATCTTTTTTTCAAGGAAGAACCCTTCCATGATTCATTTGTTTAAATGTCTTTAGGGCTTGAGGCACAGCACCTGCCTATTAATTTACTACAATGAACATAAAAACATCTGTCAACTTTTTTTTTTCATGAATTAATAGCTCTGTAATTAAAATCCAGCAGAGAGCTCAGCTAAGATCTTCTCCCCCTCCCCCACTTTAATTAGGACAGGAAAAACAAGCCAAGCAAGCCTACCTTTCTTTGCAAGGAAAACAGGTTTCTAACAAATCAAAGATGGCCCAAAGGTCAAGGTTGGCCCAAAGGTGCCTATCCATCACCACACAAAGGCAAGTACTCTCTCTCTCTTTGACCTCTTCCTTCATTATGACAGCCATTGACTGACTGACACTGTACAAAACCAATTCTGGAAGATCCTTTCCCTTTTTCTTTCTTAGACATAAAGAGAAGCAATTCAAAGGATAAACATTTTGCTATTTAGGTCTGACTTCCCTAGTTTAAATAGTCCCCTTTAAGGATAGTCATGTCTTTAAAGTCATTGGAAATTTAACCAATAGAAAGAGTGAAGACATTCATTAATAGTGTGGAGTACTGATGGGTTTCCTTTGAATTTGGATTCAGAAGACTTGCTTTAGAATTCTAATTAAGGCATTTGCTAGTTGCTTGGACCCACAATTACTATTGGACTTACAGTCAAGATGATCTGTTTCTGCCTCAGACCAGAGGCAACTTAATTTCCCTGAGTTTTAGTTTCCTCATCTATAAATAAAAACAATATTCCTTACACTCTCTATAATTCACAAGATCATAGTAAGGAAAGAATTTGATAAATCTTAAAGCTCTATATAAGCGTGAGATATTATATGTAAGAAAAGGTTTATTTATGCCACAGTTGATGAACCATAGACCGAGTATTTCAATAGATTGTCACCTATAAATTTTCTGAAGGTATACATACCCACCAAGGTCCATGGCTAAGAAAAAAAGCATTCCAACACAAAATTCTTTCCTTTGCCTCCCCTCACAAAGAAAAAAGTATATAGGTAGCTGCCCTTAAAATAGAGTCCAAGAATCACTAAGTTACCCCAATTGGTTGACCAGATGTTGATCTTTCTGAAGACAATGAATAAAAAAGCATTAGGAGATATTCATCTTCTAGGGAAATGACTGACTAGGGAGGCTAAGTCTAATCATGGACATGTAACCTGTGTGAGATTTTTGTTATTGTTCAGTCGTGTGCAATTTTTGTGATTCCATGGATCATAGCATGCTATTACTATCCAGGAGATTTTCTTGCAAGGATACTGAAATGGTCTGCTATTTCCTTCTCCAGGGGATTAAGGAAAACAGAGGTTAACTCACTTTCTCAGAATCACACAGAAAGTATCTGAGGTTACAACCTCCTATCCAGTGAGCCACCTAGCTGCCTCCTTGTGTGAAACTGCTTTAGTATATTTTAAATTTACTCATTTTCATAATTCACTAAGACTATATAGTTAAAAATGCTTGTTGATTTGATTCCATTTAGTCATATTCTGCCAACAAACCAAGTCAATAAGCATTTTATTAAGGACTTACTATGACCCAGGAACTGTGGTAAGTGTTGAAAATACAAAATCAAAACCAAAAAATAAAAAAAATAAAGAAAGAAAAGAAAGGCAGATCCCTTCTTAAGGAGCTTATATAGCTTATAAGACAACACATAAACAAAAGCTAAAAAGGCATGAGGAAGAGGGGGAAAATACCAGAGGGAGGGCATGGTGGTGAAGTCTGGAAAATGAAAGATGACTGGTCTTGGCTCTTGCTTAAAATAAAGGTTCCAGGAGGAATCTTACAATAGGTGAAGGAGACTAAGAGTGGGTGGATTAGGATCATAAGATTGATGTTAATTGAATGGAATCACTGCTTGAAAGGAGGAGAATATAGTTTTCCTAGGAGGTAACTCAAACCAAGTATTTAACTAAATGCATCCACAAATAACAAATCCCTAAACTAATAAGATAAGCACAGTCACCCACAGAAGGGGTACAGTTTTCTGAGAAGCAAAGAAAACTTGACAATTCCCTTCAGCCACTTCTAATATTGAGTTGAGCTCATGATTGCCTTGGTGAGCACAGGATTTCAGGACAATCTCCTGCTTCTTACTACTGAACAGAATGAAGCTAGTGAACAACAGCATTCCTAGTGAACTGAATATGTAATCCTCTACATCTGCATTTGTTCAGGAGAAACACAACATTTTAGAAGAACCGTGTCCAAAGGAGGGTGTCTAAGAGAAAAAAGGGCTCAAAACCCTGCCAAAGACAATTCAATTGAAATAAAGAAAGGATATTCAATCTAGAGAATAGAAGTAGAAAATACTATACTCAAATATTTGAAAGCTTGCCATGTGGAAGAAGGCTTGTTTTTCTTGGGCTTTAGAAGCCAGTACTCAATGGATAAAAATTACAGGAAAAAAAAGAGATTCCAGGAGAAGCCATACAATTAGAGGGAGTTGCTACAAGGGGCACAGACAGGGATGTGGTACAATTAGCTCTAACCACCTTGCTTTGGTGAGAGAGACTATTAAATCTACCATGTGAGCATTGAAATCTCAGAAACTGGCAAGCTGATTTATTATTTGGTTGATTATCTAGACTTAAGGAAATGGAGAAAATGTTAATAATTTAAGTAAAACTTTAAAACATGTGCTAGAGTACATTTTCAGAGAGCTGCTTATTAAACATTTACTAGCACACCCCTGGGCAGAAGTTACTTTCAGAGGTGTAATGGACTTCTAGGTTGAGTTTTCTGTGGCATAGCAGAGATAGTCCAGAAGCAGCCTCCAGTGTGAAACAGGGCTTTGCCTGGGAACCTTCTATAAATATAGGTTAGAGAAGGAGTCATTCAAAACAGAGGGAATATTTCCAATATGTGAATTCTGGGGCTAAAATGAGCTTAGTGCTGAGCCTCTTTTCAGCAAAAATGACAACAGAAAAAAAATCCTTATCCAAATGCAAGGTGTCTTAAGATTGGCAGCCAGGGAAGAGATCTATATAACACTCTCAGATATGACAGAAGCAGCATTAAATTCTGGTGGACATCAAGCTCTATCTGAAAAGCTCATCTCAGGCTAGGAATAAGGGGAAACAAAAGCATACTGATTAATAATGCAACCTCCCTTTCAACCTGTTCATAGGCAGCACAGAGATTTGTGCTACACTTGGGTAAGAAATATGAAAGGTTTTCATCACAGGAAAGAACCAGGCAGGGCTTTTGCCATATGGAATCCTAATGCATCACTGGGCAGTTCTTCAGGGCTTCTGGGAGCTGCATATTCAAATAGTGCTCAATAGCAACAGATAATCCAAGTAGAAATATCTGTGTATTTTTAAAGGAGGAAAGCAAAGAAAATTCTCAAAACATCTTGAAGATACTATTCAAAAATAAATATAAAGGCAATAAATAAGAGAGAAACGTCTGATTAAGGCTACTTTGGGTAATCTAATGCTGATGTAAGGTATCATGTCCTGACCCTCCTTGGCTGACTGAGGAGCAGGACAAGATGCTCAGGGCTATTTGTCTGTCTTCTGCCTTCTCATTTCTCTCCAGGTCATCTTCTAAAGCAGTGGGGAAAAAAGGCAAAAAAGGACCACAAAAAGGATTCTTATAGACTGCATATTGAATTAGAAAATCACATATCAATATTTTTTGTGTTTTATTGTATTTTTCTTTAGTTTGTTAAATATTTCCCAATTACATTTTAATCTGGTTCAGGCTGATCTCAGCAGTGTTGTAGATAACCTAAGGATGCCGTGTGTGTGTGTGTGTGTGTGTGTGTGTGTGTGATTCTTCTATTCTGCACAGCTGCCATAACACTTTTCCTAAGGCACAAGCCTGATCATGTCACTTCCCAACCCAAAAACAAAAGCAAAAACTTTAATGGCTTCTTTCTCTTTCTAAGACAAATAGATAGATAGATAAATAGAAATATAGATACTCAAACGTTTATAATCTGGCTCCAACCTACTTTGCCAGATTTAGTTCATATTACTCCTTTTCCACATCAACTGGCTTACTAGCTACTCCCAAATGCAACAATGCATCTCATATATCTGTATTTTCACGTAGTTTGCCCAGCTCCACTCCCTCCCCCATGCTCAGAATGTATTCCCTCTTTAATTTTCCCTTTCTACTCTCATTTACCTATACCTTACAGTATATTTACCATCCTTCAAGACATATCATAATAAAATAGTAAGAAGCATTTATGTGGAACTTTAAAGTTTGCAAAGCACATGTGTCTTATCTGATCTTCAAAATTACACAACAAGATAGGTGCCATTGTTATTACCATTTCACAGCTGAGGAAACAAGAGAAATTCTATAGGTCCTAAAGGGATTCAATCAGAAGTTATGCTTTATTTGCTGAAAGTTTGTGGCGATTTCTGTGTTTTTCAATATCATCTCATTTTTATGCCACACTAAAGAACCCCAGCTAAATTTAATAGAAGTGATTTATTTGGACCACAATATATATCTTTAATTTGGAAGGAAAAGGTAGTACGAGTGCAGAATAGTCACTTTTTAAGTTATTTTTGATTTTTTATTTGCTTATCCAGCATTTAGATATGCAGGAGTCTGCTACTGTTATTGCAAAAAATACAAAAATAAGCTATGATCTCTGCCTTCAATTATATTGTAATCTAGCAAGTTCAATTAGACTCCATGAATTTTATTAATTATCTACAATGGGGAAGATACTCTGTTAGGTGCTAGAGTTACAAAAATAAAATGGTCCCTATACTTAAGAAGCTTACATTCTGCTCCTAATCATATTAAGAGAAATGCAAATTAAAACAATGCAGAGATTTCTACTGTTGCCCACCAAAATGACAGATAACAAAAGACAGGAAAGTCAATGTTATAAAGGTTGTAGGAAGACTGGCACACTGATACATTGTTAGTAGAGTTGTGAATTGGTACAATAATTCTGAAAAGTAATTTGCAGTTATGCAAACAAAGCAACCCAGAGAGTTCACTGCTAGTGTCTGTTGAATCCAAAGAAATTAGTCAACAACAGGAAGAAAGCATTCATATACAACAAATATTTATTGCAGCACTTTTTATGATAGCAAAGAACTGGAAATTAAGTTCATCCTCATTAATTGGTGAATAGCTAAATGTATTATGATAGATGAATGCAATGGAATATTACTGTGCTGTAAAAAATGAGTATGGCAAATGCAGAAAAATGTGGAAAGACTTAAAAGAACTGTTGCAAAGGGAAGTAAGCAGAACCAAAACAATTTACACAATGATGTGTAACATCCAATATGTGGAAAGCAACATAAATGAGAACAGCAAAATAATCAAAATGGAAAGTTTTGAAATTATAATGAATGAGTTTAGCCCCCACAAAAAGATATGTAGTAGAAGTGGGAGTCCACAGGTATAGATCATTGTATAGTGTCAGATTCTTTTCTATACACTGATTGGTTTTGCCAGTTTTTTTTTTTCTTTCTTTCTTTTGTTTTATTCTTTGTCATAAGAATGGCTTTCTAGGACAGAATAGCAGGTGGGATTAGGAGTAACATAAAAACAATTGTAAAAATCAAAAATGTCACAAAAAACTGTTTTAAAAGAAACTATCTTTTAATAGGGGGAAAGTGGAGTGGAATGTGACATGCAAATAAAACATGGGGCTACTAGATGATGCAGCAGATAAATCAGGAAGTTTTGAGTAAGGAATTGGAATAAGATTTACCTTCCTGAGTTAAAAACTAATGTCAAACACTTGCTGTGTGACCTTGGCCAAGTCTTTTGTCCCTGTTGCCCCAATTTCCTCAACTATAAAATAAACTGGAGAAGGAAATGCAAACCCCTCCTGTATCTTTGTCAAGAAAATCCCAAATGACATCATGAAAAGTAAAATGTGACTGAAACTACTCAACAACAAAACAACAAATAAAGCTTAATGTGAAGCTCAGTACATTAACACTTGGGAAGATCAAGAAAAGCTTCATATAGGAGTTGATACCAAAGACAAGCATTGGAGTAATCAAAAGGATTTTAAGAGGAAGGGATGGGAATGGAGTAGATTCCAAGTGGGAGCAGAGGGAAAGGGCATCAGGTTTGGGGGGAACAGATGCATAGTATGGATAGATAGAACTAAAAGTGAGACCTTAAACAAGCAAACTTTCGGTGCCTACAAGCAAATTTTAAAACTATAAACTATGAGGCAGGTGCTTCTGTCTATGGTAGAGAGTTGCATTGTCAGGCATTCCTTATACCAATGAATTATAGGTATTTTTTAATGCATGGAGGCTGGAGAAAGAATGTTGAGTTTGGGGAACAGCAAATAAGTAGGTTTTATTAAAACTTCCAATACATGAAAGGGAGAAATAAGAAATAAGTCTGAAAAAAGTCCAGCTCATTTAGGACTTTAAATGCTAGATAAAGGAGTTTGTATTTTATCCTAATGTCAATAGGGAGCCAATTTCTTTTTTATTTATTGGTTTTTTTATTTATCTTTCAATAGCACTGTCTTCAAACTTGTCCTGGGGGAGAGAGCTCAACTCAGACAGAAGGCCTGATAAAGAGAGAGATATCACCATTCCCTACTTAAGTTGCCAGGGCAGATAGCTCAGACAAACCTAGACTTATCACATCTCAGGACATTTAGTGCAGCTAGATGGAGACAAAGCTTTGCATCTGGTCCCCAAAGAACAATGCCTTTGTCCTTGAGGATACTTCTCTAGCCTATCTGGGTACTTATGGGCAGCATCCTACATCCCCACTGATGCATGATGAATACAGTCTCTGATGACTGGGATTCTTATTGTGGAAAGTGACCTTGAAACCTTGTTTTAGGTTAAAGAGTTTTCAAAGATGGTTGATGAAATTGTCAGAAAAGAAGAGTGTTTTGATACCATAAAATCTAGACTCTGAGGGGATTTAGACACCAGTGTGCTAAGGCAGCTACTAGCTGATACAAGCTATTAGCTTGCATTTCTGCATCTTGCAAGATAACAGCACTTATTCTTACCCAGAGATCTTCTAGAGAGGAATCACTAGAATTTATTGGCACAGTTGGGACCTACCACAAAGCTAATTTGGGAAATGTCCTTATATTTCTCCTTGAATATTCACAAAGTTTCATCTGGAAGTATTACTAACATAGACTTAAGCTAGTGTTAAAATGAAAGATTTTCCCCCTCCACACAAGCCAAATAATAGGGGAGGAGAGCACTGTGAAACTGGAGAGAGTTGGCCAAGATGTGCTGGATAACAAGGAAGCCTTATCTAGGATGAGACATTATGCATAAGGCACAAAAAGTTTCATTTATGAATTAACAGTGAGATTCCTATACTACTTACTCTCATTATACAATTCCTCTGTGCTTCAGTTCCTAAAATTAGACATTTTTCCCTTTCTGAACACAAACAAGAGTAGAGAAGGTTGATTCGATGCTAAACTGTCAGGAGAGGCTGATTTACAGTAGAATTAAACATTGATTGTGGGGCTAACTTATCCATGGCTGATCAAGAGTTAAAGATCAAGTTGAGAAGGAATCATAACGCCAAAAGAAAATTACTCCTTTGTTTGAAACTCCTAAAACTTCATTACTGTTCACGACTGGACTTGAGCAGCAACAGGTTGCTTTTGTAACCCCCAAGTAAATTTACTAATTCAGAAATATAGGCATGATGAACTATCCAGATGGAGTGCTGGAAGTCCCACCAAGGAAGAGATCTGAACTTTCACTAAAAACTGCACAGGAAATCAAGGAAAGAGAAACAAAGGAGCTATGAAAGCATCATATTGGCCAATAAAAGGATTTTATATATTTAGGTGTAGAAAGGAATTGAAAGATTATTGTAGTATAATCCCTGTATTTTACTGAGGAGAAAACTGAGGCCCCTAAAAAGAAAATGTGATTTATATCCAAGGCTTTAGCTGACAGGATTACACTGAAGAATTTATAAACATATAAACTAAACAAAAAACCGTTCCTGGAGAAGGAAGATGGAGGAATCAGGAGTCTGGTAGAAATAGCAAGGTCTAATGCGTACAGAAGATCTGGAAAATAAGACCATCTACTACTAAGTTTGTTAATAAAAGGAGGGACTCAGAAAAAATAACAACAACAATAACAACAAAAACACAAACTTAAAGATCAAATTAAGAAGGAGATTGTAGGAGGCCTAAATGCTACTAATTATCACAGCAGAGTTCTGTGTTCTACAGGAAGATCTGAGTTCATATTCTGCTTCAACCACTTACTAGTTGTGTGACCCTGGGCAAATCATTGTCATTTAACTCCATTTGCCTCAGTTATCTGTCACATAATAGGCCCTATCTCCAAGGGTTGTGAAAATTTAAAGAGATGATATTTATAAAGTGCTTTGTGAACCTATATGAATGCTAGTTATCGTTATTACTTTAAAGTTTGAAAAGCCCTTTTTATATACAGAATATCAATTTATCTACAGAATTTAAAACTTTAAAGTAAGTTTTTCCCAATAATATTATACTATTGGATGCAGATAATAATTCTTTATGATGAGTGGTAAAGATATTATCTCTCTCTTGCAGACACAAAACATTTTAGTCGCAGAAAAGTTTAAGTGACCTGTCTTGCCTATCAGTGGACATATAGCATACGTCCACTACCATAGCCATTATACCACACTGCCTCCCATATAAATAGAAAATAGGCCTTCTAGATTTTGATGTTAAAAATATTAGGAGAGAATTATCCCTCCCCAACAACAGAGGATAATGATGCACACTTATATCCCTCTTCACTTTACATATATAATCTCATTTGATTACCGCCCCCCCCCAAAAAAAACCCTGTGATATCCAAGCTATGGTTTATCTCTGTTTTACAAATGGGGAAACTGAGGATCACAGAGAGTGACTTGCACTTGTCACCATCAATTATTTAGAGATTTATAGTATAAAGGAAACCTAGCAAGAAGCAGCCTTGTATTCCCTTATAAAGGCATCTGGCCAACAAGGGTAAAATATACTCTATGATATGAAGGGCTTGGGATCTTGGGACCCTCCTTAGTAAATCATTCTACCAGAATAAGGCTATTGCGCTCAGCCAGTGAGGAATGATTAGTTAAGCAATACTTCCCCCTAGTGGTAATATAGTGCAATTCTACATTTATAAAAATGATATTCAAAAGCACAGGAAGAGAAATTCTTCCAGCTTAACACTAATAGAAAATTCTGAATTTTTTCCCCGAAAGCAATCTTATTGTCTTCCAAATAACATGTGTTATATATAAGAATATAAATTAATGGTAAGTAAAAATTTTAAAAATTAAAGACAAATGAGGGTACGTAATAGAGGTATGCTGGTAAATGTTTAACAACAAGCTTTGAACATCTACAGGGTACATGTTTAAGTTTAATCTGAATTACTAACATTCTCTCCATCACTCTCTTAAGTCTAGACAATCAGCAATACAATAAGTCAATCCCTGGTCTTTAGTTTGCTGATTTCCAAGGTTTAAATTGAAAGTTATTCTCCCAAATTTGTTAGAACAAGCTCCAGCACACTTCTGGTCTGTTTAAGACATATATAAGGAGTACTTGGAACGTTCCTCCTTTCCCTTCTTCCATGGAACAATAAGAGAGAACGATTTCTCCCAAAGTGCATGCATGGCTAAAGACTGACTCCCACTTTAGGCAGGTTGTTAATGAGCAAAGATTATATACAGCCTTAGATAATTTGATAATAAATAACCATTAGAGAATGACTACAAAATCAGAGGGCTTAGAGCTTGAAGGGATGGTCTAGTCCATTTTACAAGTGAGGAAACTGAGTCCTAAAGAGAGGTGACATAATTTGCCTAAGGTCACACAACTAGAAAGAACTGGAATGGAGATTCCAACCAAGTATTTAATAAAACTAATTATGGAATAAATAGAGTGCTTTCTTGGCTTCAGAAGTTGTATGTTTTTCCTTGAGCAGAAGATACACTTGTGACAGGTAGGGGGAAGGTAGGATATCAAGATGTGTACTTATTATATTTGTGTATTTTATTTATTTATTATATTTATACTATGTAATACATAACATATATTATATATATATTTATATGTAATTATATTTAAACGTGAAGTCTTGAAAAAAATTTTCTAAATCTGGAGAATAATGGGAGACTGCCCTGGGCCAGCTGTCAAACAGAACATGGGGCAGCAATTTTTTTTCCTGAGGTAATTGAGGTTAAGTGACTTGTCCAGGGTCACATAGCTAGGAAGTATTAAGTGTCTGAGGCCAGATTTGAACTTAGGTCTTACTGACTTCAAGACCCGTGCTCTATCCACAGCACCATCTAGCTGCCCCTAGGGCAGTGATCTTAAGAAGGCCTTCCATGTTATCACCATAAATATAAATAGTATATCTGTATCACATTACATATTTCCTCTCATTTGATCCTCACAACAACCCTGTGAGATAAGTGTTACAACAAGATCTGGATAGATGTGAATATAAATCCAGGCTCAGGCAAGTGACTTAATCTCTCTGCCTCAGTTTCCCTATCTGTGAAATGGGGATATTAATAGGGCTTATCTCCCAGAGTTGTTGTAAGAATAAAATAAAATTTGCCAAGCAGGCATTCTATAAATATTAGCCATTATATATTGTTCCCATTTTATAGATGAAGAAATAAAACTGAGAGAGTTCAGTGATCTCTTCCCCACTTCATGCAGTTGGTGTTTAAGTGTCTGAGGTAGGATTTGAACTCAAGTCTTCCTGAGTTTATCTCTCAGTCCAATCTGCCAAACTGTTTCATTGCATTAAGACTTCTGTGTTTTCCTTGGAGAACCATATCCACTGCCAGACAAGAATCAGCCTTTAAGTTTTTTTAACAGATAGGAAAGAATTACGCCAAATAATAGGAGAAGCTATTGTCCAGAAAGGAAGTAATTTGGGTCTTATTAATCAAAGTAAAAAGCAACAGAGACACATAGAAATGTTTGCCCGAAATGAGACTTAGCAACTGAAGGAGAAATAGAGCCCGATTACTGGTGACATCTGCTGGTAGTCATGAGGAAGTGCAGAAGGAAGTCCAACCCTCAGGAACTCTCCAAAGAGCTACAATGAAAAGAAATTGTGTATCTGCTATGGTAAATGAAAGGAAAAACTGAAATACAAAGTTTTTTGTTGGAATGTTGAAAAAATTATCCTTGCGTGTATTTTGAAAATAAAAAAAAACTTTAAAAAACATTTTGGATGGTTGGAGAGCCTGGGTGAACTTTTCTGACTTCTGTAGGATAAAAATGTAGCCAAGTCTCTGATAGAGAGTATAGAGATGTGAACTAGAGAACTTCACAATGTTAATGGAGGTGAAAGTTTTGTTGAAATAACAAATCAGAACTTTGGACAATAAGCAAAAATCATTCCATTCCATAAGTAAATTTCTTCTCCTAAAGATCTAAGTCCATCTCCAGGATAATTTACCATAGTAAAGACACAAATATATTGAGAACAGCAGCTTTGGACAATAATATGTGGTGAATGAAGTTTGTCTACTTCAATACCGCTTACTATCTTGAATCCTCACCTTATTTTATTACATGTGGTCCCTCAGTAAAGCCTCTGATCTAAATCTTCTATCCCTCAGTTGGGGCAGCATCTCACTCTGGCAGGCAGGAAATAAACCCACAGACTTGTAAGATTAGTATAAAAATAATATTAGTATAAAATACAACTAAGCCAGATAATTCTGAGAGCCTTTAGAGATGAAATCAAAATTTCTATGAGATTTATTTACACAAATTAGATACTCAGTTTTAAACAAGATCTCAGCAGTCATACTATACTTGAATACAAATCCAAACCATACCCAAAAGGAATCCCCATTTTATTGGAACTATTTGTATTGTATTATAGAAGTGGAACTGTTGTTTGAAGTCTCCCAATGTGCTATATGTTAGAATGTAACAATGATATTAAAGATGATAAGGATGAGAAAAATATATGGACTTTACTAAAGAAATGCCGAAACAACCCATGCTAAAGCAACAAAATATTTAAGGTACTCAGATTCATTTTCTAAGTACATCAAAGAAAGAAAGAGTCCAAAAGAATTCAATATGTCACTGATAAATTAGGAAAGAAGGAATAGTGTTAGGGAAGGGCACAAAGACAGGTGCTGAGAAGATATCAACAACTACTGACCCATATGCCTTACCTTCTCTTCTCAATAAAAATCTTTTTTCAGGATGTAACTGACAAAAACAAGAAGTGAGCATAGGTAAGTTTTCATATTTTTTGCAGACTGAATGAAAAAGAAAATATTAGATCCTACTTTTTTATAAAACATTTGACTTAATAGAACAAAATATATCTTTGAAGTCATTCTTCAATCCGAGTGTCTGTTGTATATATCAAAAATATACAAGATTCTATGACATGCAATTATGACAAAACTATACACCTTGTTCAATTATCAGCTTGAGTACCCACATCAAGCAAGGCATAAAACAGGGAGGCATATGCTCTCCTACAAAACAAAACAAAAACAAAAAACCAATGACATGGAAACTGTCCTATGCTGGGTCCAAATAGAAATGAAGGAAAATCTTCCCAGGGACTGAAGGCAAGGAGGACCTAGGCAGAAACAGCTACAGTGACTGGCTATATGTGTATACATTGAGCACCAAAGAAGTAGTACCAAATTAGTCTCCCATGTTTATCTGGTTTACTTCTGACTGAAACATTCTAAGATGTATAGATTCTTCCTAAACTAGTGCATTTGTAAAGTATTTCAGTTTACACTGTTTACTTCTAAGCAAAAAAAAGAATATAAACCACAATGTGTAGGGATTCATCAAATCTGAATGCACTGATGGCATATCTGAGAAGTTTCTGGTTAGAAATCATGTGTTTAATAATATGTCCTTACTCAAAACAAAGGAGACCCAAGTGGTATCATAGAATAAGAATGAAATGCATTTCTCATCAATACAAAACAAAACTGTTGTGAGGATTACCTAAATATCATGACGTTCTTCAAGTATTCCTATTTAAAGATGATATTTTATAACAGACTGCATGGTGGAATGGAAAGAATCCTGGCTAGAAGGAGTTCATAAAGGTATTGTGTTATGCTAATAAATCTACATATTCTTTAATGTTGTCATTCTGGAGATAACAGTTCTAAATTCTAAAACAGTTAATTCTATTCTTTTATGTATTCTTTTAGGTATCTTTTATGAAGTTACCTGATAGATTTTTATAATTCTGACAAGAGAATATTACAGTTTCCTGTAATTATTGTGCTACCATCTTTTTTTGCCATTTAATTCACTTTATTTTATGAATATAGATGCAATGCCATTTACTTATTGCACTATTAGAAAAAACAACAAGAAAAATAGTAATGAGAAAAATATAATGCATGTAATTGAAACAATCTGATGATCAATTATTTAAACAAATAATTGAAAAAATTAAAAAAATTAGACATGGACAATAGAAATGGCATTAATACTAATTATAATAAATTTATTCAGAAACTAATTATTACAACGAGGAGACCAAAAGAGCCCAGAAAACTAGTCACTAATATCTGACTTACTTGCCATTTGGAGAGAGATTGCTGCCAAAGGCAACATCAAGATAGGATATTAACTCATTTATAAATCTTACAAAGAAAGATGATGGATGATATCATCTATCAGCAATATCTCTTAAAGCAGAAAAAAGCAGTAGAGGTAAAAACCAGTCTAAAGATAGTTTGCCACTAAGCAAAGTAAAGATGAAAATAAGAAAATGAATGAAATAAGAATAACAATGATATGTGTACTTTATTCAGGAAAAATATGAAAAAGATTCTTTAAATGCATCATAACAAGCTTTTGGGCATAAAGGAGACTGGAAGCATCACACTTGGACCCAAAATCAGTCTTAGTTGGGTTTTAAGAGGAAGTAAAAATGAGAACAAAGGTGAGAAAAGCAACCCAATTTGACCAGATGTATGTTTAAAGAGAGCCATCTTGGAGGTGACATAATTGTGAGGACATCAAAGTATCTGATACTTTGGAAGGATCAAGGTATCTGAAGAAGGGAAAGATACCAAGGTGTGGAATGAAATGTTAAGTTTTGGTTGTGTTTTTTTTCATCCCTCATTTTACTGGTTTATTTAATTTATTTACACTTAAAATTATGACTATTTGGTTTATGCTTCCTTGCGGCCAAATTATTTCTACAGATTCTTCTTTTTCAACTCCCATTTGCCCACCCTATATGAAGATGTTTTAAGTTTATTTAAATTGTTAATTCTTTCTCTTTTCTTTTATTTAATTCCAATTTGGTATGTTTAGTAACTTTCTTCTGATGTGTCTTTTCACAAGTTTTACTTTACTTTGTCCTCTTAGTTATTTCTTTTCCTTTCCAGAACATTATGAATTTTATTTTCTGATTCATGGACTATATTTGTTACTTCTGTATATACTTATTGTGTCCCTAATGAGCTCAAAGTTTTTGAAGTATCAGATTTGAACTTCCTTCTATTCAATTTCTATGATATTTGTAGCTCTTTCCCCATTTTTTTTCCTTGTGGTACCTCACTTTTAGAAATATTAATTTCTGATAGAATAGCACTGTCATCTATTTCACTGTGTCGCAAATTGTGAGGTTTTATCCTGACCTCTGCTTTTGTTCAGTCTCTATCCCCAAAAATGTGTCTTTTCATTTCTGGCTCTATGTCCTTTAACTGTTCCCAAAAATTCAAGCAGCCCTTCTTTGGAGTGAGATACTGTCCTATGAAGGTACGACAGATAGGTCATTTCCTATCACCTAAACTCTCTCTAAGACTACACTTATCTCCTTCTTCCACCATGGACAAATATTTCCTTCCCCCCAAAAAATGTTCTTCAATAGCATCCACCTTTATTTATTTCTGGGGCAAAACAACCCCTCTCCAGTCTCCCAGCATTATTCTTTCCCCTCAGCAACCTCCATTCCATCCTCCTACAAGTACTATCTCTTGCCAAGAGAATATTCTTTTATTCTTAACCGATATAATATATCCTCACATGGAATATCAGTTCAATTCTTCTACCTTCACTTTATCTGATAAAGTTTCTTATGTGTTTGACCTCATAGCTAGTTTTTAACCTTTTGATGTTTGCTTATTCTTTAAGTCCATATCTTTAACCTCAATCTTTCTCTCTAATAACAGTACCTAATAGCCTAGAAATAGGAAGAAAACTGAGGTTCTATATGTTTTAGTTGTTTTTTATTGCTGTTAATATTTTTAAGTCTTGCATCACTTTCATGTACAAATATCCTTTTCTATCTAGCAAGTTATTCTTTATAACAAAGAATAAAAAAGAAAGGAAAAAAGTAATTCAGAAATACTAAGAAATGAATCAACTGAGACGAACAATATATGCAACGTTCTAAACCTTATAGTCCCCTATTTCTGCAAAGGAGGAACATTTACTCATCCATCTCTTCTCTGCATTTTCTGGAATCATGAATCTTCATCTTCACCCTGGACATTTTCCAAGCTCTTTCGCGTATACACCAAACTTTTCCTCTCTGAGAAACAGAATCAAACCAATAGTAACAATGTCTCTAGAAAAAATAAATTTGTAGAAGAAAATATCTTTTTCTGGTTACCACTCCCCTAAATGTATTATCTCATCTATTAGAGTATAAAATCTTTATAAGTAGAAACTACTTTGATTTTGTGTTTATATCTTTAGCACCTAAGTAAAATACTTGGCACATCAAAAGCTCTTAATAAATGTTCTCCACTCATTTATTCTTCTCTGGGGCCAGTTCCATCACTCCCATGCAGTTTTTATTTCCTTTTTGCTGTTGTCTGACTATGAAATATTCTGACAATCCCATAGCTTCCCTTTATATTGAGTTTAAAATACCAGTATTCTTTTCATTTGCCACCAGCTGTTCTGCTTGATTTTGACTCCACTATCATCGCCATGCCCTGCTCAGAATAAATGTATCACTAGATAAAGACATCACCAGGAAATTCATCATCATGGAGATTGCTTCAGTTTTGCTTCTTTATTCTGTATTTCATCTATACCTTAAGGTCTCTTTTGCCTCTCTGATTGAAGAGATAGGGGGAGGGGCAAAACACTGCTTGAAGAAATGAAGGGAGGAGCAAAACACTCCTCCAAATGTCCCTTTAGGGAACATTTTGAACCTCTTTATAAAAAGTTCAAAAGGCCAACTATCTCTTCATTTACAACCAGTTGCTGTGCTTGGTTTCAGACTCCACTATAATCTGCCATATCCCACCTCCCACTCACCCTTTGACACTCTTTCACCCTAATCCTCCTTACCCCTACCACTTTTTAGCTTTCCTTTGCATATTAGATTGTAAGCTCCTTGAGAATGGAGTCTTCCCTGAAATACTATGTGCACTACTTAATAAATGTTTATCATTTTGTACTTCTTCCTATGGAGTCAGGTCTATGAGAATCTATAAGGGATTAGAAAATGCAGAGAGAAAGAAGGAAATGAGAAATATTTTCCCTTATTGGAACTAATAAGGAAACATTATAAAGAGAAATCTACAAAGGAGTTATGAGGAGCTGACAAGTACAATGCATTCTAGAAAAACCATTTTCAGTGATGATTGAAGAGAAAACAAAGGAAAAGGATGACTCTAGGTGATTACTTAAAAAACTGAACTTATTTTGAAGAAAAAGATGAAGATTCTTAAACAACATATAGAGTGAACAAAAAGATGTGACTTAGTTTTGAGGGAATGATAGGAACTGAGTGAACCACAGTGAGTCTATCCTGTGATTCAATTTTGAAACTAGTTCATTTTCCTTTTTATTCAGTTATGTAGGGCTGAGAAGTTGAACCACCTTTATCTATTTTTTAGAGACTCTTAACTCAAGTCCCAGATTATGTTGATCAGAAACTCAGTCAAGATCCAAAGAAGGATGGAAATAGTTTTCTTACAATTATACATCTCAAGCAACTCATTTGTCTCATCTGAAAACTTGCCCTATACTGGTCAATTAATTATTGTTTCCTTGTTCCTTTGTTTTTTCAGTCATTTCAATGAATCCATCCCTCACAATTCACAAATGAAGAGGAATTAACTGCTTTTAATGAGAACTTGAAATGACTCTGTAAACTTTCTCATAGCCAAAATATTATAAATAGTAATCTATGTCTTTACTTTATCATTGTTTTCACTTGTTAACAAACATACATGCATACATATACATGTATGTATATAGCAATTTTAATATTGATTTACAATGTAGAAAAATAATTGTAATTACCATTGGGAAAAAAGATTTCTCAAGTTCATTAAATGTACATTTAATAATTTAAAATGAGTGCTCAATTAACCAATTAATTTGGAAGATTACAATTTCATTAATGTGGAAGAAACTCTTCAATCATATCTTGGATTGCTTTAGCAATTGGGATGATAAAATTAAATACAGCAACAAGTCAAAATCATTCTATATGACTTTGAAAGTTGAGATATGACATGTAGATAAGTATAGTCAAACACCAATATTTATTATATAAATATATACCACAAAGATACCAAATAGAAAATAAAGAGGAGGTTGGTACTAGCAGCTAAGTAGAGAATCAGGAAAGAACACTTGTGGAGGGTGATAACTTGATCTGTGTCTTGAAAAAACTTAGAATTACAAGTCAGTGGAGGGAACAAATATATTCCATGCCTGGGAGATAACTAGTACAAAGGCGCAGAGTTGAGAAACAGCATTGTGTAACAGGAACAATAAGAAAGACAGATTGACTGGATATTATAGCAGAGGAAGATGAGTGTTTTGTTGTTCTTTGTTATTTATTCTCAAAGAAGATCGTGAACTGCAAGTAAATTGGATTTAAGTGAGTGAGGGTTATGCAACCTCACTTTCTGGGTCCAGTAGCAAATAAAGATCAGGAAGATTAGCAGTAGCCATATTGATGGAAAGAAAGGTTACCTCGCTAGCAAACCTGAGTATTAGAAGTGTATTAAACCTGAATTAATGGAAGAATTGTGGTTACTTCAACAATAATTAGGAGGTTTGGAAGCTATATTTGAGGAGAATGATAATAAATTCCGTTTTGGACACACTGAATTTCAGATTTCTAAGGAACATCCAGTTGGTAGGCAAATCATAGGAAAAAGAAACAGATCTGGGAGTTATCAGTATAGAGATAATAATAAAACCCATGAGAACTCAAAGTCATTAAGTGAAAATGTGGGAGAAAGTGAGAGAAAAGAATCCAAGACATGACTTGGGATATACCTACAGTTGTTGGCATAGTATGAATGATGAAGTCAAATATATAATAGAGAGCTAGGAAATAACAATGTCAAAAAAAAAAAGTATAGAGTAAGATCTACAATGAGTAGTAAGACGGTTAGTAAGAGAGAAATTAAGGGGGAAAAGGTGGTAATGGAACAGTTACTATGGAGAATGGGATGGAGAATCAATTTGGAAGAAGGTCCATTTTGCTTTAGCAATCCCCATTTGAGATGTGAAAACATAAATTTGTAGTAGATCCATAGTTTTGTGACTTCCTCCAGTTCTGTTCAATATCATGGGAGAAGGAGCAGGGAAGGCAGATGGTAGGAATAATCCAAGATTGAAATTTGGCAAGACATTGTTATGCCACAGTTCTCTTTTATTGTCCTGACTCAGTTTCTCCAATTATCCTGACCCAGTCCTGACTCAGTTTCTCTGCTTCTCAGTCCTGCAAAACCTCTAAAAGATCTTATGTTTTAGGATATAAGAATGCCTCTCCCATCCCAAGCTATCTGAATATCAGATACTGTCTTATCAAAATGCCTCTCCTCGTGTCCAGAGTGCCTCCCCCTATTATTTCATCTCATCTAGAGAGTCACCCCACCCTGTCAGAATCCCATTCCAGCTCTCAGCACCCTGACTCCGCCTCTGCTTCAGTATACCCCGAGTCTTGTGTATATAGGTCATTGATAACTTACATTGTTTGCTGGATTCTTGGAGACAATAGTCTCATTCAGCCCTGGGACCAAACCATGGATCCATGTGGTCCCAGTAAATCTCTCCTATTAAATAAATTACTCACTAATCTCTATCTTGCCTCAGTTTCTCCAGCATTACAGCATGAGTAGAAATGGGATGAGGAAGTGAAGGACTGGAGAATGGAGGTGTATAATATTCAGCTGATATACAAAAATTCATCTAATAAGCTCATATGCCTTCCCTTGTTTTTAAAAATTCTACATATTTATTGATTTTTAAGGGTGTAGGAATATCATTCTATATACATGGTTAGCTATATTTGGCTACATTTTACTACACAATGTTTGAAAAACTCATCTTTTAAATATCAATATTTTCTTAGTAATAGAGTTAGCATGGAGTAAGTAGAAAGAACGTTGGGTTTGGACTCAGGAAGATCTTGCCTGATATTAGTATATATGTGACGCTCGGAAAATCATTTAGTCATTTAATCTTTTAAGCCTCAATTTCCTCATCTGTAAAATGAAGAGGGCTGAACTCAATGACCTTTAATATTCCTTTTGGCTCTAAATTTATAAGAACTGGTCCAACTGATACATTGTTGGTGGAATTGTGAACACAGCCATTCTGGAGAGCAATTTGGAACTATGCTCAAAAAGTTATCAAACTCTGCATACCCTTTAATCCAGCAGTATTACTATTGGGCTTATACCCCAAAGAGATACTAAAGAAGGGAAAGGGACCTGTATGTGCCAAAATGTTTGTGGCAGCCCTGTTTGTAGTGGCTAGAAACTGGAAAATGAATGGATGCCCATCAATTGGCGAATGGTTGAGTAAATTGTGGTATATGAATGTTATGGAACATTATTATTCTGTAAGAAATGACCAGCAGGATGAATACAGAGAGGATTGGCGAGACTTACATGAACTGATGCTGAGTGAAATGAGCAGAACCAGGAGATCATTATGTACCTCAACAACTATACTGTATGAGGATGTATTCTGATGGAAGTGAATTTCTTTGACAAAGAGAAGATCTAACTCAGTTCCAATTGATCAATGATGGACAGAAGCAGCTACACCCAAAGAAAGAACACTGGGAAACGAATGTAAACTGTTTGCATTTTCGTTTTTCTTCCTGGGTTATTTTTACCTTCTGAATCCAATTCTCCCTGTGCAACAAGAGAACTGTTCGGTTCTGCACACATATATTTTATCTAGAATATACTGTAACCTATTTAACATGTATAGGATTATTTGCCATCTGGGGGAGGGAATGGAGGGAGAGAGGGGAAAAATCGGAACACAAGTGAGTACAAGGGATAATGTTGTAAAAAATTACCCTGGCATGGGTTCTGTCAATAAAAAGTTATTAAAAAAATAATAAGAACTGGTCCAAATTATAACTGATTTTAACTTCTATCAATTCTGTGACTCTGGAAGTTATTTAACCTCTGTGTACTTCATTTTATTTTGTCCTCCATATGAAATGACCAAAAGCAGACTTTTTTTTTTTATCTTCTCCAAGTGATACTATATGACTATATAACTTTGAAATACCAGACTTAAATGAATTAAAATATTCCATGGAATAGTGGAAAGATAAAAGACCAATGCATTTAGATTGTAGAATATTACTAATTTAATTGACTAAAAAATAAAATCAACAAAATTCAGTTATATTCAGTAAATCTTTATTAAGCAATTTAATTAAGCAATTTTATTAAGCCAGGCACTATGATATATACAGGAAGAAGGGGGAAAGGGGAAGACAAAAATGAAAATAGTCTCCATCCTGAAGAAATTTACATTCAGTTTAATTTAATCTAATATTATTCAAAAAGCATTTATTAAGTACCTCCTGTTTTCCAGGTACTGTGCTGTTGGAGATATAAAGAAAATATAAATCATTCCCTGCCCTGGAGAGGCTTACTCTTGGGAACATAATATGTAACTTTGCTTTACTTCTAGTAGATCTTTTCTTCTCTTCTTGTGAGAGGATGGTGGTGATTTAAGGAGACTGAGAGGCAGTTGCTGTTCTCTGACGTCTCCACTGAGAGGCCATTGCATTGTCTGGCCTCCCTCCCATTCCCTCTCCACTTTATTTTCCCAGTCCACAAGCAACACCTGTGTCAGTAAAGGCTGCTTTGCAATTTCTTCAGATGTTCACAGCTGTGGAGGCTCACGGAGAATTGGCCTGCCCCTTACAATGCACTTAAGCATGGTCCTTAACAGCTTACAATGTGGGAGGGGAAGGGAAAGGAAAGAAGGAGGGAAGAAACCCATATGAAGAAGAAAATTTAATGTAAAATAATTTCTAGACAACTTATTAGCAATTAGAGGAAATAAGGATAAGTTTAGTATAGATGGTGGTGCTTGAACAGAGCTTAAATGGAAGCCAGGGAATCTTAATGAAGCAGTGGTGAGACAAGGATGCATTACTAGCTAGAGTAACAAAGAAAAGAACTGAGATGGAATTTTTTTTTTTTTTTCCCAGAAAACAGGAAGTAGGCCATTTGGCTGGAATGTAGAGGATCTAGGTAATTTGCCATAAGCCTCCAAAGGCAAACTAGAATAAGATAACAGTTAGCATTTATATAGCACTTTAAGGCTTGCAAAGCATTTTATAAACATTATCTCATTTTTATCTTCACAACAATCTGGGAAATGGATGCTATTATTATTCCCAGTTTACAGGTGAGGAAACTAAAGCAGACAGAGATAAAATGATTAATCCAAAATCACAGTTTGTAAGTGTTTAAGTCAAGATTGGACCTCAGGGCTTCCTAAGTCCCCTATGAAGAGCTTAAAAATAAATTTTAAAAAAAATCTAAAATAAAATTTTCATTTTATGCTAGAGGCAAGAGGAAGCCCCTAGAACTTGTGGAATCAGGGAAGTGCCAGGGTCAAACATGTTCTTTAGGAATATCAATTTAGTAAAAGAGGCAGGAAGACTAGGAGGCTATTGCAATAATCAGCATAAGATGTATTGATGGCCTGTATTAGGGTGGTGGGTGAAGAAGATACATATGAAATATATGTTGGAAGTAGATAGAAATGAAGAGACTTAGCAACTTATTGGATATGAGGGGATAAGAGAACACAGAGAATGATTCTAGATAGGATGACAGAAAGCATTGAGGTCCATCAAGTCAGGAAGCTGGGGAATCACCTAGAATGAATTCATTTCAAGTCAAGAGGCAAAGTTTTATTATGACACTTAGCAAGCAGACAGTCTACTAACAATTAATAAGGGGAAAAGTGGGACCTTTTATGAGAAAGGACCCAGAGTAAGAGGTGCTACGGATAAAGTATCCTACTTATACAAAATAGTCTTGAGAAGTTGACTTCTATATATAGCTTAATCTCCAGACTGTATAAGGTAAGAGTGGACATCAGTACAGGATAGCTCTGTCTGTATGAGATAATTCTGTCAATACAAGATAATTATATAAGGTCAGTTTGATCCTTACTGGGGCCCACTTAGATACTGGATTGCTATTTGGGACATGTATGTTCTGTTTTGTTTTTCAAGGCAATTGGGATTAAGAGACTTGCCCAGACTCACCCAGTTAGGCAGTATTAAGTGTCTGAGGTTAAATTTTAACTCGGGTCCTTCTACTCCAGGGCTGGTGCTCTATCCACTGCCCCATCTAGCTGTCCCAGGGACATGAGTTCATTCATCCTATCAATACCCTGGATAGTAACAGGGACATTAGAAAGATGTAATGTCCGGATTAGCTTTCTGGGGAATTTCTGGATGGGCTTTGGTTTTAGGTGGAGAAGTTATGAAGACAGGAGAGCCACCACAAGGATGGTGGAGTCTGGAGTCTCCTTTGTGTCTATGTCTGAGTCTCTGAGTCTGAGATCAAGTTCAAGCATACACTCTCACCTCTCCAATTCTCTCAGCCCTTAAATACCTCAGTATGATTACATCACTACAGCATACCTAGCACCTGCCAACTGTAGAACCATTACATCACCATATCACACTAAGTATATGTGAACAGAGAACCATTATCTCATCAATAACAATGAGTAAACACCTGCTGTAGGTATCCTTGTTTCAAGTGGAACACAGGTGGTCATGCCCTCCTTGACTTCTCAGGAAGTCCCCAAGGAAAATGGGGAACCAAACCAAATACTGTCAGTGGGTTTCTTATGAGTTAAAGGGTATTATACCTTACCCAGAGTGGGAGAACTCCACTATCTGCGGCCCTCTACAGAAAGAAAAGAGTTTTTTAATTTACTAATTTTTACCTGATGTTGTTCAGTTGTTTTCAGTATGTCTGATTTTTGGAACCCTATTTGGGATTTTCTTGTCAAAGATAATGAAGCAATTTGCTATTTCCTTCTCCAGCTCATTTTATAAGTGAAGAAACGGAGGCAAATAGGGTTAAGTGACCTGCCCAGGGTCACACAGCCACTCAGTCAAAGGCCAGATTTGAACTCAGGAAAATGAATTTTCTCAACTCCAAGCCCAGCACTGCATCCATTTAGCCAATCTAGCTACCATGAGAGGAAAGGGAAGGGGGCAGAAATATGAGTTCTGTCTTAGACATGTTGAGTTTGAGGTCTCTATAGACCATTAAATTGAAAATATCCAGGAGTGATGTGGGACTAGAGTTATAGTGAGAAGATAGTATTGGATATATAGATCAGGGAGTTATTTATATAGAGATGATAGCTAAAGTCATAGTTGCTGATGAAATCACTAGAAGAGTGAATGGTGAAGTAGTGTGAGTACTAATATCATGAGGGGCAATTCAGTTTCCTCATCTGCAAAATGAGCTGGAGAAGGAAATAGCAAACTACTCCTATATCTTTGCCAAGAAAACCCCAAATGAGGTTATGAAGAGTTGGACAGGAAAGAAATAACTGGACAAAACACTGATAACATTGAGAAATATGTGACCATAGTCATGCAACAAGAAAAAGAAAGTAGCTCATCAGTTCCATTGATATTCTCAAGAAGTTAAAAAATTAAAAGGAAATCCTCCAGTGCTTTAAAATAAGAACAAGAATTACACAAGATGAAAAGACATGGAGGGGTTGTTATCCTAATTCAGTGAATGGAGTACTACACCAATAAGATCAGAGTGATTGAATGGAAATATCAATGGATATGATACCAGAGATTGAGTTTCAATCCTGGCATTGCCACTTACTATATGGCCTGGACAAAAATCAAATGTTTCAAAACAGATGATCTCTAAAGTACCTTCCAGCTCTGGATCCATGATCCCAATCCCTTTGCCTAAGTGTAATGGAATTATGGCAAAAAACCCCACAAAACTAAACTAAATTAAACCAAAACAAATCAATAGTGAAGAAGAACTTGCACATTAGCATTTGGGAAACTATTTTGTTCATCTTCTATCTCAAAGCCCAAGCTGAATCAAACTTCATTTTCCCTCCAATTTTATTTCCTTTCTATAGACAAAAAGGAAAATAAATATATTAAGAGTTTCGGTTTATAGGAAAATAATTTCTCTCTATTACCACAGGCTACAGACTGAAATAGTGCCAGAACAGAGAAGCAGTGACATCACAAAGAATGGGTCAACAATGGAGCCATGTAAGCAGGAGAAGCAAAGCCCTTAGGAACTTAAAAGTAAGCTCCACTTACAAAATACATTTTGAATGAATGAATAAAAGATGAGAAGAGACTAGAATTAACTGTAGGTCCATTCCATTCTATAAAATATCATAATAATAAATACAATAAAATATTATAATCATAATAAAAATGTGTAATTCAAGAAAAATCAAAATAGTAAGATAGCATATTATTAGGGGATTTGAAATGTATGTATATAGAAATAATCTAAGATTCAACCATCCAATCTTCTCAATACCTTATTAAACGTTTTCTATTCTTATTCTTCTAACCATTATCTTCAGGACTGAAAAAGATTTGTGGCAAGAAAATAGGAAAAAAGGCAAAGGGATGAAGACCAAAGACTCAAGTAGCTGTCACCTGACTTAAGGTCTTATCTCACTTTTATTTGTACTACAAACTACAAAGAAGTGCTATACTAATCCAAATTTCTCACTGTTTGCCCATATTTCCCAATCCACGATTAACTGAAGGAGGAAATGGAAATGATTTGTAACTTCTTCTGGAAGGTAACAATTGGAAGGTGTACAGTGATTGCCTACCAACTCAGCAAGTTTAACTCCCATAAATTCCATTCCCTCCCAGCCTCGGGGCCAAAAGCCCAGTAGAGGAACCCATCCCAGAAAGTCCTTTTTCTTTGTTTTTCCAGACAGGTGGTGGGAAGCGGGTGGAGAGTTGGGGGAGGACTAACAATTTCCTTCCCAAGATTCACTTCTCCCCACTCACTACAATTCCTGGTTCTCAGTTTTCTACAGGCCAAGGCTAATTATTTCTTGCCTTTGCTATTATTTAAAATGTAATTTATAATCCCAGATCAGAGGTACACAGTAAGCACGCTGTCCAGAGTAAAAGATCGCCTCCGTCTCGGCAACTAATTTCATGCCCTTCCTCTCAGGAATAGTTTTCTCCTGGAAACATGGATTGTGCCAGTCTAGCAGGCGCTGCCCCTATGCCCAGGAGTTGGGGACAGGTGAAACAGCGCGGGCCCCCTCTCCCCAAGAGCCCAGCGGGCCCCAAGGCGCGGGCCACAGTCACGTCACACCCACTGAGATCTGCGCTTCGTGGCGCTCCGCTAGCTCCGCTTGTCCCCACCTGCGCGGCGGGGGGTGGGAAGCGAGCTGCTCCGCCTCTTGGCCACCCTAGGCTGAGCAGCCCAGCCCAGGCTCCAGACCGCTGCGGGCGGCGGTGGAGCCGGACCACCCCAGCGCTAGGGTGACTGACTGGGTGTGCCACAGGTGGGGCTGGGCGCCTCGGTACGCCCCGCCCTGCTCGGAGAGGGGAAGGAGGGAAAGCTAGGAGCCAGGGAACCTCCAGAGAACTCGGGGATATGGCTGGATAGGAGGAGCCAGGGAGCGGAGCAGGGGAGGAGCTGGCCACTGGAGGAGGAGGAGGGGGCGTAGGCGGATTTCCTGGGCCCGGCTTGGAGGGTTCACCATGGCGTTTGGGAAGAGCCACAAAGATCCCTTCGGGACTTCAGTGGGCCACCTGATAGGTAAGGTGGCAGAGGCGGGATGAGCACCTCAGCGGAGTTACCTGAACCGGGTTCCTGCGCAGTCCCCTGCCAGCGGAGAACTGAATTCATGGCACCTGCACCTTTCAAACCCTTCTTGGACCTTAAACCGTGGTGCAATTCCTTTCCCAGACCTCTCCACTTCCTCACAGCCTAAGAACCCGTGGCTGGCCCTTAATGTGACTTCCAGGATTTACTTCTCTCTTTCCTGGTCCCTTGGCAGAGAAGTGAACCAGGTGAACCTGTAATTGCGGGAGAGCAACTCCACCTTGGGGTGCATCTCCCTTTCATTTTTGGAGCCTGAAGGGTAGGTGGTGGGGAGGGGGCAAAATCAGTTCTAGCTGAGCCCAAAACACTACTAACCTTTGAGACAATGGGGCCTTTCTCATTAAAAAAAGGAAATTGGCACCGAAAAGCCCGACCTGTGCTTTTCCTGGATAAACAAAGAGTGAAGATTAGACCAATTGCTGAGCTTGAGAGGGAGGGGTCTGAAAGCCACTTGAGGCAGAATTTATTCCTTTTCTTCCCCTGAGACAACCTAACCCTGAAGTACAATAGAATAGAAACCAGGACTCAAGCACTTTGGTGAAACTAGCTCAGTTTTAGCTCTTGATTTTTTCTTTCAAGGCTCAGCTCCCCGGCAAGTGTTTTGTTCCAGACATTTCCTGATTTCTCCAGTTGTCAAGGGTACTTCCTTCATCTTTGTGCAAATCATCTTGTATAAATATCCAGTATTTAGTTATAAATCTCCCAATCAAATGTTATAATAGGGCAGCGACTTTAAAACTTTTGTGTCTTCAATGCCTAGCATATAGGAATAGGAACAGGACCAGCAAATTCATTGGTATGGGGAACTTCTGCATGAGAAAATTCCTTCTCACCTAACTCTTGTGGTATTTTCTATACAGTTTATAGAATTAGTTGCCTCGGTCTCTGAGAGTTTGAATTGCCCATGATCTTATGGCAGTCGAGTGGAGATCAGCTCTCCAGCTTTTACTTGGCCTATTGTGGGGACATAATAAAAGCCTCTTGATTGATTTATTGGCGCTAGGAAGCTAGAAAGATGGTGTGATTGTCTAAGAACTCAATGTCTTCCCTCTGACAATCATGGTTGAGATGATATTTGGTACTTAATTGTATGGTGGAGCTGGGGGCAGAAGTTTTGTGTCAAGTAGCATCAGTAGTAGCTGGAGGAACCTTATCAGTCTTGGTTAAAATGTTTTGTTGTTGTTCAGTTATGTCAGTTATGTTCACTCTTTATGAAGAGCATTTGGGGTTTTCTTGGCAGAGATACTGGAGTGGTTTGCCATTTGCTTTTCCAACTTATTTTTACAGATGAGGAAACTGAGGCAAGCAGTGTAAGTGACTTGCCCAAAGTCATTAGCTAGTAAGTGTCTGACACTGAATTTAAACTCAGGTCTTCCTGACTCTAAGGCCGATTCCATTTTGCCACTTAGCTACCCTTAACTGAATCACCCTTCCCTGAAATCAGATCTCTCCCACAATCTCTCCCTCACCAGTGCCAGTTAGGCCAATTTAATTCTGTGATGGAGACAAATTGACATCATGGGTGCCTGGAACTCCTTTGTCATCATCCATAATCTCTTAAATCCCTTCTACTCTCCCACTTCCTAGTCCTCCCTGCAGGAAGACAGGATCTGATAGATTTAATCACAGAGTTATGACTGACTTTTTTTATTCACACAAAGTTGCAAAAAACTTTTTAATACTCTTCTCTATATGTATTTGCATTTTATAAAGACCACTTTTAAATATCAAAGCAATAATTCCAGTGGTGGAATTAATGGGCAAATTTAGTTTCTGCAAAACCTGAGTATGGGAGGATTTTCTTTTCAAAGCAGCTCTACTAAGACCTCTCAAACCTTCTCCCCCCCATACTCCTCCACTGTGTAGACTCTGGCATGCCTGGGTAAAAAATAAAATAATAAAAACTACCCTCTGCTTTGCTTTCTTTACCCCTTTACCCTGGCATGAGTTCAGATTATACGCCTTTATTATAATATACTTATATACCTATATTATAATATTATAATATATTATACCTATATTATAATATAATATATATCTTAATATATATCCTTTATTATATTCTCCTCCCCCCCCCTCCCCAAGGTTTTCTGCTGCTATGGGGAAGCCAAGCCTTGTGGATTTAGAGTTAGTTAAAAATCTTCTTGTCTGAAGTTTCAAGACAGAGAATTTGAAGGCGCCTTAGCCTTGCCATTCAAGTCACTCCATTTCTAAGCAAATTAGGAAGCATTTGGCACACTGGGGATTTCTCAGCCAGCCACTCTTTTCTTGATGTCTGTCACTGGGACCTGAACTGCCTTACCAATAGGCCAGCTAGTGAGGAGTGCCAGAGAAAGGAACAGCAGCAATTGTACTTTGGTTCTCAATGCTGATAGATTTTAAATCAGTGCTTTCTGTCTGCAACTTTGTCTCTTAGAATCCTCACTTCCCTTGGTGACCCTTCTGTGCTACTTACCAACTACCCTTCTGGAGGCATTTCCAATTCAAAATCTCCTCCTTCTATGTGTTCACCCTTATCTCCCCAAATCACTACAAAAATAGAGATAGGTAGATATGTATATATGTATGTATTTGAGGGGAAACTAGGGGCAAGGGATAGCAGGAATTGCTAGAACTAGCTTTTAATGTATTTGATCTTTAAGAACTAAGTTACTTAAGTTCCTGGTGTCCTAGACTATTCTCTAAGACCTTATGTTTTTCCTGGCTTGTGACCCTGGACAAGTCAATTAACCCCAATTGCCTCAGGAAAAAAAAAAAAAAAAAAAAAAAAGACTATGTTAGGAATGAGTTGCATATTTGCATTGCTGATGATAATTCATCACAATAATGAAAATTCTGGTTCAAATAATTTTGTACTTAGGTATCCCTAAATAGTAGTAGTTAATAATAATAAGCAGCATTAGAAAGATCTTTTAGGTTTATAAAACTCTTTTGACTCATTTGATCCTCACAACAACCTGTGAGGTAGGTGCTATTATTGTATGCTTTTTACTGACAAGGAAACAGACTGAGAAAGGTGATATGATTTTGAAGCTGAATTTCTGACTTCCAAGTTCAGCACTTTCTACTATGGCAACCTAGTTGTATTTCTCAGTAGCTAGTAAACTAAAAAGAAGAACATCACGCAAAAATATAATATAAAGATTCTGGGCTAATATCATGAAAGCACCTGGAAGGCTGACTTTATGTAATATGTATATAATTAACCATATTTGCATTTTAAAAAGAATGCCCTCAAACTGTAAAGCAAGTCTTTTATGTAGTCAAATTACTGGGCAGATCAAATTTAAGTGGAACCTCTGTTCCCCGTGTTAAACAAAAGCACCTGCCCTCAAGGCACTTATATTCTCTTGACACCACAAATAAAAGGAAAAAGTAAAACAAAATGATTCAACACTATAGTATGTATTTATATCCCTAGCAATTAGCACTTTCCTATGTATGCAGTAAGTATTTAATAAATGCTTTTTGAATGAATAAATCCTATTGCTTACTTCTTTGGTTTCAAGTTAATGAGACTTTCTTGTCAAGATTTCAGACTGTTTCAGGAAGATAAAAAATTATCTTCAAGTAATTCTTGCCAAGGGTAAAAAACAATTGCCTTTTCTTTGCAGAAAAGGCTACATTTGCAGGCGTTCAGACTGAAGATTGGGGCCAGTTCATGCACATCTGTGACATGATTATCACCAGCAAAGATGGGTGAGTATATGAGGGTAGGGTTTAAGAGGAGGATTGATGTTACCTTCTAAAAGAGGGCCATCTTGGAAGAACCCAGCTCATTTTTCTAGAAATGGCCTGCCTAATTTACTTGTTCAGAAGTTGTTGCATAGTACCCTTTCTGTGCCTTAAAGAAATGCCAGCCATGGAACAACTTCTTTCCAAATGAGGGTAATTGAAAAATCCATTACAGCTCCTCCTGTTCCCTCTACCTTCTCCTTTTCCTGCTGTTTGATAAAAGGTTGCAAAAATTGGCTGACTATTCATCCAACCAGATGTAATAGCATGTCCTCTTGAAGTCACACCTGAGCTAAGATTGATGATTCTGCAGAGTCTCTTTCATGCCCTACAACTCTATCTGCCACTGTTTCTAGTTAATACATATATGGAGAACATTTTAAAAAAAAAACTAATTTGCCCTGGGGTCATAGATTTCCTGTTACTTAATCCTTAAATCTCTGGTTATTTGGGTCATCTGCCATTTTAGGTACAGGTATAGTCAAAAATGGATTTTTTTGTCCCTATGTCAAAAATATAGGACAAGCTCATTTTTTCATGACATCAACCCAGAATCTTTATATTATATTTTTGCGTGATATGTTCTTCTTTTTAATTTACATAAACATAATCTCATAGCTGAATTACCCTGAATTAGATAATTTGAAAAGAATAATCTGAATTTTGTTTGAGAAATGGTAGGGAACTTTCAAGGACTTCAGGTTTCCCCCAGAAATTAAAATGGATTGTGAAACATGGAATGTCACAGTCTTCAACAAATCAGAACTCTCCAAATTAAACTATGTCCTTCATTATCCAAACACAATGCAAAAAGAGATATAGTGAGTATAAATAAGTTGTGCCATATTATCACTGACAAACTGCTTTCTAAAAGCAATTGGTCTAAAAAAGATTATCATAGAGATATATGACCTAAAATGTAGATGGGCAGGCTGGTCATGTATTGAGAGTAAAAGCTAATGGGAAATATCTATAGCTCACATACTGAACTGGTACCTGAATCATATTAAGAGACCTAGAGGAAGAGCCCATCACATTGAGTGGACTGTTACAGATGATATGAGAATATGTAGACAAGCATTGCATGGGTTAGGAAGGCACGAATGGATTGTAATCTATGCCTGTTGTGTCAAACGTGAATAGAAACAGGATACATAAGAATTCCTGCAGGCTGATGTTGACTTAGAACATCATATATTAACATTATGTCTCATTGTGGTTTTATTTATTAATTATTTCCCAAGTCCATTTTAATCTGTTTCAGCAGCACTTGGGAGTGTTGTGAGTCTTGCTGCCAATATTTGACACCTCTGCTGATACAGAGAAATCTCTGAGTTCACCAAAGTCTCATTAATCAAAACTAAGAGGAAAAACTAGTCTTTTTTAGGTTATGTTGATGAATAGAGTTTGATTACTTTCTGGTCTATAATTCAGATAAGTAGCTATCAAATGGAGGTCTTGACTACTATAATAAAAAATTTGTAGCACAGATCCATTTTTTATATGCAGATGAAGAGGGCTAAAGTACTTGAAAATAGTTTGCTCTTCAGTAATTTAAATATTTGCCATATAATTAATTAATTTCTTGAGTTAAACCTTTCTTTCATAGATGAAACAAGCCTCTGAGAAATGTGAATAGGTGGTATAAACTTTAACCCCTGAATTCTAATTGGTTAATTTTTTTGTCCACAAAATAAGGTTCCCTACTTTTTCAAATATGAAGATTTCTTCTCTAAATCAAAAAATTTTGTCAACACTTATATGATAGTAATTGTTTTTTGCGTGTCTTTTGATTATGAAAATACCTGATGACAAAAATCTTCACTGGGTTCTGTAACACTTTTTGCTTGGATTTTATTTATCCTAATAGATCTACGTTTGAAAAACAGTATTTGTATAGGGAATTATATGTATAAGTTACAGAATGCATACCTGTTTATTATACTGTGTTAATGCTGCATATTTTATTAGTACTAAGTATTAGAGGTAGCTGTGATATATAGGATAGACAGCTGATACTGGAGCCAGGAAGATCTGTGTGTACTATAGGTAGCTCACTGAACTTCTCAACAATCCCAAGCAATTTTCTCCCAGTATAGTGAAAGAAGCTGATCTTCATTGCTAGAGATTTTCTTACAGGGAGTTCTCCATATGTCTGAAATTACCAGGTAGGTTTAAAAAAAAAAAAAAAAAAGTAAAGTACCAGTGTTTAGTGCATGTAAGATTTGCAGATCCTTCTTGCAATGACTCCTTGGGGATTGAGAGTTGCTGCTAAAAACAGCAATTATATAAACTGATCAAAGTCATTCCTGTGGCATGTTGCCTGTCACAACAAATAGTGGTCAAGAAACATTCATCAGTGGAGGAGGTAACAAAGAAAGCTTCAGTGACTTTTGAAGGACATTTCACTGTAAATCAAAGCTTCTTAAACTTTTTCTCCTTGTACCTCCTTTTTGCCCAAGAAATTTTTATGTGCCTCAAGTATATAGGTATATAAAATAGCTATACAAATCAAACATTAATAGATCATACTTAAATAAAATACATACATCAACCAAAATACATACAAAATCATACAATAAATAAAACATCATAATTTTGTGACTCCCACATTTAGTTATGCACCCTATATGGGGTTATAACCCATAGTTTAAGAAGCTAAGTATATACCACATAATGTGGTATCATAGGGAATCAATTTAGACTTGGTAGTCCAGAGATTTGGACTTTCATCACCTGGTGTGATTTCACTTCTGATATTCCCATGGTTCTGTAGTTTTCCTTAATTAGCATTGAAAATTGACATATGATCCCCCTTGGGGTTCTCTATCTCTGAACACTTTTAGAAATCAAGTAAATAGATTGATTTGATTACTCTTTCTCTGTTGTCACAGGCCAAAAGACGCAGTAAAAGCTTTGAAGAAAAGGATTTCGAAGAACTGTAATCACAAGGAGATCCAACTTACCTTATCAGTGAGTACTTTAATACGGTCACTACCAAAATTTAAATCCTTTGCCTCCTGAAAGATTTCTTTAAAATTCTGCAGGAGTATACACACATATGCACATATATATGTATATATTTGTCTACCTACCTATCTATTTGTCTCCCTGTCTGTCTGTATATCTAATTCATTTGTCTATCTATCCATCCATCCTGTAATTTCATAGTGTAGATAATTCCTGGTGATAAGATTAGCAAATGCTTTGCATTTTATAGAGAAACTGCCTGGGACATAGAGAGGTTAGTTAAGTGACTTGCCCAAGATCAACTGGCCAGTATGTTCTAGGAGTAGAATTGGCTCACTAAGTTGTCTCGGTCCCATGTGAGAAGCAGACATTTATAATATTATGTGATATTGTGCTTAGATAACTAGTTTCAGAAATAAGAAGCACTTGGGTTCAAATTTTGTCTCTCACAACTACTGACAAAGGTCAGGGGCAAGTCCCTTAGCCTTTTAATGTACCAGGTAATGGTCCTATGAGTGTAAATTGCAGAGCAATGGTCACTCTGCATTGGTAGAGGGAGTTTTCTCTCTGGGAATTGTGTGTGTGTGTGTGTGTGTGTGTACACATATGTATACACATATACACACATTTTATGTGTATATACATGTGCTTTTGCATGTGCGTGCATGCATATATATGAATACAACACGTGTTTGCATGGTATGTGTATATATTGTATATGTATACATATAAATATATATTATTACTTAGAATGAGGTAATGCTTAAATCAGCAAAGAGCTCTATATTTATGGGGAGGTGAATAGTTGAGTAAAGTTAGCAATTGAGGAAGCTGTACTTGTCCTGCTTATTTCACTAAGTAGTAACTTACATTTAGTATGGATTTTGGTTGCAACAGAATTCTGATAATTTCCTAATTTGTTAATAAAGAGTAAATGATTTCAGACCTACATCATGGGCCTTTAATCCACTCAAACCAATTGTGTAGATGTTACTGAAAATAGCCCCTCTCCTGCCCAAAACACATATACATACATATCATGACCCTTAAAAAAGATACTTTCTATTATTTTTATACAGAGACATATTCATGAGTTTCATATTTTATCTTAACCATATTTCAGAGTCCTGTAATATTAACTTTTATTTGCATCAAGACAGTCCTATTGTTGTTTCTAGCAACAATCAGCTTTAAATTAAAGGGTTTTTCCTTATTAGTTTCATTTTCTTTATTGCTTTTCCATGATTTGGGTGTAGAAGCTTATTTGTCTTGTCCCTTCCCCCCCTTCCGTCCCTTTCCACCCCTTCCATCCCTTTTCCATATGACCTTCAGTAACCTTGGTGAGGGCTCTTTTTACTTATCTGCTTGCAAACTCTGCCTTTCTTCCATCTGAATACAGACTCTATTGCTTTTGCTTTTCCCTGCATACCTCCCTGTTTGTTATGCATGGTTACTGTACTAATCAGGCAGAATCACACCTCACCTCTGAGCTTTGGGAGTGTTTACCAAGAGAGCTGTTGGGTAGATACTGGAATGTCTCATATTTCCAATTTCAGTCATTAAGAACCATTTACTGTAGCTCTGTACATGCACAGCAACCTGATAGCAATACTAGGACAGCACTAAAGAGCCCTTCCCAAACCTTCTTTTTTCTTATATTCCCTTTCTGGTTTGATTACAACTAATGGTCATCCCAGGTAATTTAGTCTCTCTAGGAGTAAATTAGCTTACCTGAGTTCCCGCAGCTAGTTAGTCTGGTCTAGCCAGATTTAGGATTTATAGTCCAGTGTCCCTGGATGCAGTCCCCTGCAATGCAGCAGGGGCTGTATCTCCAGCCTGATTATTGCCCCAGAAGTGTGTGTTCAAACAATTACTTTGTAATTTCAGTATTTACTTAAACCAAACATAATTTTGAAGGAAATTGTACTTGTAATAAGGTCATATAAAATTTTTCAAGTTTTAAAGGCTCCTGTATTTTCTGTTAATTTGATTTTTCTGTTTGAATAGGTGAGTGGGTGTTGGCTTGTCTTGGGAATATCCCTACTGTTAATTGCGTATCATAATACACTGTTTAAGTCCTGGTTTTCCAGGAAGCATCCTCTCTGCGTTCTGAGAAGCTGAGCTAAGGATTAGTCATACTTAAAATAATTAATAGTGATGGAAATATGTCAGGTGATAATATCATTGATTATAATGATATTATCACCTGACATATTTCCATCACTTTTAATGATATTATAATCAATTACATGGAGAGGAAACAGGGTGCTTTCTATCATTAAGTATTTGGCACCTCCTGTATACTCATAATGCTAGTATATGTCATGAGATATTGAAAAATGTATAAGGAAGGCATGGTCTCTGCTCTTAAGGAAGTTACAGACAAGTTGAAAAGATAATACAGAAGAAAAAATACAAAGTCATGATCACTGTGATTTAGAAGTTCCCTAGCACTATTACAGCCAGTAATACCTATTCATTATGTGTAACCTTTGTTCATGCGCTTCTTAAAACTACAATGCAAGAAAGTGTAGTAAGTATTAAATTGTGAAATATGCACTAAATTCTGGTAGAATTCAGAGAAAATCAGTGAGACTGGGGGTAGAGGCACATTATCTCTCTACATTATCACCAGTATCCAAATGGGTGAAAATGAACATATTTTTCATTTTTGTGAGTGTGAAAAAGGGTTAAGTTGCAAATAATTTTATTTATGTTTTAAATCTGAGCCATTAGTTTGAAAGCCCCAAGTGTAGAAATTCTCTTCACTACACAGGCACTCAATACTCAGGCAATTTATCTATAACTTAAGAGTTTTTAGAGTCATTGCTACTCAGTTCCTAGGGCAACAAAAAATGAAGTGGTATATTCATGGTCACATAGGTCACTGATGATAGAGGCAGAGTTTTAAGTCAGGTCTGACTTCCAGGCTATTACCCTACAGTTAGAAAAGCTGTAGTTAGAAAAAAATGGGCAGAAAAGAAGGAAAGAAAAGAAAAAAGAAATACTATTGGTTTTTGCCATAATATCAGTGTTGATTTAGATTTTATCACCCATGATAAACTAAGAACACATGGAAAACGAGTTTGTTTTTCTTAGATGTTAACTGATTGGAATTTCATATAAAGATTCTGTTGCCTATTTGATGTCACACGAAGGTTATTACAAATTATTCCAGAGTCTTAGAGCTTGAAGAAATAATTAAGGACCAGTTTATGAGCTCCTTCATGTAAACAACCCTTTTTATCTTTAGAGGATCTGAGGAAAAAGTATTTACTTTTTCAGAATATAATTTCATAGAAGCCATTTCTTAGAAGAAACATGAGAGAATTTAGTCAATCTCTTAGCTGTTAGTGCTCTCTTCAGCCTTGAATTATTCCATATGTACTGTTTACATATTGTTTCTCCAGAGTAGATTATAAGTTCTTTAAGAGCAAGGACTATTTTTCTCTTTTTTGTTTTTGTATTCCCCAGGGCTTTGCACATGGGTAGATAAGAAATAAACAGTGGCTGAACTGGATTCAATCTAGATTGGAATCCGAGTTATATGTTCTCTAAGTAAATTTTTATTTACTTTATCTTTTGTTAGGTATCTGTTTGGGACCTTTTTAAGGCAGTTAGTCAAAAAGCATATAAGTTGCTGCTAAGGGTTAATTAACCACTGTGCTAATAGGAGATACAAAGAAAACCAAAAGATAGTTCCTGTCTTAAAGGAGCTCACAGTTTAATAAGGGAGGCAACATGCAAACTATATACAATGTCTATATCTGTATCCATTACACACACACACACACACACACACACGCAATTGTATTTGTGATAAATATAAAATAATCAAGAGGGCAAAAGTACTCGAATTTAGTACAATATTTTCCTACAGCAAGCCTGATTTTTGGCATACATTTCTGAGATAAAATTTTAGATTATGATGATGCTGCTGATAAAAATAGAATTGGCATTTAAATAGTACTTTAAGGTTTGCAAAATCCTTTTACAGGTATCATTTCAATTTCTCTTCCTAACAAGTTTGGGAAATGGGAATCTATTATCGCCATTTTACAGATGAGGAAACGAGGCAGACTGAGGTTAAACTTGCCCGAGATCCCACAGCTGTTAAGTTTCTGAGGCTAGATTTGATTTTGGGTCTTCCAGGTTTCAGGTTCAACATACTATGCACTAGTCCATCCAGCTGCAGTAGAATTGTTAGTTCTTCAAGCTTGGTCCAATGAAGGGAGAAATACTTGCACTGATGGTTCATATTTTGTTTTATAATTTTGATTTTGGTTTTAGAGGAGACCTATGTTTAAACCCAGCCTTTCATGCTTTCTATGCCTTTCCACACTTCTCAGATATGCAATATCATTAAGCCTTTTAATCTCTGTGTACCTCCTGTCAACTCCTTAGGACCCCAAAGAAGCCATAAGTTCTCTGCCCTTACTTCAATGAATGGGTTTCCATGCAGAATTCACAGTTCTTCTTTGTTCTAAGCATGGCATGTCTTTCAAACAGGCAATAGAGCCAAAACCAGAAAGTAAGAATCGCATTTAGGATTATGACATATAGAGAAATATGAGCGATAAACTGATTTCTTCACACACACACAGACATAATCTCTGCTGAGCATCTTCTCTTTTAAATGGAAGCAATTTGAGATTAAAAAGAGTTTAAGCTAGTCACTTATGCCCTTTTATTGCTTCAAGGAGCACCGGGGCTAATTTTGAGTCTCTAGTGAGTCTCTAGTGAGCTTTATTTAGTAGACAGTTACAGATTAAACTGAACTGAGAAACAGGAATCCCAAATTCCACTCATAAAAATGACAATATGAAATTATGCTCCATCAGCACTTTCCTAATTGTTTTAGGAACTAAAGTAATTAGCAACCAGAATTTAGGCAACTTATTCTAACATAAATGTGTTATTCTGTCCCAAATGATAAGAAGAAATGGGTTAAGCTCTTTTAGTGGGGCAGAGCTTCTTTTACAGTTATAGCTTTTTCATTAAAATACTACATTCAAGCCAAAAATCATCTATTTATTTAATCATGTTCTTGCTATCCATTCTAATTCATCCTACTATTTTTTGAAATTCTAAATGGTTTCCCCTTTTTTCTTCCTTCCAGCTACCTATTTTTAATTGCTATTGTATTCTTAATGTTTCTGACCAGAGCAGCCAAGGCCAAATCAGTAATTAAATTATATCCTGATGACAAAATCTTTCTTCTCATGGCCTTTTTGCATTATAGTCTGTTCAACACTACTGATTGCTATCTCTTTTCCTATAGCATAATGTTTCTCTGACTGTCCTCCATCTTTTTTGATGGCTTCTTCTCTTCTCCTGTCATCTAAATATAGGAATAAATCCAGATTTCTTGACTCCTTTTTATGTTCCACCCTTTCCCAGAGAGATGTTTAGTTTCCACGATTCCAACTAAACCTTCTTCATCTCAATGAAGTCTGTCTCAGCAGCCTCAACTACTCTCCCTTGAGATGAATTCCTGATTTTCAAGTTACCTGCTGGATTATAACATATTTAAGGCCAAATTTATTTTTTAAAAATTTTTTTGTAACTACCCTTATCTCTCCACTAGATCACTCCCCACTTCAGTACTTTGTGATTTCTCTCCTGGACTTTTGGAATAATTTTCAAATTAGTCTCCTGGTATGCTTCTTTCTTCTATCCATCCTGTGCAGTTAGTTCCCATAGTGATATTATTAACCACAGCTCTAGCCATGATACTGCCCTTTCAAGAAAGTCTAGGGATTCCCTTTTAAAAATGAAAACCAATGAAGATTTGATCCAGCAGTGTTTCTACTGGACTTGTATCCCAAAGAGATCTCAAAGGAGGGAAAGAGGGACCCACATGTGCAAAAATATTTGTAGCAATCCTTTTTGTATGGAAAGGAACTGGAAACTGAGTGGATGCCCATCAGTTGGAGAATGGTTGAATAAGTTATGGTATATGAATGTTATGGAATGTTATTTTTCTTTAAGAAATGATGAGTGGGATGATTTCAGAGCCGCCTAGAGAAATTTACATGAACTGATGCTAAGTGAAATGAATAGAATCAGGAGATTAATGTACATGGCAACAACATTGTACAATGATCAATTCTGATGGACATGGCTCTTTTCAACAATGAGATGATTGAGGCCATTTCCAATAGTTTAGTGATAAAGAGAGCCATCTATGCCCAGAGAGAAGCCTGTGAGAAATGAGGATGGATCACAACATTGCATTTCCACTCTTTTGTGGTTTGCTTGCATTTTTTTTTTTCCTCTTTTTTTTTTTTTTAACTTTTTGATCTGATTTTTCTTGTGCAGCAAGATAATTGTATGAATAAGTCTTCCTATATTGGATTTAACATATATTTTTACCATGTTTAACATATATTGGATTACATGCCATCTTAGGGGGAGGAAGTTGAGGGAAAGGGAAGAAAATTGGAACATAAGTTTTTTCAAGGGTCAAAAATTATCCTTACATATATTTTGAAAATAAAAAACTTCAATAAAACAAAATAAAACCAACCCCCCCAAAAAACAAACAAACAAATCCAATGGGAGAGGGAGGAGGAACAAAGCCAAAGCAACAAAGTAAGGCAGGAACTTTCCTGAGCTCTCCTATATTTCTGTCCAAACAACTTTAAAATAATGAACTCTGGAAAGGTAGAACCAACAAAAGGACAGGGGTGAAATAAATTTTTCAGCCCATTGACAACTTAGAAGGTCACTAGGTAAAGTCTTTCTCAGTGGCATGAGAATGGAGCTCATCCACTCAGACCCTACCCAGTAAGCAAGCAGCAGGCATTGGGAATGACCAAATTGGTAGCTCGGTAGCAGCTTCTTGAACTTTCAGCCCACAGACCGTAAAAAACAAACAACTGGAGAGAAGAAAATTACAGGATATTTTTTGCTGATATGAGTTCAGGACTCTGTTGTATTATTTGTATGTGGTTCTAGTCGCAGTCCCAAGGTGAGGGAGAGCATTAGTAGGAGTGGGGACTCTGGTCACAGTTCTGGATGGAGTAGTGTTTATGGTTGTTCACAGACCAGAGCACTAGCTTGGAGAGCACTTACCATAACCTTTCATTACATCATACTACTTTGGAAGAACTGAAAACTTACAGAATCCCTAAAACTAGCTCTGAAAACAGCAGCATGAAAAATCTTAACTTTGGGATAATTCTTCTCTACCCAGGAGCACAGCCCAGCTTTAACTTAAAGCTAAAAGTCAAGAAATAGATTATAAAAATGAAAAGTTATTATGGTGACAGGAAAGATCAAAACACAAATTCAGAAGACAACAATAAATTCAAAATAGCTACATTCAAAGTCTCAAAGAAAAATGTGAATTGGTCTTAAGCCTTAAAAGAGCTCAAATAGGATTTTAAAAATCAAATAAGAGAGATAGAGGAAAATTGGGAAAGGAAATGAGAGAAAAAAAGAGTCACTGACCTGGTAAAAGAGACACAAAAAATACTGATGAAAATAGCACCTTTAAAAAAAAAAAATAGGCCAAATAATCAAAAAGCCATCAAAAGCCACTAAAGAGAACTCCCTAAAAAGTAGAATTGGCCAAATGGAAGATTCACTGAAGAGAGCTCATTATAAAGCAGAGTTGGCTAAATAGAAAAGAAGTTCAAAAACTAAATGAAGAAAATGTTGTAAAAATTAGAATGGGCAAGTAGACGCTAATGACTCTGTGACACATCAAGAAACAACAAAACAAGATCAAAAGAATGAAAAAAAAAAATAGAAGAAAATGTGAACTATCTTATTGGCATAACAACTGACCTGGAATATAAGTCCAGGAAAGATAATGTATTGGATTACCTAAATGCCTTGAGCAAAAATAAAGTATGGAAATCATAGTTCAAGAAATTATTAAGGAAAACCAGTGGGTAAAATAGAGATGGAAAGAATCCACTACTCGCCTCTTGAAAGAGATGCCAAAATGAAAACACCTAAAAATATTATACCAAATTCCAGAGCTCCTATTTAAAAGATGAAAATATTTCAAGTAAATAGAAGGGAACAATTTAAATATCATGGAAATATAGTTAGACTAGGACAAGATTTAGCAGCTTCAACATTAAAGGATCAGAGGGCTCAGAATGTGATATTCCAGAAGGTAATTAGCTTGGATTACAACCATGATTATCTATCATAGCAAAATGAGAATAAACTTTCAGGGAACAAAAATGATAATTGAATGAAATAGAGGACTTTAAAGTATTTCTAATAAAAAGACTACAGATAAATAGAAATTTAACTTTCAAATACAAGACTTAAGAGAAGCATAGAAAAAGAGATGGGAAAAAATCATAAGGAACGTAATAAGTTTAAACTGTTTACATTCCTACCTAGGAAAATATACTTGTAATTCCTAAGAACTTTATCATTATTAGGACAGTTAGGAGGAGTATTCATAGATACGGCACAAGTATGAATTGACTGTCATGAGGTTATGCCAAAAAATAATAAAATTAAGGGTTGAGAAAGAGGATACATTGGGAGAAGGGAGAAGGAAGACATAGAATTGTGTAAATTATCTCACATAAAAGGTACATGAAATAATTTTTACAGTGGGAGAAAATGAGGGGTTAATAAACAACACTTGAACCTTACTCTCATCAAAATTGACTTAGATGACAACATACACTCTCAGGTATAGAAATATATTTTAACCTACAGGGAAGGAGGAGGAGAAAGGGATAAGGGAGTGAGAAGGAACTGATAGAAGGGAGGGCAGATATGGGGAAAGTGGTCAGAATACATTTGAGAACAGAGAGGGTGAAAGAAGAGAGAGAATAGGAAAAACTGGATGAAGAGAAATATATTAATCATAAATGTAAAAAAATTACAGCAATTTTCTTTGATAAAGGTCTCACATTTCTCAAGTATATAGAGAACTGAATCAAATTTATAAGAATACAAGTCATTTCTCAATTGATAATTGGTCAAAGCATTTGAACAGAGTTTTCAGATGAAAAAAATCAAAATTATCTAGTCATAAGGAAAAAAATACTCTAAATCATTATTGGTTAAAGAAATAGAAATTAAAACAACCATGAGGTACTACCTCACAACTATAAGATTGGTTATTTTCCTTTTCTATTTTATTAGTCAATGTGGGAAGAGATGTGGCAAAATTAGAATACTAAAGCATTGTTAGGGGAGTTGTGAACTAATCCAGCCATTCTGGAAAGCAAAAACCACACCTACTGTTTGACCCAGCAAAACCCACTTATTAGGTCTGCATCCCAGAGATTTAAAAAAAAAAAAAGAAAAAGAAAAAGGACCCATATGTGCAAAAATATAGAGCTCTTTTTGTGGTGGCAAAGAATTGGAAATCTAGGGGATGCCCATCAATTGGGGAATGGCTGAATAAATTGTATTACATGATTGTGATGGAATACTATTGTGCTATAAGAAATGAGGAGTAGGATGTTTTCAGAAAAACTTGGTTGAATTGAAACAAAGTGAGTAGAATCAAGAGAACAGTGTTTACAATAACAGCAATATTTTACAGTGATCAACTGTGAATGACTTAAATATTCTCAGCAATACAGTGATGCAAGACAGTTCTGAAGGATATATGATGAAAAATGCTATCCATTTCCAGAGAAAGAATTGATGGAGTCTGAATGCAGGCAGAAGCGTACTTTTTAAAAACTTTATTTTTCTTATGTGTTTGTTTTTCTTGTTGGGGGAGGGTGTTTTCTTTCACAATATAACTGAAATGAAAATATGTTTTGCATGATTGCATATATATAAACGTTATCAAATTGCCTTATCAAGAAGTAGGTAATAGAACAAGGGAGAGAATTTAGGACTTAATGTTTTTTAAATGAATGTTAAAAATTGTTTTACATATAATTGGGAAAAACATGAATTTAAAAGAAAAGAACAACTCTGTTTAGCTTTTAAAAGTCTTTATGATCTGGCTCTAATCTACCTTTCAAGACTTATTGAACCATACTCTCCTTCATATGCTTTGAATTCCAGCCAAGTTGGTCTGTTTTCTATTCTCTACAAATAGCACTTCATTTTCAGTCTTTGTTCCTATGTCCAAGCTTTCTCTTACCTGGAATATACTCCCTCCTCAGCACTGCCTTTTACGATTCCTGGTTTCTTTCAAAATTGGTTTCAAGTAACACAGCTGGTCACCCTAAATGTTAATGCCTTTCCCCTGAAAATTATACTATTATTTACTTTGTGCATATTTTGTATTTAATTTTCTGTGTATCTGTTTCTCTCCCTACCCAATGAATATAAGCTGCTGGTGGTCAAGGAACTCTCTTGTTTTTATCTTAGTATCCCCATCTTCTAGTACATAAGGAATGTTTAACCAAGGCAATCAATGAATGAAAATGTAAAATATTGCCTGCTCTTTTTATATGTGAACAATGTGGTTGCTGAAAGGGGGAAAAAATTGCATAAGGAAGATTGATAAAACAGTCTTTCAGATAAACTGTTGAACACAGAGATTAGTCTGAGGAATGTAGGAAGAGGACCTATTTGAAAATAACATGACTGAGATAACGACAGCCTTGTAACATTATAGGTCCCCATCAGCTCATTTACTTGTGACTGTTTCTAAAGTTTTGAAGTTCATAACTGACAAACTTGTAAATCAAATAACTATTTGGGAACTATGAGAAAAACTATGGGTTCAGACCTGATAGAAAGATGTATTTCTTTAGTTTTACCTCAGAAAGTAAAATTGAGCCATTAACCACTAGGCAATTCTCATTTATAACATTAGCAACTATTAAGAAGGAATCAAGAAAAGATGCTATAAGAAGAAAAAGAAAGGAGGAAAAAGAAAGTAAGAGAATAAGCTTCACACAGGAGGAATCATAAGAACTTGGTTACAAAAATGTTGGAGGGCTTCCAGCTGGGAAAATTATCCTTCAACCTGTTTTGCTGGGAACTTGCTGATTGGAAGAGACATGGTTTTACTGATATATGAGAGCATCTTCTGGAAGTTCACTGGGAGAGGGTTAAATTATGCTACTGTGTACAAAACTATTGAATTTGTTATTTTCTGGTATCATCTAAAACCTGAAAGGGAGGAAACTTCTTATTTCCATCTATTGTGAGCTCTGTTTGAAAAGGAAAAATAAAAGGGAAATGTGACAAATCAGAATCCCTTATGATTTGCAGATATGAGGAGCTCAGCCATTATCTAATTTAAGGTCATTGTCAGAACAGTAACATAACATTTTTTCAATGCTAAGTGTGGCCATGGGGTAAAAGAGCATATTACTGCTTCATTAGGAGTAGAGCAAAAGAAAGTTAACTTTTTTTTTTCCAGGAGAATAATTGTAAAGAAGAAAGGAAAGGGGGCAGCTAGGTAGTGCAGTGGATAGAGCACCAGCTCTGAAGTCAGGAGGACCTGAGTTCAAATCTGGTCTCAGACACTTAACACATCCTATCTGTGTGACCCTGGGCAAGTCACTTAAGCCCAAGTGCCTCAGCAATTTTTTTTTAATGAAAGAAAAAAGAAGCAGCTAACTGAAAAGTGACTTTGTGTTTTATGAATTTTTCCTCCAGGAAATAAAGACATTAGTGCCTATAATTCAGCATTGTGAGTTGCTCTGGGCATATGGATTTCCCCATTTATCTGCCCTTTCTCTCTGCTAGTTTCCTAAATGTATTTTCATGCTTCCCCAAAACCTTTCTTTTTGAGGGAAGGTTTATTTAAGGACTATGATGCTTTAATTATTTTAAATTTAGGGTTAGGATTTTCCCTTTGATTGAGTAAATGTTATGATTAGGCTTACTTTTTCTGCCTTATAGATTAGTAAATATTTAAATGTAAGAATTTATTGTGCCTTAGTAATCAATTTTGGGGAAATGGAAAATACACCAATGGAGACTCAGAAAAAATAGTAGCGGGTATATCTCCCTACACCATTTTTATCCTGAGGATCTTAAAGAGTAGTAATTTGTAGACTTGTGACATACCTCTCTCTGGAAACCCCTAACTTGCCAACATAAGTGCAAGTTGTATGAGCAAGCTAGTCCAGAAAGGGGATCCGGTGTCACTCCTGAGTTATAAATGAATGATCTTAAAGAATTCTCGAGCCATATGTCAAGGGAAAGACTTGAACTCAGGTCTTTGTGATTCCAATGTCATCACTTTATTATGCTGTGCTATTTCTCTCTGGATCAGATTAACCCTCCCCCCTTTGCCCCCTCCCCCAAAGAGTGCCATTTTGTACACATCATTCTCAGAATAGCTTCCTTTTGTTCATAAAATAAATTTATTGAACCATAAAACATCATGGCTAGAAGGAATCTTAGAAATTGTTTTGTTCAGCACTTTCGTTTTTAAGTGAGGAAACAAGCCCAGAGGATATAAGAGGCTTATCCAGAAATCACATAACAAGTCAGTATTGTGTTTAGGATTAGAATCCAGGCCTCTGGCCCCATTTCTAGTGCTTTTTCCAGTATACTGTATTGTCTTCCCTTAGCTTGACATTCAAATTCCCTTCTGAATCTGTCAGATATCTCTTTATCCCTTTAAAGTCATCTCTTAGTAATATCCTATGTAGTCATGGTGGCCAGATGTTACATATGAATTCTGAAAGTGTCATACTCATTTTGATCTCCTTAATTTTGCTGATGCCATTTCCTTGCCTAGATTGTGCTCATTTATTTCTGCTTAATTTTAACCTTTCCATCAAGGGCTGCCTTCCTGCATGAAACCTTTCTGAACATCCCACTCTCAGTCCCACTCCCTTTTTCAATTTCTCTGGTTCCTATTATTTGTGCTGCTAACTTGGGAGTTGGCATATGCTACCTTATATCGTCATTTATCTTCTTTATGTCTATACCTTATTTATTTAACTAGATTATAAGACATTTAAGAATAGGTACTGTACTGTGGTTTAGATTTGTAGATTTTTCTCAGCCTCTGTCTTAACGCTTTTGTACAGATTAAGGCACCCAGATATCTGTTGGCTATGTTGATGATAATATGCTCTGACCCATCAGTGCCTGGAAGAAGTGTTGGCAAATGGGTACAGTTTTTCATGTTTTCTCTTTAATATAGCTTATTGACATGTGCATGCAGAATTGTGGCCCAAGTTTCCAGGGCCTGATTGTGAAGAAGGACTTCATTAAAGATCATCTAGTTAAGCTGCTGAGTCCCAGATACAACTTGCCTTTAGACATACAGAATAAGATCTTGAGCTTCATCATGGTAAGTCTGTCTTATATCTCTGGGGATGTAATCCATGAATTGTTTACAAACTTACAAATAATTGGAAATTTCTTGTACAGATGCTGGTTGGTGTAATAATGATCTATTTGCAGAGATGAGATTTGAATTAAAAACTTGTTAAAACTTACTTTTTATGTTAAATTTAAAAAACAATATATACGTATAGTCAACAGATACTCAGAAATGTCCAAATAATTTCCTGAAGAGTTCAAAGTAGTTTTCTTCTAAATCTTTTCTTACTTCACATAACATCCTTGTGAGGTTAGGATAGTTTACCCATTTTTTTAACGGGGAAGCTGAGACCCAAAGTGATTTCTTCAAAATCATTGGCTCCAAAGTCATGATTTTATTTTCTCATTTATGCTGCCTCTCTCTTTGGCAAGTTAATCTCCTGTAAACACAAGTTTGTACACATTATTCTACTGGGAAATCTTTACTAGTGCCCCTTCACTTAGCAAGGGAGTGGCAAAAACAAGACTAGAATAAAATCAACAATAAAAATAGTTAATGTTTAACTAGCACTTGCTTTAAGATTAGCATTACTTCTTTTGATCCTGACAACAAGCTAGTGAGCTAGGTCTGTTATGTATGATTCCATTTTACAAGAGAGGACACTCTCACAAGAGAGTTTGTGAGAACTCTTTGTCCACTGCTTTTCCTAACTACATGACCTTTCTTGACTCTTATTGATCAATAGTATATATTCTTCAGGATATCTTATGGCAGGTTGTTTAGAATTGAGGATGTATGTTACCATCTAACAACTTAAATGTATGTTTAATATCATATACATTGTGTATAATAAGTCCAAAGTAAATGTTGAAGTGTAATTGGAGAGATCTCAAATACCTGTTGTTTTCCAAGTAGACCCCCATATTTCTGTATTGCCATTCTATATTGTTTTCTTTTTTTTCATTAAAGATTTTTCTTACATTTTTGTGTCTTTCCTCTTTAACACAGACATGGTCACAGGGTTTCCCTGGAGGTGTGGATGTGAGTGAAGTCAAGGAAATATACCTAGAGCTGCTGAAGAAAGGAGTCCAGTTTCCTTCTTCAGAGATAGAATTTGAAAAGGAGGAACAAGTGGTAGGTAGCCTTGCTTCCAACCAGCTATCTACCTTTACCACTTTGTATTAAGGGCTAATATTAATGAATTCCAAGAGGACTTTTCTTTTTAAGATGATCATAAATATTGGAGTGAAGTCAATGTACTTTGGTTGCATGTGTGTTCCATGTAAGAATTTACTCAGATTTAAATTCTGATCTCCAATGGGAGAAATGTGGACAAGGAATTCTTGTTTTATAGGAATTGAAGAATGATTAAAATTGCTATTTGATGTAGGCATTAACTTAGCACTTTTAGTAGTTGGAAGCCTGGGATTAAATTTTGGCTGAGGGTGAAGAGTAGAAGTACAAAAAGAAACAAAAGCCACTCTAACTTTTTTTGTTTTTAAACTGAATCATAGAATATTTTAAGGAAAATCCCATTTAATTGATTTTAGGCAGCTATTAAGAAATAGTAGAAGTCAAAATGACCTCACACTTCATCTGATTTCATTTTCTTAGTTCAGGAATAGAGGGAAAGTGTTTGGTCCAACATCACAAACAGCAAAAATTTGATTAGAGAAATAGAGAACATAAAATTCATTTAGTATATGAATTTATTGTTGGATCCATATACATTGAAGAAATCCTTAACTTTGAATGAATAATCTTACCCTTTTTTAACACATTAAAATCTGCAAAGTATTTGGTATTACATCATTTGATTCTCTATGAAGTAGGAACTACTACTATTCTCCATTTTACAAATAAAAAAACTGAAACTGAGAGAGGTTAAGTAACTTTTCCACGATCAAATGGGTCAATAAGTGTCTGAATTTGGACTTGCCCAGGGTCACAACCAAGAAGTGTTATGTGTCTGAGGGCAGATTTGAACTCAGGTCCTACTGATTTCAGGCTGGTGCTCTATCCACTACACTAATTAGCCACCCCAACTCAAGTCTTCTTGACTCCAAGTCTGGGATAATATCCATTGTACTACCTAATTCTTGTTAATGATTATTAATTAAGAAGGTGTTTTTGTTTTGCTAAACAGTAATAATAACAACTAGCATTATATAGTATTTATTTGTGCCAGGTTGAAACAGAGAGACAAGGAATATCTAGCCATGAGCCATCAATCCACCTTTGCTACTTTGTTTTAAGAACTTTTATTGATTAAAAACAGGAAGATCCTTCTTTTTAAAGATGTTTACAGATGCTGAGTAGAAGCCAACATTAGGACTTTGTGCTAAGTAAGTTCTTTACAATTGTTTTATCATTTGATCTTCACAACAAATCTGTGAGATAAGTGCTATTATTATCCCCATTTTACAGATCAGAAAATTAAAACAAATGAAGGTTCAGGACTTGTCCAGTTTCACACTGTAGGTATCTGAGGTCACATTTGAACTTGGGTCTTCCTAAATCTAAGTTTAGTGCTCTTAACTACTATGCCACATGGCTACACCAGCATATGTTTGAAAAGATGCTTTATTTACTAGAATAACTAGTCCTGGAAGACTAGAAAACATGGAATCATTCAGGGTTGCTTCGTTTCTATGTTTGAAAGCCAAAATAATTAGGTTACATTGTTTTGTTCAAATGTGATATATATATATATATATATATATATATATATGATATTCTTTTTTTTTTGCTGAATTTATTTTTAATAGCTAGCATCTTATAGCAATTTGAGGTTTGCACGTGCTTTAAAAGTAACAATAAATAATATTTGTATAGTAAATTTTATATATATATATATATATATATATGAGAGAGAGAGTATAGGATAGTATAAGGTTTGCTACACACTTTACCTAAATTCTCATTTGATCTTCATAAGCCTGTGGGATATATACTATGCTATTATTGTCCCCATTATATAGATGGGAAAACTAAGGGACAAAGAAGTTAAGGCACTTGTCAGGGATTACACAACTAGTGTCTGAGGCAGAATTTGAACTCGGTCTTCCTGACTAACACTATCTACTAACAGGGCAATTGCATCTTACCTTTTGAGAGCCTCATTTCTTAAAGCTTTGCTAGGGAGGAAGGAGGAAGTAATGCTGTTATTTAAAAAATGAAAGAGACCCAAGGTTCTGGGTTTTGGGGCCATGATATTAAACTATCCTGGACATGGACATGGACATGGACATGGACACAGATGAGGGGACATAGACACACAGCTCTCATGTAACCTCTTTTTGCAGAATGTTAAAGTTATCATTGATATTCTTCTTACCTGAATTGTTCCTAAATGAAAAGAGAGATGAGGGGATAGGGTAGGGATATCCAGGGGTTTGGGAAAGAGATCAGAGGATGACTTCCCCTGGGACAAGTCATCTTAGTACAAGGGTTATTGCTACAGTTGGGAGGGAAAGATGGGATGCATTGGTTTGGTTTACCCCAAATAAGCAAAATCCATGGGTTGTGTTTTAATAGGCCTTGTCTCCAAGCATAATTAAGCCACCTCCATTTGTTCCATCTACATCAGTATGTTCATCTACAGCTGCTCCCAAAGCTCCAACTATTTTACTGGTTGCAGAACAGGTAAAATCAATTTTTTTAAAGTTTTCATATAATTTTTAAATTCAATTTTAATTTTATAATTAAAGCATAGGTAGAAAGAGGGACTGAATCTGTGATTTTACTAGTATGGGCATACCCTAGTAAGGAAATTCTACTAATGCAGGTTGGCACCTTCTGTGCAATTTCTAATCGGAGAGAGATGCCTAGTCAGGGGTCCTCAAACTATGGCCCACGGGCCAGATGCGGCAGCTGAGGACAATTATTCCCCCTCACCCAGGGCTACAAAGTTTCTTTATTTAAAGGCCCACAAAACAAAGTTTTTGTTTTCCTTATACTCCGGCCCTCCAACTGTCTGAGGGATAGTGAACTGGCCCCCTATTTAAAAAGTTTGAGGACCCCTGGCCTAGATCTTGTCTGAGACCACACATCTAGCCTTTGTCAGAGGCAAGATAAGATTCCAAGTCTTCTGGCTTTGAGGGCTGTTTCCTATGCCACATGGCCTCTCATTTAAAAAAAAAAGTTTAAAATTTTATCTTTCACAACCTCTAAAGATCTGGAAAAGATGTATAAAAAATGAATTTCCTGGAGAAAAAATGTTGTTTTGTTTTGTTTTGTTTTTCTCCTAGAAAGCCCTTTAGATCATTATGAATAGAGGGAGACAAAGGGGGATAACTGATGAGTATGTGAAAAGATTCCCTTTATTGCTGTGAATTGCCATTAAATACCGCAGGTCCTAAAGCATCAGGTCTGTGAATAGCAAGAGAGTCTGGGATAACCACAAGCTGTGACTGGAATAACTTTCTGTCTTGATCTGGGGCCACATTCTTTCTGGGCCCTCAACAAGGGTTAGAAGGGGGAAATGAGGAAAAGGAGAGAGCAGAAGGGAGAGAGGGGAATGGCAACCTGCATACAAGTCATGAATGCTGCTTACTTAATTATCCCAATTAATTATTACTTAGCATTGGGCTAAGGAAAATGACTGCCTTTTCTTTTGTGAAACTTGGCTTTTAGAAATCTCTGCTTTTCTTTTCTTTATGAATAGCCTTCCTCCTCCAACAACTTCTGTAGTTGTTCATGTAATAGTTCAGTACGTTCTAAACCTCCCCCTGGCCCGAGGTCAAATCCTTCCTCCTCCCTTCTTTTCCAAGTTTATTATGTTAGACTGGGAAGGAGGCAACTGCTGTAACAATTGTTTCTAGTGTTACAATCCTGAAGGCTAACTTTTACATTTTCTAAAGCTAAAATTTCAGAGCTGTAGTTGTAGGAGCCTCTCTTGTATTTTCATGAAATGTTAGAGCTACAGGGGACCTTAGAGAGTATTTCTGACTGCTATATTATTGCAGATGAATCTGGGTTTTTTTGTTTTTGTTTTTTTGTTTTTGTTTTTTTTTGCATTTCTAGAAATTACCTATTGGGAAAACATTATACTGTAGATACAGAGCAGAAATAGTCTGCAGAGATCACCTAATCCAATTCTTAACTTTATTGGTGTCATAAACCCCTTTGATAATTTGATGAAGTCTATGGACACCTCAGAATAATGTTTTTAATTGCATAAAACAAGATATGGAGATTGGTAAAGGAAACCAGTTATGTTGAAATACAGTTATAAAAATATTTCCAAAAAAATAAGTTCACAATCCCAAGTTAAGAATCTTTACTTAGGTATTTTAGAATACCTTAACACCTCCCACCTAGAATTCCCCCTGATTTCACAGGGAAGAATATAGCTCAGAGAGCTTAACTGACTTGAATATGATCCATACACATCAGTTGGAATTTGACCCAGATCCTCTGATTATAAATCCAGCCTTTCCATTTCCAAATAAGCCTCTAGGCTGAATGAATGAATAAATGAATGAAAAAGTCAACATGTATTTATTAACCACATACTGTATGTCAGTCATTGTGCTAATCTCCAAGGATATGAATAATGACAAAAGCAGTCCCTGCCCTTAAAAAAATTCACAATCTAATAGGAAAGACAACATGCAAAAACTATAAACAAACTAGCTACATACAGGATACCTTGGAATGAATCTCAAAGGAAAAATATTAGGATTAGGAAAGGTTTGTGGAATGCTTTTTCTCAGAAGATGGATTTTAGATGAGACATTAAAGAAAGACGTAGAATAAGCAAGGGAGAATATTCCAGAAGTGAAAAGACACAGGTTGGTAGATAAAAGTGGGGAGGCATCTTGTTTTGGGAAAAACAATAATGCCACATAATCAGTAGAGTATGTGAATGGGACAAAATATATAATAAAGACTAGAAAGATAAAAAAGAGCAGGTCCTTGGTCAAACAGAGAATTGTATATGTGATCCTGGAGGTAATAAGAAACCACTGGAGTTTACAAAATTGTATTAGACCTATGCCTTAGTAAAATTGATTTGATAGGTGAGTGAAGGATGGACAAGAGTAGGGAGAGATTTGATTCAGGGAGGTCAACTGGCAAATTATTGCAATAATCCAGATATAAGATATTGACTGCCCTAAAATTGTGGCAATGTCAGGAGAAAAGGGAGCATTTTTGAGAGGTATTGCAAATGTAAAATTGATAGGACTTGTTAACACAGATTATTGGAGCTAAGAAAGATAATAAATTCATATTTAGACATTAGATATTTTGATTTGGGACATAGACATAATTAAAGATTTCCAAGAGGTGGATGGAGTTGTAAGACTATAAGATATTAAGTGAAAGCTTAGAGGAATAAATATTCAAGAATCATCTAGATAGATAGAGATAATTGAAACCATAGGAGCCAAAGACATTGCTAAGTGAAATCCCATAGAAAGAAAGGAGAAAAGAGTCCAGAACAGAGTCATAAGGGACACCCATCGCTAAAAGGAGAGACAAGGATGAATATCTGAGGAAGTACATTGAAAAGAAGCGGTCACACAAATAGGAGAAGAACCAGGAGAGACCAGGATCATAAACATCTAGAGAGAAGAGAATATCAAGGGAAGAAGAGTTATTGACAGTGTCACAGGCTACAGAGAGGTCAAGAAGGATGAGGATCAAGAAAAGACCAGTAGATTTGGCAATTAAGAATTCACTAGTAACTTAGGAGAGAAAGATATGGATTGGTGAAGTTGGAAACTAGAGTATAGAGAATTAAGAAGAGAGTGAGAGGAAGGGAAATAAAGCCACTTTATTATTATCTATTAGATTACTTTCTCAAGGAGTTTAGCTATAGTAAGAAAGTGAGGGGGAAAAGGAACGATATCTGATGATAGCTAACAGGAATGGAGGGATCAATTGAGGGATTTTTGAGTATGGACAAGGCATGGATATGTTTATAGGGAAGAAACCAATGGAAGAAGGAGAGATGGAAAATTAGTGAGGGACTGGAGAATATAGGACAAATGGAATCAGATCACTTGTCCATGCAGAAGGGTTTACCTTGGCAAGGAGAGGGACCAGCTTAGCATATAAGACAGGAATAAAGGAAAAGCTAATAAGGCATCTAAATGATGTAAAAAGAGGAACGGGGCAGAAGAAGAAGCTCTCAGTGAATGGAATAATTCCTCCCCCTTCCCCCCCCCATTGGAATTTGAGGCTAGACTTTCAGTTGAGAAGATAAAAGAAAGAGGATTATAGAAAGTTTGAGGAGGGATAAAGAGGTTTGGGAAAGCTACAGGGATTTAGTGGTATAGTGAATCAATTAGGGAAGGTCAAAAAAATTGCCTTGCTGCAATAAGGGCCCAGGTGGTATAATGTAACAAATTTATAGTGGACTCAGCATAATTTTGTGATTTTTTTTTTTTTCTCCAGTTCAGTTAAGCTGCATGAGAATAATTATAGTGACATAATCTAAGATGGTGCTTGGCAGTTCAAGATCAGCAGTAGGATAAGGAACTAGAGCAGAGTTGAACTGGTTTACCAAGGGTCAGAATGGGGAAGGGATGAAAGTAGCCTATGCAGGGTGATAGAAGTGAAGGGATAGAAGGATTAGAGATCAACATGAAGAAAAACCAGATTAAAGGGTAACAAGATGAATAAAATGATTTATGAATTTATGAATATGAAAATGGAACACTTGTCGGTTATGATAAGATCAAGGGAAATACCCTCTCTGGATCTAGATGAAGTGAAGCAGAACATTTATGGGAAATGAGTAAAGTGAGGAACTGGCAGCTTATGTTGTCTGAGGGCTGGGGTTGAGAAGGAAAGAAAGATTGTAAGCCATGGAACTAACTTCATTGAGGATGGAAGGAGAATGTCCTTCCCAGCTACCAGAATCTTGATTGGTTGACAAAATAGATTAAATGAACTTAAAAAGGAGAAGAGGATATTAAATGATAGTGGCCAAAGGAATGTCTGGAAATAGCTATGGGTAGCAAGAAAAATAGTATTTATTATAAGCACTTGCCACTTGCCAGAAACTGTGCTAAACATTAGAGAGGGCAAAATAAATAATCAAAATGGTCCCTTTCCTCAAAGAGCTTACATTCCAATAAGGGAAAACAAATACGTGTGTGTGTGTGTGTGTGTGTGTATGTATGTATGTGTGTGTGTGTAGCTCAAGAGGGGGGGAGAGATTTTATAAGTGTGTAATGTTATTTCTAAGAAATGTGACTCATTTTGCTTTTTAGATTTTATTGATCTTTTGTTTTTAACCTCCATTCCTAAATATATTTTTTTCCTCTCCCATCCCTAGTAACTGTCCTTTATAGCAAAGAATAGAAAAAGAAGAGGTAGGAAAAAAGTTTTGAATCTTACAATATAGGTAGCACTCAATACCCAAAGTCCCCCACCTCAGCAGAAAAGGGAGCTACATTTTCTTCCATTTTCTGGGGCCAGCCCAGCTTTTATAATCTAGAATTCAGATTTTGCTTTTTGTTCTTTTCATTTACATTGTCACAGTCATTCAGTTTATTGTTTTCCTCATACTTCATTTTGCATCCATTCATCTAAGTCTTTTGGAAGTTGTACCAAAGCAGTGCATATGAAAGCACTTATCTCTAAAAGGCAGGAAACAAGGTGTCTATTCCCTAGGTATCACCCTTACTAATTTATTTCTCTCAACAGATTGGAAAATTGCACAGTGAAGTGGATATGGTGAAAATGAATGTGAAAGTAATGTCAGCCATATTGACAGAGAATACACCTGGATCTGAAAATCGGGAAGATATGGAGCTCTTGGAGGTATAATGTGGGATGGGGAGGGATTTTCTTTTGAATTTAGGGTCTAAAAATTTTCCCTAAATTGGGACATGGGAGAGAGTGCAGGCATCTAATATGGTACTTTCTCTTCATTTCAGTTATAGTCAGAAAAGAATGGGTCAACAATGGTAAAGGTTACAAAGGAAATAAAAAAATTGAGAAAAGGACATAAGATTTGTTAAAGAGTTCATTGGTTTCTTTGGAGGGAGCTGTTTGAGTTTTAGTGATAAGGTCTGAAGGCAGATTGCAAAGGTTTGAGAAGTGAGTGTGAAGAGAGAAAATGGAGACAATAAGAATAGGCAGTTTTTTCCTAAGATTTTGAGCAAGAAAAGGAATATAGTTTAGCATAATAGGAAGAGAGAGACTGATGGCATCTGGTAAAGTTTTCTTTAAGGCCAGGAGAGACCTATACATTCTTGTAATCAGGGGGGAAGCAATCAGTAGATAGAAATTGAAGATTTCAGGGAGGCAGGCATTGATTTCTGAGGAATTTGCTAGAAAGGATGTTGGATTTGGTGAAGAGAAGGGCTATTCATTAGAGATTGAATTAAAGGAGGAGAGAATTAGAAATGATAGCGAAGGATTTTGATAAGCTGTAGTTTGATAAGTTGTTTAAATTGTGTACTATTCTTATTGACCCCATTTGGGTTTGTTTGTTTGTTTGTTTGTTTGTTTGTTTTGACAACTGGTTAGCGATTTCCTTTTCTAACTCATTTTACAGATGAAAAACTGAGGCAAACAGAGTTAAATGACTTATCAGGGTTACACTGTTACTGAGTATCTGAGACTTGTCTTCCTCACTCTAGGCTCAGTACTTTATCCACTGTACCACTTAACTGTCTTAAATTTTGATAAGTAGAAAAGTGAGATAGAGGATTCATGGTGAATGAACTTTTTCCACCGTAGAATTAGAGGTAACTCTAACTCAGAGAAGAGATAGTACAAAGGGATGATACAGGAGGTGCAAGAAGTTTGAAGCAGTTGCTATAGGGAGGTCAGTAGAGAATCAGAGAGGAGTAAAAGGATCCTTTTGCTTCATTGAAGGCTCACTTGAAATTAGGTAACAAATTTATGGTAGACCTACTTAGCAAAATTGTGTAATTTTTTTTCTCTAGTTCTGTTCAGCAGCACATGAATAGGAACAAAAGGATTTTTTAAATCCTTGTGTGGAAACTATACAACTAGCAAGGAACTCAAGTAGAGCTTGTTCAGTCGTGTCTGACTCTTCATGACCCCATTTAGGTTTTTGTTTTGTTTTGTTTTGTGAGCCTGGGATGGTTTGCCATTTCCTTTTCCAGTTCATTTTACAGATGAGGAAACAGAGACAGCATCAGGGTTAAGTGACTTGCCCAGAGTCACACAGCTAGGAAATATCTGAAGCTAGATCTGAATTGAGGAAGAGGAATGTTCCTGATTCTAGACTAGTTTCTCTATCCATTGCACTACTTAAGTGCCCCCAAGTAGAAGACAATATATAAAACTATAGTACTACAGTATCAATTTATTGAAAGAAAGAAGGTGAGGTCAGAGTGGGAGTGATAGACTTGAAGAGTACAAAGGAACAGAGACTTGAGATCATGGATCAGGTGAAGAATAAGTTAAGGAAGAGTGAGGCATAAGATTAGTGAAAGGAATTTCAAAATTCTTAATCATGGAAATAGAACATTTTCAGTTAATGCATGATCAAGCCTGTGGCCACTCCTGTGTAGCTGAGGTTGAGTGAAAGTCAAAGTCATGTAGAATTCTTATGGTATAAGGGCAGGGATTGGGATGGAGAGGAATAGTGTGAGTCAGGGATTGAATTTAAGGAAGGATACAGAATGACTTGGAAGCTAATAGATAAATTCTACTAGGATCTAGATTAGCTGATATATTTAGACTGAATGAACTTCAAATGAATAGTCATTGGGAGGATAAAATGAGTTATGCTTTGCTGATCTTGAGGTAATATATAAAGTGATGATGTTTGTTATTATCACTGTTATTACTACTGAGAGAAAGTGGTGTTGCATAAGCCTTGGAGTTGAAGATTTTAGTTCAAATCTTGTTTCTGAGGCATGCTAGCTGTATGAACTAAGCAAGTCATTTAGATTCAGTGTTCTATGTCACTGATATCAAACTATTATAGAGACAGAGCTATGCTATTGACTTAGAAAACAACAAATTAACATTATCTTTGTTGCATTATATCTTCATTTATTTTATTCAATATGTCCCAATGACAGTTAATCTGGTTCAAGCTCTGAGTTTGAAAACTTTGCTTTTGGCAACTTTCTGTATTTATAAACTGTGATTGGCTATCTGTATTGAAAAGATTTTCCTTATCCAGGAGTTCATTTCACCAGTTTCAACTGGTTCAGTACAGTACAGGTCCAGTCCCTATCTCCACTTTTACTATTAATATTGTCCTGATAACCCTTCACTGAGAGTGTATCTTGTCAAACATAATCAGAAGAGAGAATAAATTATGGTAGAAACCATACCCAATTCAGGGCTTGTGAAAGAGGGTAGTAAAATGATGTCTCCTTCCTTTTACATCCAATTACCATTTATTTTCGGTATCTCTCATGACCTAACTGCTTCTGCTTTAACAAAACCTTAACTGCCATTGGCAGAAATGATGTCTCCAATAGCATTTGTTTCTTTTTCGCCAGAAACCCCAAGGGTCTTCCTCTCCCAGACTGATGTCTTTTTTTTGAGTAGGTAAAAGACCATTCTATGCCTCATTTCTTACCTAGCCTAATTACTGATTGGGCATTGTGTCAGTCAAACTGAGGCCTGTTAAAGATCTTATCTTTAAAAGGCCAACGTCTCTCACTGCATCGAGGGACAGTCATCCTTTCTATATCTTGTCATTCAGCTAGTAAAGAGTGTTAAGTTTCTGGGACAGGATTTGAACTCAGGTTCACCTGACTTCAAAGTGCTCTATCTATTGTGTCATCTAGCTGCCCCCTAAGATTCTGTTCTTCCAAATTGTGGCGTAGGAATTCAGTAGTAGGGATGAGAGAGAAGGAAAAGCATATGTTTAATCCAGGTTCTTTGAATGACTAGATTACCATGCAGTAAGATGTCAGACTATAATTTTTTTCTTTTTTTTCATTTCAACTTCCTATTCAAACTTTTCAAGGGAGCACGGCTGGCACCTTTTTTCTTTTGCCTCTAAATTGTGCCCATGAAGTTGAATGTGTGAGGTTGATGATTAAAATTATGTCTCTCTCCCAAGCTTAGTGACCTTTGAAATAGTGAGGACCTTCTGATCATCAGAATATAATGCTCTTGATGAGTTACTTTTCTCTTTCAGTACAAACTTTTGAGCTGGTTGTTAAAATTCACTGTAACCTAAAAAGCTGTCTTTGTTTCAACATAGTACAAAGTGAGGGACTTTCAGCAGTACACTGATTGACGTACATACAAGCAGCTGTTAGTCTTCCTCCTTTTCTTTGAGAACTTGCATCAATCTCACCTCATTCCCCTTGAACTACCAAGATTGATAGATTGCCAAGCTGTAGGAAACTTTAGACCTGCCTTTTTTTGCCCACATTACTTGATCTAGTCTAGGCTCCAAGTATTTTGGCCCTCCTTTGAGACAGACATCAATTGTGGAGATCAAAATGGGCTGGTTTTTGAAAGGGTTTTTTAAAATTCTCATTCCCAGTCTTGCTGAGTATTATAGAGGACCTTTCATATTCTATATTTGAGTAGTCTTTTGGAGAGACGGGAAAATTGAGCAACATATGGACAGAAGTCATTGATATTGGTTCCAAATTCATTTCAAATTCATGTCTACTGTTTTGTCCTAAACTTCTTACAGCAATTGTATCCCCTTGATCTTGACACTACTGAGCGGGGTTGCCAGCGCATCAGTTAGGATTTATTTCTAGGAGTTTTTCTTTGAACAGGAACAAAGAGAAAAGTTCTCTTACACTGAAGGATTTCTTTTGGATTTCTTTGCCAGCTCACCCTTGATGTAAAAAACTTTACTCTGTAGAGAATCAAGAAACAGATTTAGGGCTGAAACCCAAAAGATTCGCTAAGCCAATAGGGAAGTCTCTATAGGCAAAGTGGTAGTAAATCACAAGACTTTAAGTTTCCCCTGGAAATGGACCTTAGAAGTTACTTAGTCCAATCACTTCATTTTTTAGTAAAGGAGAATGGGGCTTAGTAAAGTGACTTACTTAATATCACAGAAGTAGTAAGTAGAAGAATCGGTATATGACTCAGATTTCCTTCTAATTTTAGATTCAGCTCTTTTTCTTTCATCTTTTTGTATCAAGGTTTTTCAAGGTTCTCTAACTTCTCTCTCATTTCTTGCAATACAATAATTCTTTAACTATCTATACTCAGTTAATTAGCCATATCTCAATTAGTAGATTCCTATTTTATTTCCAACTTTTTACCACTACAAAAAGTTTTTTTACTATAAATATTTTTATATATTTTGGACTGTTTTCCTTGCCTTTTACCTTCTTGGAGAACATGCTGGTATTGATATCCTGGTTAATAAGTCCATATATTTTTGTGACTTTGGAGGGAGCTAATTGTTTTCCCTAATGGTTAGACCAATTCACAGCTCCACCATTATGTGTCTTAGTATCAATCAGTCTTCTTCCAGATTCTGCAGTGTTTACCAATTTCATCTTTGCAAATCTGATAGGTGTGAGATATTTTTCTTATTAATGATTTGGAACATTTATTCATTTGGTTGTTGATAGCATTCATTTTTTATAACATTATTGATGTTGTCTGCAAGTATTTTTTCCAGTTAATTGATCATTTAATATTAGCTTTAATGATTTTGTTCATACAAAAACTTTCAATTTTCTTTCAATGAAATTTTGAAATTGTCCATTTTGTTTTCTATGCTCATTACCTCTCCTTTGTTTAATTAAGAATTCCCCTTCTTGCCATAGTTGTACATTGTAAGTCCTTTCAATTCTGAATAGATAGATAAGTAGATACATTGAGACCTGTTTATATGCATTTTATCTTATGTATATTCATTCTTATCTTGTCCTCTAGTATTTCTATACATCTAATACTCTGCCACTAGATCACCCCATGCTTTGCCTACCCTTCCTCCCTTTCTACTTACCACTTTTTATTAAACTGATTCTACATTATCCTTCACTACCAAATTCCTTGCTTGATTTGTTAAACCCCAATCCTAGATTCTGTCATCTGTCTCTTCTGCTTATTCATATTACCAAATACATTGGAAGGAAGTAGTATAACCAACTGATCAAGTCCATTCAGTTAGCTCATTTAACCTGGTCCCTCACTTTAGCATGATAGTCTTTTTATTGCTTTCTGAGTCTTTGTTAATCTGTGTCAGTGACTAAACCTCTTTTCTCCTCAAAACTCGGATAACTCTCTTTCTAGCCACCCTTTAATTTGAGGACCTCATTTTTCCTGCTTTATTGAGAAAATAACGCAAACATTGTGAATATCCAGTCCATCCTATCTTCATGCACAGCTCACCTCCGCAATCCCCTTTTTTCTAATCTTTAGTCACTTCATATCTACTGATTCCTTCCTGGCTTCCTGCAAACATTACCAAGGCTCTACCATTTTTTAAAAAATCCTCTTGGGACAGTAGGTGGTTACAGTCGATAGAGCACCAGCCTTGAAGTCAGGAGGACCTGAATTCAAATTTGGCCTCAGATAACTTACCACTTCCTAGCTGTGTGACCCTGGGCAAATCACTTAATCCCAGTTGCCCCAGCAAAAAATAATAAATAAATGAATAAAATAATCCTCTTAAAATACCCCATCATCTACAAATTCTATATCTTCCACTCTCAGCCAAACTCCTTGAAAAGAAAAAAATGTCTGAATTGAAATTTTAAAGTCTTTCCACACAATATCTCTTACACTGCTCCTTAGTCTTTCTCTTGAACTTAAGATAATTGGTAAAGTCATGGAATTCAATTTTTAAAAAATAGCTAAATAGGGAGTAGGATAAAGTTACTTGTAATTTTAAACCCTATACATTAAAATACTATTCATTTTTTGATCCTTATTTTTTCTTCCTTAGCATCTGTCTATTAGGATATATTGCTATGGTGGGTATTTAATGTTTTATCTTAAATATGGCATTCAGACAGAGAAACAGATGAAGCTGAGCATTTAACCTACAACTTTATAGTTAAAACATCAGTGGACCAGGTTTAACTCCAGAGAGTTAAATTATATTGCAGTATAGTATATGATTATTATAGTATGTATATTATTGATAAAATATCAATATGCAATATGATATGTAACATCAATCAATTATCAAAATTGATGTTATTGATAAAATACAAGTATATTGATGCCTACTCCTAATGTGACTATAAATGCCTATTTTAAGGGGAAAAAAGCTGTTCTTAACTCATTGCCTCTACTTTCTGTCTTCTCACTTCTAAACCATTTGCAGCCTGACTTCTGAATTCTTCATTCAACAGAAATAGTTCTGTCCACTGTTATGAGTAATCTCTTCAGTTAAAAAAAAATCAATTCACTACCCTGACCTCTTGTAGCAATCAACTAGTAAGCACTTAGTAAGTCCTTATTACCTTTCAGGCACTATACTAATCACCATACGTACAAAAGCAAAGAAGGAAATTATCATTGCTCACAAGAAGCCAGACATAGAAACAATTCTACCTAGAAATACATAAGAATAAATAGGAACAAATAGATAATAATGACTCGATACTGTTGATTACCATCTCCTCCCAGATTTCTTCTCTCGTTCATCAGCAGGAGTTTTGGGGTTTTTTTTTTGTTTTTGTTTTTGGTCATGATTTTCCCTGATCTAATGGTTCTTAAATACAATTCTGCCACATAGACTTTTAATTGTCTCTGTGGTAAAATACAAAATCCTTAACCTGACACTTAAACTCCTTTACAATCTAGTTCTAGCCTTCATTTCCAGACTTATTTCAAATTATTTCCTCTTATATAATCTATATTTCATTTAAGCTGGGCGCCTTTTAGCATTCTGTATTTTGTATGGTTTCTCCTTTATGCCTAGAATACAGTGATTAACTACCTCTGCTACTTAGCATTCTTAGGTTCCTTCAAGATTCATTTCAGGAAACCTTTCATTATTGCTTTGGTGTTAGGACTCTCCCTTTTCAAATTATCTTGCTTCATTATTGCTTTGGTGTTAGGACTCTCCCTTTTCAAATTATCTTGCTTTAACATATATGTATCCATGTTGTTTCGCCTACTAAAATATTTAGCTCCCTGAGGTAGGGAATGTTTTTCATTTTTTATCTTTTTATCACCCATTGTCAAGTACAGAGCCTTGGATAGACCTTGCACTTAATACATTGTTTCCTTCGTTCACATGAGTTGTATCTGGTTGTCTTTCATAAACTTATTATTTATAGGACTCAGGATCCTGACTTAGATTTTCTCTTTTTCTGGATAGAAATTATATAAGACTGGTCGGGACATGCAGGAAAGGATCATGGACCTGTTGGCAGTGGTGGAGAATGAAGATGTGACAGTGGAGCTCATTCAAGTGAATGATGATTTGAATCAGGTTCTCCTTGGATATGAGCGGTGTGTATGGGTTAGGTTATCTTCCTACACTCTACCTTAATGAGGTGATAGGTCTGTGCTGGGTCTTCAAGAAAGGTATATGGAAAAGAAGGAAATGGGTGACCCTAATTCCCAGCTTAATGGAGAAAAGCATTCCCCTTGCCTTGTAGGATCTCCCTGGCTGACTGCAGATGTATAACATACACACTGAAGGTGAAGGATGTTACAGAAAACAGTTTTGAGTGAATTTAGGTGATTTTTCCAGTTACATAACCAGGAGTCAAAATTCAAAACCAGATTTTCTGAATCCAAGATTAGAGTTCTTGACAAGATTAATTACCTTTTTAAAAATTTTTCAATAGTATTTTATTTTTCTAATTACATGTAAACAATTCTACCTAAATTAATCTACTTATTCAGTGCCATACCAATCAGACTACCAAGAAATTGCTTTATAGAGCTAGAAAAAATAACAAAGTTCATCTGGAAGAACAAAAGGTCAAGAATTTCAAAGGAATTAATGAAAAATTGCAAATGAAGGTGGCCTAGCTATACCAGATCTAAAGCTATATTATAAAACAGAGATCATCAAATCATTTGGTATTGGCTAAGGAGTAGTTGATCAGTGGGAAAAAAAAAAATCTTTTTAATTTAATATAATCAGAATTATCTATTTTGCCTTTCATAATGTATTTTAGTTCTTCTTTGGCCATAAATTCCTTCCTTGTCCACAGATCTGAGAGTTAGACTAACAAGACATAATAGTCAATGACTATATTAATCTAGTGTTTGATAAATCCAAAGACCCTAGCTTCTGGGATAAGAACTCACTATTTGACATAAATTGCTGAGAAAATTGGAAAATAGTATGGCAGAAACTAGTCAATAACCAACACCTAACACCCTATACCAAGATAAGGTAAAAATAGGTTCATGATTTAGACTATCAGCAAATTAGGAGAACAAAGGATAATCTAACTCTCAGATCTGTGGACAAGGAAGGAATTTATGGCCAAAGAAGAACTAGAATACATTATGAAAGGAAAAATGTATAATTCTGATTATATTAAATTAAAAAGATTTTTTTTTTTTTTTTACAAACAAAACTAATTCAAACATTAGAAAGGAAGCAGAAAACTGGGAGAAAATTTTTATATCAAATTACATATAGTTTCCAACATTCATTTTTATAAGATTTTGAGTTCCGAATTCCCCAATCCTCTACCATGGCCTCTCCCTTCCCTAAGACAGTAAGCAATCTGATATGGATTTTACATGCACTATTACTTTAAACATTTTTTCCCTATTAGTCATGTTGTGATAGAAAATCCTAACAAAAGGGAAAAACCATGAGAAAGAAAAAGCAAAAAAATGAAGGTAAAAATTGTATACTTTGATCTGCATTCAGTCTCCATAGTTCTCCCTTGGGATGCAAATGTCATTTTTTTTATCCCAAGTCTATTGGAATTGTCTTGGATCACTGCATTGCTAAGAGCTAAATCTATCATAACTGATCATCTCAGAATATTGCTGTTGTTGTGTACAGTGTTCTCCTGGCTGTTTACTTCACTCAACATCAGTTCATATGAGTCTTTCCAGGCTTTTCAAAAATCAGCCTGCTTATCATTTCTTATAAAAGCGTAGTATTCTACTACAAGATGAATTATCTTTTGCAACCAGGCATGGAAGAGTGGACTATATATTCTTTCCAGATCTCTTTCAGCTACAAGATTTCATTCTTCCAAATTACCATTTGCTACCTATAGGACCTTGGCAAATCATCCAATTTCTTTGGTTCACATTTAGGATAATAGTAGCACCTACTTTCCAGGATTGTCATGAGGTTAAAATGAAATAATATGTGCCAGGGGCCCAATACAATGTCTGGCATTTATGAAAAGACTTGGTACTTATCTTACCTATCAGCCAAAAAGGTTCAGATTCACTCTGACATTAACAATATAGGTTGTTAAGATGGAAATGACAGGAGTAAGGTTTTTTTTTTTTTTTTTTTTTTGAAGCCTATTATATCCAAGGCATTGTGCTAAGTATTTTATAGTTCTTTATAACAATCCTGGTCTACAAGAAAAAACTTAGAAGCAGCAGCCCGGAGTGGAAAGTCATGGAGTTTTTCTTGAACAAAGAAACCACTTTGAGAACAGGAACTGCATTTATTTTTTGCTCTGTGTCCCCAATGCTTCTCACAATGCATAGCACACAGTAGATATTCAACAGATGCTTATTCAATTGAATTGTTCCCAAGACTCCTCATAGAATCATTCTGGGATGACTTTCTTATTTGTTTTTGTTTTTGTTTTTTTTATTTTAATAGCCTTTTATTTAGAGGATATATGCATAGGTAACTTTACAGCATTAACAATTGTCAAACCTCTTGTTCCAATTTTTTACCTCTTACCCCCCCCACCCTCTCCCCTAGATGGCTGACTTTCTTATTTGTGAAATGAAGAGGGTAAACTAGACCAAAGCTTTTTAAACTTTTTTCTTCTCAGGGCCCCTTTTCTTGAGAAATTTTCAGATGACCTAAGAAATTAGAGGTCTAGAATAAAAAAAAAAAAAATTTAATTTCAGACATTTATTGAGCACTAGAGAGCCACTGTGAAATACAGCCAGTTGTTGAATTAGGAAGACTTGAGTTTTAACTCTTTTCTACTAATTTTGTGCAAGTCAAAATTGCCTCAGGCAAGTTTCTAAGGTTATAAAATAAAGATAAAATATAGTATAATTATAACATAATCATATATTAATATATAAAATAAAGGTAAATACATTATAATTATAATATATACTTATATATAATAATAAAAATATTATAAAATAAATAAAATATAGAACTTCAGTAGAGGTAGGCTTCACACTGGGAATTTTCTACAGAGATGAAATCACAGATCTAAATCTGTATGTCACACCCATGCCCAAAAGAAAAATAATTTAAAGTCTTAACATTTATTGAGAACCTTATCTTGTACAGCAGTGCTACTCTCAAATCTAAATGGGGCCCACTAATTTGTATGTAAGGATTCCTGTTGGCCATATTTAAAATGTAATATTTATATTTTATCGTATTTTTATTTATTTTGTTAAATATTAACCAATTACATTGTAGTCTAGTTCATACTACGTTCGGGAATGTTGTAGGTCTCATGTGGCCCATGGACTATGTATTTTATGTCTCTGTTGTAGAAGGCACATAACAAAAACACTTTGCCTTTCTGTAGCTCCTTAATTTAGGCTATCAATATATAAATTCTCTTATTTTCTTTTGAGAATAATTGTTCTTTTTTAAAATCAGGTTTTCTCGAAATCAGAAACGGTTCCTGGAGCAAAATAGGAACCTAGGGGAGGCCCAGAAGGTGAGTACTTAGAAATCCAAATTTCTATGATTTTTAACATTTTCAGAATACAGTAAATGTAATACAAAGTGTTTGGGGATTCCCAGACGTGGATTCAGATACCAGCTTTGCCTCATACTATCTGTGTCATCCTGGGTGACTTACATCATTTTTTTTTCTTATGCCTCAAGATAAAAGGGAATAGAGAGCACATTAATATCCCTTCCATTACAGAATAATCTTTTGAGACTGTGACATCTAATATTCTCTCAAAGAAGTTTATTATTACCTTAGGGTTACCTTTCTGTGCTGCAAAGAAATTCTCAGCTGTTTATAACCATCTCAGCAGGCCAAGCAAATCCTTATTCTTGTAGATAATAAAATGGGATTAACATATAACCATCTCAAGGGAACTCCTCAAAAAAGGACCCTTTCCCCCAACATTTTTAGGGGAAGCATTTGACACTTGTTCTTGAAGTTGTTCTTTTTAACTAAACTTGAATTTTCGTTTGTTTGTTTCCAGAATAACTGTGAGCCTTCTGCCCCAGCCTGTGATTTACTTGATTTAAGTCCAGTTCCAAGTTCTCTGACTTCTGACTTGCCATTGGAAGGAGTCCATGCCATGAGTTCTCAATTTTCTGGTTTAAGTAAATGAATGTTCTGTTTTGTTCAGACTAGTCAAGAAAAAAAAAGATTCTGCTTGGGTAGATAATTAAATGCTAGCTGAGAAGGAATATTACTGTCTCAGAAGACTTCTTTTATACCTTATTCAAGGGTTCTTAATTTGGGGTCTGTGAACTTGTCTTGTTTCTTTGTTTTCATATTTTGATTACTGTATTTTTATATAATTGGTATCCTTTCTTCTATGTATTTTATGCATTTAAGACATTATTGTAAGAAAGGCTCTGTGACTCAAAAGAGATTAGGAATCCTTGCTCTAATGGATAAATTTTTGCTAGGTGATAATGACATGCTTTTGGATGAAAAAGTATAGCCAAAAGTATTGAGAATTTTTTGGAAGTAGGACTGGAGAGCATTGGTGTTAGTTGAATTCAGTGAGTTTCTACTTGATAGTATTAGATACCCCTTGGTACCTGACAAAATTTGTCAAGCTTTTGTCAGAAGCTGGTCAATATCATTTCTACTCCTATAGTTCTTTTAAACAATACCCTTTAACTTTCATACTTAAAGTCTATCTAGGTTTCCAATCAGCTATCTTCCAATATTTGTCTTTCTTGGCCAGTAAGTTGCTTCTTGCTGTTTTTAGCAGTGCCTGAGCCTTTAACTTAATATATTACTTAGCATTAGTAGTCACTCAATAAATGCTGGTTGCCAGATTTTAGCTGTACTACAATATAAGGATGGGGAATAATTGGTACAGGAAGAGAGAAGAAAGAATGCAAATATTGCAAGTTAATTAGAGAACTAGACATGATGAACTGTCACAATTTAGGAAAGAGAAGAGAATGCTAATAGTAATAATAATAACAGGATTAACAATGGATAAAACTTGCATTTATATAGCACCTATTATGTGCCAGGAACTATGCTAAGCACTTTGCAAATATCTCATTTAATCTTCACAACCACCCTAAGCAATAGGTGCTATAATTATTCTCATTTTACAATTGAAAAAACTTGAGAAAGACAAGAGACAAACTGGCTAGGTTAGAGCCACAGAGCTAGGAATTATTAGAACTAGATTTCCACTCCAGGCTCAGCATTCTATCCACTATCCATCCAGCTCTAGATCACAAGCATAGTTTCCATTCCACTTTTTGTTGTTGTTGAGAATTTAGAGGGGAAAAAAAATGAAGAAAATTGATAACATATGGAACTGAAAATACTTACATGAAATCATTGTGTTTTTTCTTTTATGCCTCAAGGTCTTTCCATAGCCAAAATACTCCATATAGTTGATCTGGAGTAAGCATTTTTTTTAGGAGTTAGTTTTTCTTCTAAGGATCATTGCTCAAACTGAATTGCGCTTATATTAAGCAAAAGCTATTTTGTTCCATTTGTGATATGTTGCCTTCTTGCTTCTGTTGATCAATGAGGCATTAGATGGATCATGAAGGAAAGAAGAGAAGTCTTTTTTTGGTGTGTGAAGTTTTTAGATGAAAAAAGAAATTTCTCCCATGAGGTGCTTAGCTTAGCCATGTCTCAAGAATGTTTAATAGTTTGTCGGTCAGACATATTAGAATACCATGTGCTACCAGTCATACTTTTACAGTATTCTGTTGATGCAGAGCAGACAACGTAAATTTTTTACCACTCCCTGCACCAGACATGTTAGAACATCGTGTGCTACTAGTAAGACTTTTGTAGTATTTTGTTGATATAGAGCAGAAAATATAAGTTTCTTATCCCTTCTTTTTTTTTTTTTTTTCCAGTTTATCATTTAGCATTGAAATGATGCTATTTTTGTTCTTAGCCACCAAAAAAATATCCAGTAGAAAGAATACTTATTCTGGAGTTAGATGACTTGTGTTCTAATCCCAGCTCTGTTTTTTATTCTCTGGATAACCTTGGAGAAATCACTGAATTTCTCTGGATGACATTTGTAAAATGAGAGTATTGGACTACATGGTTTTTGAGGTGTCCTCCATCTGTACATATGTGAGCCTTTGATCCTTACTGTAGTATTTCAAAGAGATTTGCATGGTTTTGCCCCAGAGTTAATGTTCAGATATCCATCTATAAAGTAGATATTTTGTATGGTGGAAAAACCATCCAAATGATTGGTAAAATAAGTCCATTTTGCCTTTCAGATGTTAGCTCTCCACTTGCCACTGATGCCAACCATTCAAACCCTTTGCTTCGCTCACAGATGGATTTACTGTCCTCGGAGAACCCAGAAACATCCCTGTAAGTACAAGATGAGATTCTTGCAATTGTCAGAAAGCATCCAATGATGCTTTGATGGTAGGCCAGAAATTGTGAACCTCGTGTATGTCCTGTGTGATTTCTTTCACATTCCTTTTCGGACAAGAGGACACTGTCATGGCCCACTTATATTCTACCAGGTATCTTTCCGCTGACTTTTGGCTCACTTATGATTTTAATTTGAAAGTGTGAAATTCCATGATTCATGTAACCAAAGTGGGTGAGAATAAGTGAAAACCACTATTGAAAAAGACAGATTTTAGACTTTAGCAAAGAAGAGGTTGGCATGGTAGAAAGCACTGTGTGGTTTTTGGAAGCCAAATAATCTGTCTCTTTTTTTTTGCTGAGGCAGTTGGGGTTAAGTGGCTTGCCCAGAGTCACACAACTAGGAAGTGTTCAGTATCTTGAGTTCAGATTTGAACTCAGGTCCTTCTGCCTTCAGAGCTGGTGCTCTATCCACTGCGCCACCTACCTGCCTCTCATATTCTTTCTGTTGAGTTCTGGGCCCAGGTCCATAGTATTCATTCTTTTCCAGGCCCAGCCCAGCTTGGGTAATATTCATTCCTTGTTCACTTGGTTTTACCTGCTTGGTGTACTAGACCAATTTCTTCTAAATGCCCTTAGATCTCCTTAACAAAGACCCTCTAGTGCACTAATGTAGTGAACATCTATATACGTATGGGGAGGTTGTCCAACGTTCCTAATTAATGGATGTAGGATTTACTTCATTGAATCCTAGTACACTAGAGTCCAGCTTCTTAAACTGTGGGTCTTTATCCTATATGGGGTCATGTAACTGAGTGTAGAGTCACAAAATTATGATTAATTATCAGTAAATTCCTGCTTTGTGTACCTATTTTATATATCTACATACTCAGGGTCACGTAAAATTTCTCAGGCCAAAAGAGAGAGATTGCAAGTGGAAAAAGTTTAAGAAGCCCTGCACTAGAGGGTCTTTGTCAATGAATTCTAAAGCCATTCAAATTGGACTGGGAAAATTGACTTATGCATGTATATTTTTATATGTATGTGTATTGTGTATATATTGTATATATGTGTGTAATGTATGGATGTATATATATGTGTATAATGTATGGATGTATATATATATGTGTGTGATGTATGTGTACACACACACACACACACACACACACATATATACACGTATAGGTATAAGTGAGCAGCTAAATGGCCCAGCGGATAGAGTCAGAAGGACCTGAATTGAAATCTAAATTCAGACATTTATTGGCTTTGTGATCATGGGCAAGTCAAACCCTGTTTGTCTCAATTCCTTATATGGAAAATGAGGTAGAGAAAGAAATGGCAAACCACTCCAGTATCTTTGCCAGGAAAACCCCAAATGAGATCACAAAGAGTTGGATATGATTAATCAAACAAAACAGCAATTAACAAAAGTATATATACCCCCACATTTACATAAATACCTACACATATCTAATTGATATATTTGCCATGATGAAAGCAAACACCTTTGGCATACATACTTTTTTTTTCTATTTTATGCCTCATTTAAAATTGTTCAGCAAACCTCAAATTATTAATACTCTTCTCTAGTTACATTTATCAAGAAATCTTGTGTGATATTATGTATTAATAGGAAAAATCTTTTTAGAAGAGAGCCTTTAAAATCACTATTGATCAGAGAAATGCAAATTAAGACAACTCTGAGATACCACTACACACCTGTCAGATTGGCTAGAATGACAGGGAAAGATAACGCGGAATGTTGGAGGGGATGTGGGAAAACAGGGACACATACATTGTTGGTGGAATTGTGAACACATCCAGCCATTCTGGAGAGCAATTTGGAACTATGCTCAAAAAGTTATCAAACTGTGCATACCCTTTGATCCAGCAGTGTTACTACTGGGCTTATACCCCAAAGAGATACTAAAGAAGGGAAAGGCACCTCTATGTGCAAGAATGTGGCAGCTCTGTTTGTAGTGACTAGAAACTGGAAAATGAATGGATGCCCATCAGTTGGAGAATGGTTGAGTAAATTGTGGTATATGAATGTTGTGGAATATTATTGTTCTGTAAGAAATGACCAGCAGGATGAATACAGAGAGGATTGGTGAGACTTACATGAACTGATGCTGAGTGAAATGAGCAGAACCAGGAGATCATTATATACCTCAACAACGATACTATATGAGGATGTATTCTGATGGAAGTGGATTTCTTCGACAAAGAGCAGATCTAACTCAGTTTCAATTGATCAAGGATGGACAGAAGCAGCTACAGCCAAAGAAAGAACGCTAGGAAATGAATGTAAACTGCTTGCATTTTTGTTCTTCTTCCTGGGTTATTTATACCTTCTAAAATCCAATTCTCCCTGAGCAACAAGAGAACTGTTCAGTTCTGCACACATATATTGTATCTAAGATCTACTATAATCTATTTAACATGTATAGGACTGCTCCATCTGGGGGAGGGAATGGAGGGAGGGAGGGGAAAGATCGGAATAGAAGTGAGTGCAAGGGATAATGTTGTAAAAAATTACCCTGGCACGGGTTCTGTCAATAAAAAGTTATTAAAAAAAAAAAAAAAAAAAAAAAGAGGTCCTTTATAAGAATGTATTTGTACTATCAAGTCATTGGAAAATTAGTTTTGAGTTTTTTAGTAATTATCAAACAATATTTTTATATGATTGTAAATTATAGAATTTTAACATTTTTGAACTATAAGGGACTTTACAGGTTTGCTAATCCAATTTTTTTCCATTTTATATTTAAAGAACAGAAGCTAGGAGAGGTTAAATCACTTGACCAAAGTCACACACATGTAGTTAGTAGCAGGATTGGGATGTGAACTAAAGTTCTCACTCCAAATCCAACACCATGCTTTCCACTCTCCCACACTTCCTCTAATAATCATCTTCCAAATCTTGGCCTATTTGTTTCTGAGTCTTTTATCAAGGAGATAGTAATATATGCATTGCCCATTCTCATAAAGATTTCATGAATGTGAAAAAGCCAACATACAAGTTAGCTGCTGCTGATCTCTTTTTTGATAACCTTTTGGGGGGGCAATGATGCAATTTGTGCTTTTTCATTCTATTTGAAACTTCCTAACTTCCTGTCCTTGAAAGATGCATCAAAACAATACAGATTTCTTCTTGTATATCTGTAGTCAGATCAATATTTTTCTTAAATTCTTTTTCCTGATTGTTGTTTCTACTTCCTTATTTAGGTAATTATTATAGGTAATAAGAATCCAAATGTAATGGTGGCTCTGTGGTCACAAATAATGATACTAGATTACTATAGCAGTATGAAAAGATCTACTCCATTTCACATCTATTTGTTATCCCTTCAGATTCATCTATAAATTCTCTTTAAATATTTTGGCCTAGTTGGATCCTCTGCTGAATTTTCCAGAGACTTCCCCTTTCTTTCACATTTTGAGATATTTTTCTTAAGTTTTATTGATGTTATTTTTTAAATATCATAATCCTTTCTGGATCTACCTCTCTCCCTTCCTACACAGTCCTATAAGAAATCTTCCTTTTTATTTATTTATTTTTATTAAAACTTTTTATTTACAAAATATATGCATGGGTAACTTTTCAACATTGACCCTTGCAAAATGTTCTGTTTCAAATTTTTCTCTCCTCCCCACCCCCCTAGATGGCACATATATGTCAAATATGTTAAAATATATGTCAAATTCAATATATGTAAACATTTATATTGTTATCTTGACCAAAAAATCAGATCAAGAAGGAAAAAAAACTGAGAAAGAAAACAAAATGCAAAAAAAATCAACAAAAAGAGTGAAAACATTATATTGTGGTCCACACTCAGTTCCCACAGTCTTCTCTCTGAGTATATATGTCTCTCTTCATCATTGAACAACTGGAACTGGTTTGAATCATCTCATTGTTGAAGAAAGCCACATCCATCAGAATTGATCAACGTATGGTCTTCTTGTTGCCGTGTATAATGATCTTCTGGTTCTGCTCATTTCACTTAGCATCAATTCATGTAGGTCTCTCCAGGCTTCTCTGAAATCATCCTGTTGGTCATTTCTTGAACAACAATAATATTCCATATCATTCATATACCATAATTTACTCAGCCATGCTCCAACGGATGGGCATCCATTCAATTTCCAGTTTCTTGCCACTACAAAAAGGGCTACCACAAACATTTTTGCATATGTGGTCTCCAGAATGATTGAATTCGTTCACAGTTCCACCAACAATGTAGCTGTGTCCCAGTTTTCCCACATCCCCTCCACCATTCGTCATCTTATCCTGTCATCTTAGCCAAACTGACAAACTGACAGGTGTGTGCTGGTATCTCAGATGTCTTAATTTGCATTTCTCTGATCAACAATGATTTGGAGCACTCTTTTATATGACTAGAAGTCATTTCAATTTCTTCTGAAAATTGTTCATATCCTTTGACTATTTATCAATTGGAGAATGGCTTGAATTCTTATAAAATTGAGTTAATTCTCTATATATTTAAGAAATGAGACCTTTATCAGAACCTTAGAATGTAAAAATGTTTTCCCAGTTTATTGCTTCCCTTCTAATCTTGTCTGCATTAGTTTTGTTTGTACAAAAACCTTTTTTTTATAGCTTTTTATTTACAAGATATATACATGGGTAATTTTTCAGCATTGACAATTGCAAAACCTTTTGTTCCAAGGTTCCAAGGTTTGTTCTAAGGTACCAAAGGGTCCCTTTCCCTTCTTTAAAATCTCTTTGGGATATAAGCCCACTAGTAACACTGCTGGATCAAAGGGTATGCACAGTTTGATAACTTTTGAGCATAGTTCAAATCGCTCTCCACAATGGCTGGATATATTCACAATTCCACCAATAATTTATCATTGTCCCAGTTTTCCCACATCCCCTTCAACATGCAGCATTGTCTTTTCCCATCATCCTAGCCAATCTGATAGGTATGTAGTGGTATCTCAGAGTTATCTTAATTTGAATTTCTCTGATTAATAATGACTTGGAGCATCTTTTCATATGGCTAGAAAGTTTCAATTTCTTTGTCTGAGAATTGTCTGTTCCTATCCTTTGACCATTTATCAGTTGGAGAATGGCTTGATTTCTTATAGAGTCAGTACTCTATATATTTTGGAAATGAGACCTTTATCAGAACCTTTGACTGTAAAAATTGTACAAAAACGTTTTAACTTAATATAACCAAAATTATCTATTTTGTCATCAATAATGATCTCTAGTTCTTCTTTGGTCACAAATTCCTTCCTTCTCCACAGATTTGAGAGTTAAACTATCCTGTGTTCTTCCAATTTTTTTATAATATCATTCTTTACATTTAGATTATGAACTCATTTTGATCGTATCTGGTGTTAGGTGTGGGTCAGTGCCTAGTTTCTGCCATACTACTTTCCAACTTTCCCAGCAGTTTTTGTCAAATAGTGAATTCTTTTCCCAAAAGCTAAGGTCTTTGTGCTTGTCAAACCCTAGATTACCATAGCCATTGACTATTTTGTCTTGTGAACCTAATCTGTTCCATTGATCAACTAGTCTAGCCAGTACCAAATAGTTTTGATGACCGCTGCTTTTTAATATTGTTTTAGATCTGGTACAACTAGGCCACCTTCATTTGCTTTTTTTTTTTTTTTTTTTCCATTAATTCCCTTGAAATTCTTGACCTTTTGTTCTTCCAGATGAATATTGTTATTATTTTAGGTCAGTAAAATAGTTTTTGGAGTTTGACTGGTATAGCAATAAATAAGTAGAACCCTTCCTTTTTAAATAATGAAAAAAATGTTGAGCAAAATTAGCTAACATATTTGATATCAAATTAATATTCCAAAACCCAAGTCCTAGCCTCTCCATTTTCTTATTCTTCTCTGGAGCCAAAATTGATCATAATAGTTACAAGCCTTCAGCTTTGTTTTATTGTATTTTTTTATTGTTCTTTATCTTCTAGTCATTGTGCATACAATTTTTCATATTCTGCATACTTCGCCTTCCATCAGTTCATTCAACTTTTCTCATGTAACTTTGTATTTCTTCTTTTCTTTGTTTCTTACCAGTATAATAATGAATTGTACCATAATTTATTTAGCTATTCCTCAGTCAGTAGGCATATATTTTATTTCTAGTTGTCTGCCAGCACAAAAATACTTCTAGAAATATTTTCTTATGTTTAGGACTTTTCTTTCTTTAACTTTCATGGAGTATATGTTCAGTAATGAGATTTGGGAGTAAATTGCTCATAATCTTCAGTTACTTCCTTCTGTTATGTTTTGCAAGTAAGATTACTCCTCCTTCCCCCCCAAACTATTATTGTTTCTTATTACTATATTTCTCCACTTCCTAAGATAATCATATACTCTCTGGTGAAGATATTTTCTGGGCTCTTACAGCATCTTTGTTGTGGGAATTGGTGAGATTATATTCTTATGTCTTTCCTAATTCCAAGACAACATGCAAGCACAAGATGAGAGGACACTTGAATACAGCTAAAATGGCTCCAATATGACCTATTTTTAAAAGCTGTGTTGATTATGAAAAAGGGGAAGTAGATATATATATATATAAAAACATAGTTTATCATTACTCTTGGGAAAATTAAACTAATAATAATCTCCCATCTAGTACTTACTATATAGTCATGGACATACTGTTTAGCTCCTCCAAATTTCAATTCTCTTATTTGTAAATTGATGGTGGTGATATCCATATAACTTTCCAAACAAAATTTTTAAAGGAGTCAGAGAAGTTCATATGTATAAAATAGTGTATCTTAAATCACTGCCTTAATGTTAACATTATTACCTTTTAACTATGTAAATTTTTAATTTTTGTTCTTACTAGTACAGTTAATAACAAAATTGTTTCTCTGATCCCATTTTTTTTTTCCTATTGTTTCATCTCACTTTTAAAAATGGTGTTGAGAACCTTCCTCTTTTCAAAAAATGACATATTCATGATATATAGATGTGTGAAAGACCTTTGGCTTCTTTTATATATTTTTTTTAAATACAAAACATTTTTTTCCATCATTCCTTTAAGCCTGCCTTTGAATTAAGGCACTAAGAAGTAAAGGGTATGTTCTATGTCGGTCAAAAAGCTCTAGCTCTCTTTATGTTTGGTTCCTTAATGATCAATGAGAAGTGGTGAGATGACCAAGTCTCTGAAGAAATTATTTTTCCTATGGCTCTTGAAATCAATACTTTAAAGAGCTAAGACAGAATGCAAGTCAACTGGATCTGTTTCAACAAAATGTACTGTTTGCTGACTTTAGTTATTGTTAAGGACCGTTAAGGGGTCCCCTGAATGTCTTGAGTTGACATTTCCCAGAGACACTGGGCCCAGAATATTCCTGAAGCCCTGAAGGTGTCTAGGACAAACCAACTGACATAATCTGCTGTTTCCACCCCAAGCTGGATTCTTTATGTATCCGTGAGAGGCAAGACTGGTTCCCCAAATGTGCCAGGCTGGGAAAATGGTTATGCAGGTGGGGTCCTTTGCAAATGAGCAGATTCTCCTATTTTCATGAGGAAAATAATGAAAATATAGTTTTTGCCATTGCCTTCCTCCTTCCCCTCAGGAGGGCTTTTGTCCTTTCCCCCACCTTTACTGCACCTTTCTCCTTCCACAATATGCTTTATGTTTTCTCTTCCCCCTTGTTGTACTGTCATAAATATGCAAACTTCTATAAGAATCGTGAACTCTTTGGGTTCCACATACATGTTCATTTCTCTTTGTAATAAACCTGATTTCCACATTGTCTCACGACACTGTGATTACCTATTGACATTGCCCCTGCCAGGGCCATTGAACATGGAAGGGAAAAATTGAAATGTACTTTTGTTCTTAGTAAAGACATTGTGGTCATTAAAAAGAATGTTTACCTTGTAGTCAAGAGACCTGAATTGGATTCTCTAATACAAGGTGTCCATGATGTTGGGCAAATTACTTCACCTCTCTTCATCTGTTAGATTTCCATAAAGATGTTTGTAACACCTACAGCTAGTTAGGAAAGTTCATGAACCTGACAAATCTATGCAAATATAAGCTGTTTAGGCATTTGTAGACTGCTCTGCTAGAAGTGATTGTTACAGCTGCCACAAGGCAAGGCTTTGCCCCAGTGTTTGTTCTTTTTTTTTTTTTGCAAATTGGTAGCATTTTCAGACTTTTATAATAATAGGTGGTCGAATTCAGAGGTAATCCTGATTGCATATGGGGAACATTAATACATTCATGCTATCTATATGGTAAAAAGCCCTCTTTGATAATTGGGAAGGTGGTCTTATTTTCTCCATCACTTTTCTTAAAGCACTGATATTGATATATTTAGCCCTTAGTGCTTATTGAATAGCAATCTTGTATAATGGGGTATATCTCTTATGGATTAGTCAATATTCTCTTTTAGATTGTGATTATTTATAGATGTCATCCTTCCCTAGCAAGATTACAAACTACCAGAAAAGAGAGATTATCATATTTTTAACATACTTTTGTATTCTAGAAACTATAGGATGAGGGCCCTTGCAGATTGCTTGATAAAGGACGTTTTGTTAGAAAAATTAACTGTAGGGTTAACTGTGGTAGTCATGCATTGTTAATCCACCTTCTTAGGTTTCCTCAAAGGACAAATCAAAACATTTCTTCAGCTCATCTGTATGATAATGTAAGTACTTTGCACACAGTAAGTGCTTAATAAATTTTTTCTTCATTCTTTTAGATTTCTGGGCCAAGTGTTCAGGTTCAGGTCCAAGCAATTTAACACTGCCTCCTGGTCAAATGTTTGGGGAAGGGAGAAGGGGGAGGATAGATATACATACACACGATCTCTCTCACACACACACACCTATCAAGTTATTGAGAAAAATGTGTTAGCCAACATGTGGACCTGCCCATTTCAGTTCTTTTTCTCTTGCAATTCTTTTTTCTTTTGAGAAAAAAGAGGCAAGTCTAGGAGGTTGGAAGATATAACATCTTTCACCAGAGACCATACTGTTTTAATTTAAGTCTCAAACTAAGAGCAATTGTTTCAATCAAAAACATTTTACCATACTACTATGTAATCTGTTTTCTCCTTCCTTTTTTCCCCTCAAATCAGACAACTGGTCTGATTTGACTTGAGTATAACTTGATAACAGAGAGCAGCCATAAGTAGTGAAGATGGTTACTATCTGCAAAGAGGAGCCAATTAAAAATTACTAAACTGGTTGACAGTTCATAGAAACCTAGTAATAAAAATATCTAACTTGTAATAAATTAAAAATTACATCAGAATCTTGACCCATCACATTTTGTTCTTTATTGATATTTTAGTTTGTCTACTTATCCTATCTTCTTTAGGTGTTAACCCATTTAAATCCAATCATGATGCAGCCAGCAAATCTTCAGGCTGGCCATGCAGGACCTTCAAGCTACAGGCCCCCAGCTTCAACCAACAATCAACAAGGTAATTGACACTTTAAAATTTGCATTTCAAATGGATCATTCTGGACTGATTAACTGAGTTTTGAGCAGAGAGAACCTAAAATATTAAGAAAATGTATGATGGGGCAGCTAGGTGGCACAGTGGATAGAAAACCAGCTCTGAAGTCAGAAGGACCTGAGTTTCAGATCTGGTCTCAGATATTTAACACTTCCGAGCTGGGTGACTCTGGGCAAGTCATTTCACCCCAATTGCCTCAGACAAAAATTTAAAAAAAGGAAAATATATGGCTAACAACTGTATCTCCTTCAATTGGTAATTTTAAAATTCCACATTCTTCTCAAGCTACAAGAGACTTAACTTTATAATGCATATCAAATCCCACTGTGACAAATTCTAATAGATTATTTTGATGTATGAAATTTGATTGATTGTTTTGATTGCACTGCATAGGATATCTGTAATTATCAATGCCATGTTAGAATTGGTTCATTTTGGTGGTTTTAAAATATAAAAACGCTTATCCAACTCTATTACAAAATATAGTTTGTGTTTTTTTCCCTTTGTTTCCTAAATCTATTAGCAAGGAATGATCTTTCGCCACCCAATTACTATGAGGTTATGGAATTTGACCCTTTCGCTCCAGGTGCCACTACAGAGTAAGTTATTCTAGAAATCATTTATTGTGTCTCTCTTCCCTTTAACAAGATTAGACAAAGAGACTTAGTGATAGATTTAATTTTGCTTAGAATCTTGGTGAAAATTGATGGTATAATTTAAAGACTTATCACCTCTTTTAGAAGCTATTTGAGATTTAATGTTTATGGCATTCTCAACCCCGTAACTTAATTGCAATCCCTAATTATTTTTTAAAGTAACGAAGTGAAGTGTGCATTAATGGACTTATTGATACATGCCTTTAAAGAATTATGCCTTTAAAGAATTTGCCTGAGAAAGGGTACTTTTAAAGGAATTTATAGCAATGATAGTATGATAGCCTTAGGTAAAGTTTAATTAAAAGATGTTTCCAAAATGGAAAAAGTACTTTGGTTTTTTTAGGGTCTGTGCTTTTTTCTTATTCCTAAGAGGTCATGAATATTTTAAAACTTTTAGTCTACTCACATAGTGCAGTACTATTAGATGAGTAATTCATGGAACAGCTTTAACTGGTATGACTGGAGGAAGAAGGAGTATTTAATTTTCTGATTAGATGGGAGTAAACTCATAATTTCTCAACAAAAATGATTAAAATGATGTTTTTGAGATTTAAACTTTTGAGTTACAAACCTTTAAAAAAATATACTTCCTGGTGACCCATTACCAAACAAAGACCTTTCATATAGAAGTATGAAGTTAATTTGGTGTTTTATTATAATGAGACGTGGCCATGTAATGGATGAAAGACAAATACAGAATTAAAAGCGGCATAGATGAAATCACTGCTAGCAGATAAAATCACTGCTAGCAGATTTACTTGGTTTAAATATTCAATGTAATTGATTTTTCCTTTGTAATCCTCTATATTTTGTGTATTTAAGAACATTCTTAAAGGACATCCATAGATTTCATTAGGCTGCCAAAGTGAGGGGTCCCATGACAAAAAAAAGTATCCCCATTAAAACATTAACATGTCAAATAATATTTAAGTATGTAAATATGTAAGGGAAAATGACTAAATATAAATTCCATAAGTTGGAGAAGAAATCTTTATAAAAAGGAAAAATAGTTTTAAAATCAGGTATGTTCTACCTAGCTTAAAACTGGTAACAAGTAGATATTTAATTTTATAGCCTTCATATCCTATTTTAAAATCACACAAATAAGGTAGTCAATTTAAGCAGCTAATTTTAGCCTCTGAGATTTATAATTTTAAAGATTAACTCTTGCACACATTTCATTATGAAGATTAAAATAAATAAATTTCTGTTTGTTATACCAATAGTTTTCTTTTTTCAGTTAGTAAAGTGAGATTGAAAAAAATATGGCTTTTTTTTTTTCCAGAGCAATTTATGAAGAGATTGATGCTAAATGCCATAAGCCAATTCAGAATCATACAAACGGCTGAAAGGTAAATATTTCAATTTGGGATAGTGTTACCTTCCTTTAATAATATATAGTATAAATAACTTGGACAGCTAAGTGGGTCATTGTATAGTGTGCTGGGCCTGGATTCAGAAAAGACCTAACCTCAAATCCAGCCTGGTTGTGTGACCTTGGGCTGATCACCTGATACATGCCTCAGTTTCCTCATCTGTAAAATGGGGATAATTTTTTAGATAAATGTGTCAATAGCACACAATTAATGTTACTTTGCTTAATCTCTCAAATCAGGGACTGAGATATTGTCATTTCAGTAACTGAAGTGAGAACTTGGCTACATTTGCAACAAATTACTACTATCTAACCAGAAGTGTAGTAATTTACATTTGTTAGTACATATTAACATCTGTATGTTAATGTTATCTGACGTTAATATGCATTTTGATCATTAATGTTGATATTAATACATATTAATATCAGTATTATGTACACATATATATAATCCAATGGCAATGTCAGATGATCAGAGACAATATACAAGAGGTACAAGAATGGTTTCTGAGATGATTAAACAAAAGACAGTTAAGTTCTTGGTTATAAGAGAAGGCTCTCTTAGAAGGGGAAAGATATAAACACAAAAGTATCAATAAAAATCTTTTTTTAATGGGAAACTTATGGCATATAAAAGCCTACCCCAATGTAAATTATATAAACTCTTTACTATGTAGAACTTAGTAATCCTTTGACTGGCTTCTGCTGTTTAGTAATACCATAGGCCAGGCTCCATTCCTTCTTTTTTGTTCAGTAGTTTTCAGTCATGGTCAGCTCTTTGTGACCCCATTTGAAGTTTTCTTGACATCCATTCCTTCTACCTATTACTTAATATCACAAAATAGAATAAAATTTTTAATAATACTTTGAGTCAACTGAAAAATAAATTTGAAAAATCTGTTGTTGTTTTTTTTAATGTTTCTATAAAAAGTTTCTGCCCAGTCACTTTGGGCCAGTGATCATTTCCTTATTAAATAAAGAGCACCACAAATGTTAAACTTTCTCCTTCACAAAGTAATGAGCTTTTTTTTTTTTTAAGTCTTTAAAAGATTGCATAAATTTATTCAATTGATAATGTGCATAATTCCTGAAAGAGGTTTAATGCATATCTAAAAGGATTAAGGGTTGTGGATATATTCCATTCCCAAATTATCTTTAATAAAGGTTTTTAAAATAGTATAGTCATTTAGCATTCTAACTTTTTTTTGCAGATCTTTTTAGAGAAAATCATCATCATACTCCTCTGATACAGTAGATGAAAACTATTTTATTACTTCTTGAATAAATCATAAAATGTTATAAAACTGGAGTTGTAATTCAGGAAATATATTGTTTAAGTGCCTTCACTTAATTAAAATTGAATGTAAAAATAATCTTGCATTTCTGAAAATGTTTTTGGCTTTTACATTTTGAGCTAGGCCTTTTGCCTTTAATTATTGTAGTTTACATTTCATGTTTGTAATTTTCATTGGAAAATGTATAAAAGTTCCCTTTTTAAATGATTTTTAACCTTAAAATAAAATATATTCTTTTCTTTTACTCTAAAACGTATTATTTTTATAAAACAAAGATTTTCTTCATAGTAAATACACTGAAATTACACATCTGTGTTGTAAGGTAAGTGATATTAAAGGAGAAGGCAAAGGAAGTAATATTAAAAATAATTTAATACTTAACATAATCTCTTCACAAAAGAGTTTTTGATGCCAAGAAAAAGCACATAGTACCATACATACAGTGAGATGTTAATGTCCAACTGTTTGGAACCCTCACTATAAAGATAATCTAATAGAAATATTAATATACTTCATTTCTAATTTTCAATGGCATTGTTTTCTTGCCAATTAACCTCTATTAAAATACTTTAAGTATTGCAAATATAAAATAGCAATTGAATTTTAATAGGGGAAAAAACAATTTTAAAAGCTTAAAATTCAAATCATATATTTATTCTTTGTCCTGGATTTAACTGTAACTCTTTTGCTTCTGTTCACTTATAGTGTGATGACTATTTTTAATAGTTTTGTCAGGTTAGTAGTTTACCCTATATGCTGCCACTGCACTTAAAGCCTGAAGTTAAAAATAAAAAAAAAAAAAAAGAAAAATATTTCTCATTTCTCAGATATGGCACTACTCTGGGGAAAAATATCACGGAACAACACTTTTGAACTGACTGAGGAGGTTTCTTTTTGATTTAATTTGACCTGTGATTTTAAAGGTTACTGACATCAGAAGCTGATTAAAAAACAAAACAGAACATAATCGTGTATGTCAAAATGACAGAGTGAAAAGACTTGGCTAGTGGAAAACTTGAGATCTAACCACTAACTTATTATGTAATATGCTAAGTAAATCATTTCATCTCTTAGGATTTCAACATCTTCATTTTTAACAAGAAATGAATGAGATGATCTATTAATATACTTAAAAGCAGCTTTGGTATTTACTTGTGATCTTAGCAAATCATCAGCTCCATATTTATTGCATATTTATGAAACTGAGTGGATTTTTCTTTTTCTGATAAAACATCCCCCCCAAAAAGAACTTGAATGCTATTTTACAATATGACTTTAAGTTGAAATTTGCACCTAGAGTTTTATTCAGTAGTATCTCCATTCTTATGGTCTCATACAAACTAAAATATTAAAAGTAATTTATGAGGAAAATATTGCAGGTATGTAGTGATTATGATTTTTGCCTTATTAATATTCTTTCAAAAAGAGCTGAGAACATGATTGCTCAAAAAATTATAAAACTAAGACAAAAGAGTTAGGAAAGGGCAAAGGAAAGATACTTTTCATTTCAATTAAAACCTGGGACTGGCAATGTATGTCCTTCTTTTGCTTCGAAAAACGTGTAAGAGAGAGTGATCACATCAACTTTTGCCATTTTTGGATCTTCAGCAAATTCAGGATCAATGAAGAAAAATACAGGCATATCTACTTCTTCTTGAGGATTAAGCCTTTGTTCTTCAAAACAAAAGCACTAGAAATTGGAAAGAATAGTTAACTTTTCTATTTGTACAATTATAGAATTCATGACTTACACTGAAAACAGTATTTTTTAATTTACTGTCATTACTTTATCATTCTAGAATTCAATACAGAATTGGTAAATTTTAAATTTGTTAAGACTACTGGCCGAATTTAGTTTTATACAGCTACAGTCTGTTAAATTATTTAGGCAAAAAAACACTTTTTTTTGCCTTTGTTGTAAGAGCTTTAAGTTGCTCTAGAGCCCAGCTTCTTAAACTGCATTGCCACCTCATATGGAATATTGTAACTGAATGTGGGGGTCATAAAATTATGATTATCAGCGAATGTTTGATTTGTGTATAACAATTTTATATACTTATAAACCTGGAATCACATAAAAATTTTTTGGGTAATAAGGGGTCACGAGAGTAAGAGACACCCTGTTCTAGAGGATTAATCATTGAAAATCTTGGACAAGTAATCAAAGGGGAAAAAAAACCCCAAAGTTTTGAATGAATTTATGCTTATATTTGGAGTAGTATGGCTTTCAAGATTATGTTCCTTTTTTCAGTTATCCAAAAGATAACAATAAACTGAGATGGCAGTTATGCTATCTATACCTTAATCTTTTTTATGAAGAGTTTTTACTTAGCATACCTGTATTTTATTAAAATACTGTCCAGCTTCAAATGGCACAACATTATATGTAGATATTCCAATTACTGGTTTGTCAGTAGGATTCTTAGCTTTGTAAAATGCCAATGCAGTCTCTCCTGGTGCCACCTGTTTTGAAGAAAAAATCATGTACTTTATCTACATTTAACTTTTTATCTTTCAATTGCTTATCAATTGAATCACTCCCCTCACTGTATATATAAACCTAACTGAAGTCAAAGAACATACATGACTTACAATTGAGAAAGGCAAAAGAAAAAAATTAGTCTAATTTCTACATCTTACAACTCTATAAATGGAAGCCTAGTTCAGTTCAACATACAATAAATGTCTTATGTGTAAAATGGTGCCTACTCTTATAAGCCAGAAAATAACACAAAAATAAAAAAAGTAAAACACAAAAAGTATTAAAATAATAGAAAAATAACACAAAATAAGCTTATTTGAGAGATTTAAAAAAAAAAAAAAGGATTATTTTCTAAAGGTCTATGTGTGGAAGGAAGATTATTGCTATTTAGGGAAGATTCAGGAAAACTTCCAAGATTTAATTTAAAGCTAGAAGGTTTACCTGAGCATGAACCTCTTCTACAAGGATCATGCCAAACAGCTATATAGCCTTTACCTAAAGAGCTCCTACACTGGAGAATTTTCTACCTTCTGAGAAAGACAATCTCAATTTTGGCCAGCTCTATTAAAAGTTTTTCCTCACATTGGACCAAAATAATCTACTTCTTAATTTTTCCCTATTGATCTCCGATGAATCATTCATTTGTATATTCATTCAAGATTAAGTACATATGTCTTTAGAGCACTGCGCTAGGTAGTAGGAAGCTTAAGTTTGGATAACACAGGGCCTTTAGGGCACTGGGCTAGGTAGTAGGAAACATAAGTTTGGATTAGACAGGGTTCAGAAGTTTATAATACAGTAGGTAAATAACTACCACAAGTAACTACGGCACAAATGAAGTAGATTTGCCACAAAAAAGAAAAAAAAAAAGCTACATAAGAGCAGATGCTGTTTCCAACCAGGAAAACTGAGGCCAATATTTTGAGGTGGACAGGAATTCAACAGGTAAAGAAATAGAATGGTGACCAAGCACAAAAGACAGGGTAGACCACTTTTACTAGAATAATTACTGACATTTTTATTGTACTTAACAGTTCAAAAAGTATTTAAATGCAATAACTCATTTTATCCTTATAACAACTCCATAAGAAACTATAAGCATTATGCCTATTTTATAAACGAGCTATCTTAACGTAACCCAAAGTAGGATTCACACATACTTCCCTTGACTCTAATGCCCTAGTTCCTAAAGTATACTGCCTCTGGAACTCAGGCTAAAATGGAAAAAAAGCAATACAAGTTTATCACCTGATGGAACAAGAGTAGACAAACTAAAAAGGTAAAGCAGAGTCAAAGGCTCTGTCCAAAAGGAAGGACACATATTTCAGTGGGATATCCAAGTACAAGTATTCTTGAAGGCAGCTAGAAATATATGACTAGAACTCAGAAAACAAAGCTAGGTTTTCTAGCTTTAGATTTAGATTTAGAGGTTTTCTGCATAGAGTTGGAATGAACAAGATTGCCAAAGGAAAGACTATAAATAGAGATGAAGATCAAAGGCACACCCTTAGGAAATATAAGCAATAAGAAAGCAGGAAGTAGACAAGCTGGTGAAGGAATGGTCATATGGGAAAGAAGACTCTCAAACCAAGGCAAGAGAAAAACTATTCAGCAAACAGGAGTAATCAATCGTGTTAGAAACAGCAGAGAGGTCAAAGAGGAAGAGGACTTGGAGGAAAAAAGCCAGTATAACTTCAGGGACTCTGAGGACATTGGTGAGAGAATAATTTCAGCAGAATGAATTTAGAAGCTGGATTTCAAAGAGCTGAGAAAATGGAATAATGACGAAATGAAGGCATCTGCAGATAAAGATGGGCCAGTCAGTTCTAATAGATTTGTGATGTCTGAAAATGCCATCCACATCTAGAGAGAGAACTCTGAAGATTGATTGTGGATCAAAGAAGAGTATTTTCACTTTTTTGTTATTTGCTTGTTTTTTTCCCCCCTCTCATGCTGTTTTTCTTTTGATCTGAGTTTTTTTTTTTCCCTCAGCATGACAAATATGGAAATGTTTAAAAGAATTACATGAATTTAACCTCTATCAGACTGCTTACTCTCTTGGGGGCGGGGGAGCAGGAAAGGGAGAAAAATTTGGAAATAAGGTTTTGTGAAGATGAATGTAGAAAACCTCTGCATGTATTTTGGAAAATAAAATACAATTAAACATTAAATAAACAAACATGGGCCAGTGCCTGGATAAACTAGAAGGAGCATTTTTAAAAAAAAGGATATTAGGTATCTGAGCAGATTTGGAAAGCAATAGAAAGGTGTGAAAAAAAAGGTAAGATTAAAGATGCCCTGAAAAAAGAGGAACTGTCTTCAGAAACAGAAGCTTGGAATGAAAAGGATCAAGAACCTATATATAAGGCTTAGTGAAAAAGTGATACCTCCATTATCTAAGCTTTTAAAAAAGGTGATATTCCAACAAGAATTGAAGAATGGAGGAGAGGAACCTGAAGAAGCTAAAGCAAGATGCCCTCAATCTCCTGAGAAAATTTAGGCTAGCTTCTATTTAACTGAATAAGAGTTTGGGGGACAAAAGAAAAGCTCTGAAACACATTAGGGAATGAATGAATCACTGAAGATAAAGAGAATAGACAGAGTAATGAACTTTTAGTTGTGATATTGAGTGTATCATCATCCTTAAATTTTATCTTCTCAATATTAAATAATACTAGTATAGCATGCTCGCCAGATCACTAACAAGCCTAATCATATAGCTCATATATCAGAATGTTAGAGATACAACTTTTAAGAAGGGAAAGGAAAAAGTGCAAGGAGCCCATAAATGAGAGAACTGAAAGGAGGAATAAGAGAAATATCAAGAGACTGTATTGACTTTGAAGCCAAGAGTAACAAAAATATCCAAAAGGAAGTAGTCAATGGTATCAAATGCTGCAAGAAAGGTCACTGGGTGGGAATTTTAAAAAGGTTGTTGACCAAAAGGTTGTGACCTTTTGGAGAGCAATTTCATAACGTAAGGAGGATAGGTATTGAAAAGAAAGCAGATGATGACAAAGTGGAGGCATCATTAAGTGTAAAAACTTTCTCAAGATGGCAGTCATGGGGGAGAGAAGATGAGAGTATCTAGTTGGAATAGACATATCAAGCAAAGATTAAGGAGCTAGGACATAGAGAACTGATCATGTTTGCAGGCAGATGAACAGGTCAAACAGGGAGGAAGAAACAAGAGGAATGAAAGACAGGTAATGTTTAGAGGGAAGATTAAGTGAAGTTTGAAATTAAAGGAGGAAAAAACAGTTTTGACTATTCATTAAAGAGAATATACAATCTATTAAGTTATTTTAATCAAGATTTTATAGCAGTGATATTAAAACTCACCATGATAATTTCATTAGAATTCAGATCCTGAAACACTGAGACATTCAGTTCTTGGAAGCAATGGTGAAAAGAATGTATGGAGAGAGAGAAACTAGGCAGGGATAAGAGAGAGGAAGGAAAGAGATCAAGAGGAAGTAGGGGGGATGAAAGAGAAAAACACATTAAAGTGATTAATACTAGTCATAATTTTAAAATATTTAGATGAGTGATTTCCTAAAGACTTGAAATTACTTAAAAGTACCATTAAAAATTTATTTTTGATTAAAGTTATTGAATCTGGTCCTATCTCTAATGCTACCCCTCCCCTCCAATACTTCTCTCTGGGCTTTAGCTTACTCATTTGCATTATTAGAGCTTGAATGAGATAAACTTTTACGGTTTTTTTTTCTGACATTTAGCACAGACTATTAAATGTGTCAATCACTTACATATATTTCTGTTTGTTGAGGCCTAAAATTCCATTGGAGACTTGCATGCACATCTGCATTAAAGGTGACTTTAACAATTCGATCTTTAACAGGTATCATCGTCTCAATCTGGTCTGAAGCATGACCAGCTACAGGTGACCCACCGAGTCCTGTAGTCTGGGGGAAAAAAATTATTACAAAGTATATTAAAAACAAGACATTTTTATAGAGATATGTCATAATCATGAAATGTCCCTTTGAAACATTATTATAGGATTAAAGGATCCCTGATCAACTTGGATTAGTGAGGATAGAAAACCAGGCCTAGTCAGGAAGACTCGCCTTCCTCAATTCAAATTCAACCTCAGATATTTATTAGCTGTGAGACCCCAAGCAAGTCATTTAATCCTGCTCATCTCAATTTTCTCATCTGTAAAATGAGCTGGAGAGGGAAATGGCAAACTACTATAGTATCTTCACCAAGAAAACCCCAACTGGGGTTTCAAAGAGTGGATGGAACACAGCCAAAACAAACGAATAATCACAAAGCTCTATAGCCAAAGATCTACCTCAGAAGCTAAGTACTTTTTTGGAGGGGGAGAAAGGCAGATGGGGTTAAGTGATTACCCTGGAATTACACTGTGTGGGGCTAGATTTGAACCCAGGTTCTTTAGACTGCCTAGCTGCCCCTCCAAAACCATAGATTTTTCAACCAAGTCTTGATGCTCCAAAACATGATTTCTTTCCATCAAATCCCAATGATGCAGCGAATTACTATTTTAAAAAAATAAGTTTTAAATGCATTTAAATTACAACTGTAACAATGGTCCTAATTGCTTTAAAACTCATAAACACACTATCCTACCATTTAAATTTCTGTTATAAGTGTATGAAATTTTCATACAGATAAGTATGAAATGTCTGCATTTGTACAATTATTTTACTTTTTAAGTGTTGAACACCTTAATTTCCAGTTCTGGTCACTTAACAAAGAAGGTACCACTGATTAACAAAGGTCATCTGGGGCTTTATTCTAGTGGTCACATCCCTAAGGACCCTTCTGGTCTAGCTCTCTAGTTAGTTCTAGAGCCATCTAATTATATTCAATCAAAAGCATTTATTGTGTTGCCAGCACTAAGCGAAGTATGCACATATAAAAGAATAAAAGTTCTTGTTTTAATTTTAAAGAACATACATACATATACATATATATGTATGTATGTATGTATTTACAAAACATACAAAGCAGATACAAGAGCAAGGTTATGAGACAGCAGCACTATCAGGAACAGTCTGGTTGGTAAAAGATGGCAACTCAGTTGAATCTTAAAGGAAATTCCCAGGGATTCCCAAAACTGGAGGTGAGAAAGCAGTGTATTCTAGGAAAAGGCAACAGCCAGTGCAAAAAGATGGCTAGTTGTATGAAGAATAGCAAAAAATCATAAAACGCATAGGAGGAGTAATGTGTAATCAGATTGGAAAAGCAGGATGGGAACCATGTTTTAAAAAACTTTAAATAACAAAAAAGTTATGATCCTAGAGAGGGAGATATTGCGGTTCATCAAGTAGGAGGTGACACACTGAGACCTGCACTTTAGGACAATTACTTGGCAGCAATGGGGAGAATAAGTTGAAGTAGGCAAAGATAGAAAGCAGGTCAGTTTAGAGGTTATCTTAACCGTCCAGAGGAGACCTGAGCAAGGTCTGAATGGAAAGTGGTTGGATAAGGGAAGAGTTGTAAAGACACGTTGTAGAAGTAGAATTGACAAGATCTGGCAATTACCTGAGAATGTCAGGTCTCCAAAGTCAGTTGTGCTTTTGTGCTGCCTAATGAACAGCAGCTGTGTCTTCTCAAAATGTCCTGTCCCCCAGGGATCCACACAAGGTTGTGTACACAAACACCCTGTACTACATAATCTAACCTAACAACCTTACCAGTCTTCTCACACACCACTCCCCACTACGTGCTCCGAGCCAGTAAATATATTTGTTTGCAATTTAATCTCTCAGTTAGACTGTAAGCTCCTGAGGGCAGGGGCTCCCTACGGCCAAATAGCAAACATTTAACTATCTCTTGAATGGAACTTAATGTTTGCTGAAAGAATGAACGAACAGTCCAACGGGCTGTGTCACAAAAGGGAAATCTCCAGGGCAAGGTGCGGGTCAACAGCATTACAAGCTACATGGAACACAGAGAAAAGGCTCCGGACAGAGCAACTGTAGCTTGCATTCACTTAGCAGCTATTTTAAAATTCACAAGGCACTTAGCCGAAGTTATCTCACTAGATCCGGATAAGGAGGCAGAAAGAGGTGGGTGCTGGGTTTTTTGAATCCCCATATTACAGGTGAGGAAGCTGAGGCCCGGAGAGGCGGAATGACTGGACCGGGGACACAGGCGCGTGCGAAGCCGAGCTTGGGGCCGACATCGTTCCTAGCAAGGGCCCTCACGGGCTGCGTGACCCAGCCCCTCCCGGCTCTGGGCCTCAGTTTTCGCTCCGAACTCGGGCTCCCCTTAGCCCTCCTACCTGGCAGTAAAGGCGGTAGAGGGGCACGGCGGCGTAGGAGGCCCCGATCATGCCCACGGCGGCCGCAGCCATGTACGTGAGCACCGTGCGATTCCGCCGCCGCCATTCCTGCTCCTGCTCTCGGGCAAACGGATTGGTGCTCTTGAGCCTCCACCGCGGCGGCCGCGCTTGAGGGGCTGCGACCCGACCGCCCCACCAACCCCAGCAAGCCCCGAGACGCTTCCAATGGGGCCGCCCCAACACCGCCATGGAAACCGGGGCAAAGCGCCCGAGCCCCACTTCCGGCTTCCGGTAGCGCGAGATTTCCCGGTGCCGGCTCGAGAGTGGCTGCCAGGACTTCGTGACGTCAGAGTACGGCGTCGGCGTCGGCGTCGGCGTCAGCGGCTTATTCCAGCCAGCTCCCGCGGCGGCCGCGACGACTCCTTCAGTAGCCTCGGCTTCAGGGGACGTGCTACGGCGGCCGGGCGGCGAGGTTGTGGGTGAGTTCGCGTTTCGTTCCCGAACTCGAGCCCCTCCCCATCCGGCCCCCAAACACCTGAGCTTCAAGTTCCGCGCGTGGATTCCTCCTTGCTACCGAGCCTCTCCCTCCCGAGTCGGGGCTGGAGTTCCTGCTTGATGGGAGACCCCCGGCATCACGCGCCCCTATTCCTAGTGACCTCTCCCGACGGAGATGGGAGGTAGACTCTGAGAACCTGAGTGCGAATTGCGCCTCTGTCTTTCTGTTGTTGTGTGACCTTAGGAGCATCTCCCAACCTCTCTGATGCTCATTTTCTAAGCTGAGCAAGGGGCGACTTGGACTAGACCTTTTTTTTTTCTTTACTTTTTTTTTTGGGGGGGGGGCGGAATTGACCTCTTTTAGCATCTTACTTTTACTTTTTTTTTTAGCATCTTACTAAAACGCATTTATTAAGCATCGTGTTAAACGCTGGCGCTAAGAGAAAAACAAAAAAGTCAAAAGGCAGCCCACGTTTTACAACGCATAAGAATGCATATGATTTCAAATCAAATTAGCAAGCGTTTATTAAGAGCCTACTATGTGCCAAAAAAAAACTACTGTGTGGCAGGTGCTGTGCTCAAAGCTTTATAGGTATCACAGGGAGGGAGGAGCTATCTTTATTCCCATTTTGCAGAGGAGGAAACTGAGGCTGAGAAAATTTAAGAGCCAGGACCCGGATCACAAAGCCAATACTTGTTTGAAGTTAGTATTTGAACGCAGAACTTTATGCCTCTTAAGCCCATCCGGTCTCCTAGCTGTCAATCCAAAAGCAAACAAACAAACAAACAAAAAAAAAAAACAGTTCTGGCCTCTTCTAATAGGGATAATAGTACATAAAAGCGAGCTAGCTGAAAAGGAAACCAATTATCTTGAAATACAATTATCAAAATACTTAACTTGGACAGTACCCCCTGGACTAAATAATTTTTTTAAGACTAAATTCTATTAAAAAAATTTTTTTCCCAGTTAACAGGCTTTTATTTTTGTTCCTTCCCTAACAGACAAATAACAAACCCTTCCTAACAGATATATTGGCCAGAATAAATGATCTCTAAAAATGTTTCTGCTTCAGTGTTCCCACTCTATCGATTTAAGGACCTATCTTGATTCAACAGAAAAATGCAATAAGATTTTTGGGACCCCCTGTACAATAAAGATATACACATTCATAAGATTATATTTAGAACAGGAAGGGTCCTTGAAGGCCATGAAATCCCACTCCCTTATTTTACAGTTGAGGAAACCAAATCATAGAGGAAGAGACTTGCCTAGAGTCATATAGCTTAGTGTAAGGAAGATTTGAATTGGGTTCTTTCTATTAAGTCTAGCACTTTACCTATCATACCACCCTTAATTCTATTTTGAGTTCTCTGTTTCAATTATGAGCTTTTTAAAAGAATCCCTTCTTTTGTTCATCCTCTGTTTCCCCAGTGTTTAGCAGAATGCCTGGTGTGTAAATAGATAGTAAGGTCTTAGCAAATGCTTATTGTTTCATTTTCATATGAAGAACAGTTGTGGAAACTGGGAATGTTTAGACTAGAAAAGACAAGATGTAGTGTTTTTATTGGGAGGGGGGAGAAAGAGAGAAAGGAGAGAGAATTTTAGGAGGAGGGGGGAGAGAGACAAAAAGAGCTTCCAAGAGCAAGAGTATGTGACTGTGTTCAGTAAAACTCAAGATAAAATAAGACATTTTTATATGAAGAGTTGCTGTTAGTATGGATTAGACTTATTCTGCTCAGCTACAGAAATTCAGAGTTCTAGGACCCTTACCAGAGTTCTGGTTTGGAAGAAAGTGTTTTTCTAATTAGAGCTGGCCACCTTTGGTCTTAAGTTTATCACCCTCAGCCATATGTAGTGGTATAATGGAAAGACACCTAGGCTATGGAACCAAGAAACCTGGGAATGAGTTCTGCAGGCTCCTTGTCATTGTATGACCTGAGGCAAGTCCTCTTACCCACCTGAGACTTAGTTTTCTCATACATAGAATGAAACTAACATTTATATTATTTACCTTACAGTTGTAATGAGGAAAGTGTTTTGGGATTTTATATAAATATGAGCTGTAATTGTTAATCATTTAGATTAATCAGGCACTTTAGGGAAGAAATTCTAGTTTCAGGCACCTCCCACCCTGAACTAAAGAGTTGAGGTCCCTTCAGATCCTATGAATTCCTTTATGTTTGCATGTCCATTTTATGCACATGTAATTTTTTTTCCTCCAAGTTATTTTATAAGCATCTTAGAGTCATAATCACAGATCAGAGCTGGAACAAACCCTAACAGTCATTTAGTTAAACCCCTCAGTGGGGAAATGGATTCTCAGAAAAAAGTTAAATTGTTTAGGATCTTAGAGGAAATAAGCCAAGAACCATTTCTTCTTTAGCTCTCTATAGGATCTAGAAAATTGTTTCCCCCCTCTACCTTTCCTCCAACCCCACATGCAGTGTTTTTCCCTCTCCCTTTCCCTTCCATCCCTCTTTTTCTCTTTTCCCTTTTCTTCTTCTCTCTCTCACCCTTTCACTCCTTCTTTCTTTCTTCCTCTTTTCCTCTTCCCCTCTACCTTTTTTCCCTCCCTTCTCCCCCTTTTTTCCCCTCCCCCCTCTTTTTTCTCCTGTCTTCCTCTCCTCTCCTCTTCTCTCCTCTCACTGTCTCTCTCTTTATCTCTCTGCAATGTAGACAACTGAATAAATGTTCTACAGCAAAAGCTCATCCTTAAAGGCTCCTTAGGACAATTCCCAAGAACAGACAGACCAACAGGGATGCTGTGTAAATTCATCATATTTCCATGGTTTTGATTTCTGTGGTCTTTATTTAGAAAGTTCTGCATTTCATATAGCTTGCTAATATTTAGTATGGCAACAAATTGAATTTTTCATTTTTATTTTCAGTACCAAATTCTCTCCCTTCATCTATCCCTCCCCTATTCATTGAGAAGGCAGAAAATACAACAGCATTATTACATATAAAGTCATGCAAAACATTTCTACACTAGCTATGTTGCAAAAGGAAGATAATGAAGCCAATTAGGTGCATGCACAAAATTCATTATTAATGATGATCTGAGAAGAGAGGGAAGAAGCAGCTCAATTTGGAAATAGAATATAATGGAAGTGCTTATGTCTTAAGTCCATTTTCCATCCCATATATATTCCTGGTTCACTTAGTTTACTGGTTAGTGCCACCTGTACCAAAACTTTCCAACAGGTGGGATATTGGTATTGCTGAGTAATTCCAGTATGTCTTTTCTTCTTATGGCACTTATACCTGTTGTTTTTCTGTCTTTCATGTTAAGCTGATCATTGCAACATTTTTGAATGAATCAGCTTGTAATTCTATAGCAACCTGCCTATCATTTGAATTTTTAGTAGCAGTTTTAGGTGCTTATCCAAACAGTAAAATCAACAGGGCTTCATTGACCAGGATATCAGGATTCTACCCTACTACTTTCTTGGCCTCAGGGTCTACATCACCTGGCCAGTGCTTTCTTATACTACTTGTTATCCTTCCCATTCTCATGGGAGTCCATTATTAAAGAAAGTTATTATTATTGTTATTGTTACTATTATATGTGTATTAATATGAGGCTTTGGAACATCTAAAAACAAAACACAAAGCTTTAAAAAAAACTGCTTGCATTCATACTTTTATTTTAAAACAGAATCACAGGGTAGTTAATAAACATAGAAAATCCATTTGAAAGTATTTACAATCTGACTATGAAGAAAAGAGGGGAAGAGAGGAAGAAAATTGTTATTCTCCACTGTTGTCAGATACCATATTGTCACTATTATGACATTTGGGGTATACACACACACACATATATATAGGTATATATGTGTGTATTCATATATATACATATGTGTATATATATATATATATAATATATATATATATATTATATATATATATATATTGCAGAACTAGCCATATCTATATTGTTTGTGCATGTGTATATGTGTGTGTTAACAAGTTTTGTTTTGTTTTTTACCTTAAAATTTAAAATATTACAAATATTAAGGTATTAAGTAAATATCCCATTTCCCATTTACTTTTTTGCATGTTGGTATGCACCCCTCATGCTCCATTGAAATATAATGTTAGTGATATATTATTAAGAAATGATGTTTCTAATACAATGTCATACTATGTGATTTCAATTCATTCACTAGCTATAGATTGGGGTTATCTTTCTCTATTCTTTATATCTTAGGAGGAACAATGATGCCCCTGAATCTAAGTTGAAAGACCAATCAAATCATAATTTATTTTGTAAGTGATATGGGATGGACCTTTTTAGTTTTCAGATTCTGTTGGTGGGAGCTAGGTGGTAAAGTGGATATTGTGCTGAGCCTAAAGTTAGTAAAACTGTTCTTCTTGAGTTCAAATTTGGCCTCAGATAATTCCTAGCTGTGTGATCCTGGGCAAGTCACCTAACCCTATTTGCCTCAGTCTTTATCTCAAAAATGACCTGGAGAAGGAAATGTAAACCACTCTAGTATCTTTGCCAAGAAAACCCCAAATGGGATCACAAAAAAATTGGACACAACCAAAATGATTGAATGAAACACATTCTACTGTTGGCTTATATAACTGGGACTTATGGAGCCCTACAGTTTCTGAAAGTTTAGAACTTATATACCACTTAAAGAGCAATAAATTGGCACATGATAGGTTGTCAATAGGTTGCAACACATATCAAATAAGGAAATACTAAGAAATATTCTAAGGAAGGGAGGACATTAACAAAATGCGTGATGGGGAAAAAATTGGCCTGGCCATTTGGCAAATGAAAAAGATAGCTGTTGGACATCTTGTATGCTCCTTGATGTTCTTACAATGTCCAGAAAAAGTACCTAAACTTATAAGAAGACATAGAGTATAGTCACACAGGATGGCAGAAATAGATGAGTTCTAGAAGGAATATCCACATCCCTGAGCTCATGAATCCATTTGAATATAAGGTATGGACTGAACCATTTAATCTCATTTTGTGAATGGTAATACTCTAAAGATTCTTCAGAACCCCAGAAGTATCTTGTAACTGGAATAGCAGCATGGTGGGAAAAGACTTAGAAATGATGTTCTTAGGATTTGAGTTCAAACTCCAGTTCTATCATATCCTATATGCGTGAGATCTTGAATGAGTCCATTTTAGTTCATCAAATGTTATTTTGAGAAATGGATTGTAACATTCAAGTCAATGAATAAATGAATGCATTATACCAAGGTAAATTGAATAATTTCTGTTTCATTGTCCCATCATCAGTCAGTTTGACTGAGGGTACCTATGTGAATTACATGCTGATGAAATTGTACCACAAAAATTAGGCAGATCAGCAGGTGCTCTGAGAGAGAAAGATGGGGGGTGGGAGGGAGAGAGAGAGAGAGAGAGAGAGGAGAATGAATGAGAATAAAGAAGAGAAAAACGGTATGTGAGAGAAAAAGAAAAGAAAGAGAGAAGGAAAGAGGGAGGGAAGAAGGAAGGAATGAAGGAAAAACAATATCTCAGACATAGGATTCTATGGAGAGTTAACACTGCAGACCCTGACATACACAGGTATACTATAAAGTGGTCTGCAAATTTAAAAAGAGTTGAAGTCCAAAAGTTTGGAACTTGGAAAATATTTCCCCATAGAATAGTGCTATTATGGTCTCATTTGATCTTCCCAACATCTCTTTCAGAAAAAAAGGACAAGAATCAATGTGTGTTGACAAAGTCTGTGCCAATTTGTGCCCACAAGATGATATTCCTGTCTCTTGGGAAAGGATTTGTCCTATGCATGAGACAGTTTCTTAGGATTCATGTGGAGTCCATGCTGTGAAATAAAGGCAGTCAGTGGCCTTCAAAATGCACCTTAGAATGCTTCTCCAACTACAAGGAATTCAGTTGCACACCTACTAGCAATATTAGACCAGTTGGGTCGGTGCCAACCTTTAAGTGATTTATTCAAGTTGGCAAACCATTGCATGACTGTTATGTGAAGACAACAGTTAATGCAGCATAGTTTCTTGAACACCAGATTTAGAAACCAGAAGTCCTGCTTCTAACACTTAGCAGCTGTGTGATCACGGACAAGTCCAATAATCTATCAGTGCAGCCCAGCCCCCATCTCAGATTGCCCTGAAAAATTAAATTACCAAAGCTATTAGTCTGCATCTTGGAAGGGGCTGGAGGAAAAGGTGAAGTTTGCATACTGGGGAAAACAATGAAATAGAAGATCTGGAACACATCTACCCACCCACCCATGCCTGTGAAGTACAAGACATTTTATTTTTTATTTTTTTATTTTTTTGCTGAGGCAGTTGGAGTTAAGTGATTTGCCCAGGGTCACATAGCCAGGAAGTGTTGAGTCTGAGGCCAGATTTGAATTCAGGTCCTCTTGACTTCAGAGCTGGTGCTCTATCTACTACACCAAATACCTATCCCTGTACAAGACATTTTAAATGAAAAGCATTTCATTATATTGGGGATTCATTTCAAACATGGATCAGACTAGATAGCCTTTGCCATCCCTTCTAACTAAAATTCTATTGTCATGGGACTGCTTTGTTCTTCCTATCAGTTGAATTCAGACAGTGGTCCACGGTTGTTTCTTCTCCCTCTCAATAAGAAGCTACCATGCATCTCAATCAGAAGTGGATTAAAATTTAGGTTCTGCTACCACTGTGACCAGAGATAAGTCATTTAAGCTTAGAGGATGTTGATTTCTTCATATGTGAAAGGAGGAGACTTAAATAAATTTATCTCTAAAGTTCCTTCATGTTTTAAATCTACTGTTCTATGACTATGAATCTCTGTTTTAAAGCTTTGTAAACTTTTGCTCTAGAATTCTGTTGGCTTGTACTCTAGAAGAGTGGCTGTGTTTCATTTCTGTCAACAGCCTCTCTATTGGGGAAACGAAGGAAGAGTTAAGTATTCCCTTCCCCAACCCTACAGGAGAGAAGTGTCTCACTGATCCCATTTTCCTCATGAATTGCTCTTTGAATGAAGGACAAAAAGGAGCTGGTTGAGATTTCCCCACCAAATGATGGAACTAGGTCAAAAATAGAGGAGAGATTCCTTAACTCTTTTCTACCAGTAATATTCCTTATTAATTAAGAAATGGGAGGGAGCCAAGAACTGATGAAGTTCTCCAACTTAGTACCCATCTGGGAAAGGATTAAAGGATTTAGCATCTAGTGAACCCCTCTTCCAAGGGAGGCAGTTCCTTCCCTGAACTCTTCTTGCGGTCAAGATGGTGAGTAACATAGGGAAAAGAAGGAAAACGGGTGGAATCCTAAGAGATCTTGGAATAGTTTATTTGGGAACATCTAACCTTTGTATTAACTGCACCTTCATAGCAAGTGCTGGGTAATGAGAAAAACTTGAATTCAGATCCATCTTTAGATTCTCACTAGCTGTTCGTCCTGGGTGAGTCCCTTAACCCCATTTGCCTCAGTTTCCCCATCTGTAAGAAGAGCTGGAGAAGGAAATGCAAACCACTCCAGTATCTTTGCCAAGAAAATCTCAAAAAAGTCACAAAGAGCCAGATGTGACTGAAAAGTTACTGGGCAAGGCAAAGTAGCCTTTGGGTGGGAGGGTTATGGCTCTGGAGGAGAGAGGTAGGCTGGTAGCTTTGCATACTCTGCCTCACCTAAACCTAATTGATTTGCAAGTCATCATATCACCTTCCTAATATAATGATTCTCTTTGAAAATGAAGGACAAATAGTAACCTGGTAGTAGCAGGATCTTACTTTCAAAAGGAAAGCTGCCTGATACTGAAAGGAGGAAGAGAAATACAGACTGACTACCATGTTTCTTTGCCCAGTATAAGACAGAAGGAGGACTGTGCTTGGGGATCCCCATCCAGATGGATCTACAAGAGGATGTGGCTAAAATTTTAAATCTAAAAAAAATTGCTTAGACTCCATGCTGGACTCCATCCTGTCTAGCCCTCTTTTACAGAGTCCAGAGACAATGAAGAGATCATGTAGGTTAGGTAATAATAAAGCTAGGATTTAAATTTAGCTCCTCTTGACCACAAAATCAATGTTCTTTGCAATGTGTTGTATTGCCTTGCCAGAATCAATGGAACCCAGAAGCTTGGTTTTCTTCCTTAAAGGCAGGTCAGAAACAAGTTAACTTTTTTGTAGCTGATTTAAGTTACATCTTCACAAACTAACATGGGTACCAGATATAACACAACTTGTACATTAATTGTTTGACAATTTTCAAAATGCTTTTGTAACAATGACCCAGTGAGCTTGATGTGTGGCAGGGGATGTGCATACTTCTGTTTTATGAATAGATAGATATATTTCAGATGAAAACAATAAGACAGTTCTCAAAATATAAGTTTCAGAGCCATTGGTGATGTTCCTCAAGGTGGGCACTTTTTCACTTTGATCTTTGTGTTCCAATACTTAACCCAGTCCCTGGAACATAGTTGGTGCTTAATACATGTGTATTGATTGATTGAATGAATGACTGTGCCCAGCACCTGACACACAGCAGTCTTAATAAATGCTTATTGAATTGAGGGGAAAAGAAAAAAATAATGGTTCTTTCTAATCTCTGCTCCCATGTGCCTTCCTTCAGAGATTCTCTTCCATTCATTGTATATGTCTTGGATGTCTCTACTTTTCTTCATTGGAAAGCAGTTGCTAAGTTTTTGCTTTTCTTTGTATTCTCACTGATTAGTATAGTATTTGATTCATAATAAATGCTTGTTAATTCACTGTTAAAGTCAAGAATTGTATGTTTTGTTTTGTTTTTTATTTTTTTCTTTGCATCCCTAAAACTTAGTATAATGCCAGATACATAGTAAGCACTTAGTGAGTGTTTGCTGATAGAATGAAGAAAAAGGGGGAAAAAAACACCCCTTCACAGCATTCTTTTCCATTAACTTCAAATTTACAAGAAGAGAAGGATCCATTGTTTCTTTGGTGTGGAGAATTCCTAGTGTGAGAATTGCCTCTATCAAAGTCTGTTGTAGTAAATAAATCTTCAGGAGTTTTTTGAGACACATAGAGGTTAAGTCTCACAGCTACTAAGTGGGAAGTGAACCCATGATTACTTGTCTTCCAAGCTTAGCAATCTGTCAGATACCACATTTTCTTTCCTTTTAAATCATTCTATCTTCAGATCAGATTCAGAACTGGAAGAGGTGGAAAAGAGCATTTATATATTCTAATCTCTCTTCATTTGGGGAAGGAATTTAGCTTAATTGACATGTGTAACATGATTAATTTGAAATTTGAGTGCATAAAAATGGCAACCAAATATTTTAGAAAAGTAGAGGCAGAGTTACATAATGAAAAAAACCACTGCGTTTGGGGTTGAGAGACCTGGATTTTAATCGAAACTCTGTTATTTATCCTTTGTGCCCCAGAACAATTGATAAATGCTTGCTGACAGTTCAGATCTCTGAATCTTATTATAAAATAAAAGATTTAGACTGCATGATTTCTAAGATCAGATTTATAATCAGGAATTCAAGCACCCAGTGTGAAGGGATCTTCCATTACTTTAGGGAAATCCTCTTCTGTCTTTGGAATAGACTCAGCCCAACTCCAAAGTCTCCAATTGATTAAGAGCCAGATAAGTATTCTTCAGATGGTCCTAAAGGCACCTATTTTCAATAACAGAGGGACTGTACTTCTCTGATGTCCCTAAGCTGCTTGAGAACTGTGCTGCCCCTTTCTTCTTGGAGCCACATCAGATGCTGTTGGTCCTTGTTCAACTTCCCTGGAGGGCCATTACAGAGGAGAAAGCATGTGCCTTTACTTCATTAGGTGGAAACTTAGTAGCCCATGGAAGTTGGTTTGTTTTGAACTTTCAGTAATATAAACCTAAAAGATTCAGAGTCCCTTTTTATTAAGTTACTTTTATTTCCTTACTAATTTTCAACTAGTAGAACCTGATTTCTGTAAAAGCATTTTGAAAATCTTGGATGAGACCCAAAAGTTGTTCAGTATTCAATATTCAATCACTAACCAAATTGTGGGAAATAATTGGTTCCATATATACATTTATTTACATATTCTAATGAGATTTATTTCTCTATACTGCTAACATTCACAATCACGTCTCTTATGGTCCTTGGCCTGCTTTTTAATGATTTCATCCTTCACAAAATCAAAAACTATCTTTAAATTTGGACTTATTCATCTTAACTCAAGCCCTATGGGTACTGCAACTAATATTGCTGGAAAATTTCCTCTTGTTATTTCTGACAAGTTTTTAAAGGCCTACTTTTAATTTGATTTTATTTTCCCACTAAGAATACATTAAATGAATGCCCTATGGATAAGTCACCAGACCCATCTATGGTATACCCAATATACCAGTCATCCAATAAATGTTATTTTGTAAGTTCTTTATGTTTTTAGCACATCATGACCCAAATCCAGTGCAGAATTATGAAACAGTATCATTTGCTGGACCTATCATTCTTTTTTATTCCATTATATTTAATTGTTTTCAAAATAATCTTGTTTTGCTTAATGCCATGTTTTTGCAGAGCAGTTGGCTATGTCAGGCAGATATAACTGTATTTTGTTCCTTATACTTATCTTTTGTTCTTAAACTTCAATAAAGTAGGAAGTCTAGAAGCATTTAAGTCCAAACATAGTACGAGCCACTATTCTAGACTCTAGATTTTGAGAAGTTTGGCCTACTTTTCCTTTCACACTGACCCAAGTCATATGGGGAAGGATTTAAGCTGCCTCTTGTTGAATGTGGTTGCCTATGCCCTCAGTGAAAAGGGACAGAGTGGCACTGTAGAAAGTATGCTTATATTTGAAATCTGAGGACATGAGTGGAATTCCTGCCTTCCCACTTATGTCTGTGCAAGAATAGGCAAGTCAGTTAAACTCTCAACCTCAATTATTCATCTGCAAATCTAGAAAATTGGACTAGATGCCTGGCTCTAGATCTCTGATCCTCTGCTTTCTGAATACTGTAGAATGGACATATAAAATTCAAAGATTTTTGTAGATGTTGACCATTAAATTTAGGATTGGTTCATAATCAGATCTATAAGAAACAATGCAATAGAAAAATAATATTAAAAAGTGAAAATGGGATTGTTTTAATTTAATTGGATTTCTGATGTACCCAGATTTCAAAAGAACCATTACTTTGATACTGCATTGAAGAAGCTTTAATTTAAAATTCTAGTGATAGATTTTTACCATCAAGTATATGACTTTCATGATGTGTGTATGCATGTGTGTGTGTGTGTGTGTGTGTGTGTGTGTATCTTAATATATTTAATAATATTACATTTTGTCTGGATTCCTCACACAAAGAATAAGGGGCTGTCCACTTGAAGTAATTATCTGCCCTTTAAAGTACTTGGTAGTTAATAACTACCAAAGCTGTAAAATTTGCAGTGTTTTAAATGATGTTTTTTAAATGCACAGAATTTTTTTTTTCCCATTCAAAGACGCCACACATGCTGCTGTCTTTCTATACAATTACCCTTCAGGGGTGGGGGAAAGCATTCATTATGTTGTTGCACTATGATTCACTTTACTCTGAGAGATAACTTGTAAATTATATCAGAAAGATTTTCAAAGTAGGTGAACCTGCTTCCAGTGAATAATCATTGGGGGAAATTAGAATAATGTGGGTGGCCAGTTTTCTTTAATGAGCATGGGTTTTGTTTTTGTTTTACCTGCCAAATTTTTCTTTGTTCCTTATCAAACGGAGATAAAAAGAGTAGGCTGATAGGAGAGGAAATGAGCACTTTCTTTCATTTAAATTATGGGTTAGAACTGCTTTTAAGTTCTGGAAGCTAAGAAAAATCTGAGTTTCTCTGATGTACTATCAAATAAGGTTGTGGTATTTGGGGGGGGATCCTTTTACTCTTCTTTTAAGTTATATGACCAAATTGCGAGGGGTTCTGATTACTTCACTTTTCATCATTTTACATGTTTTCTCATGCTAACCTGACTTCATATATTTTTTTAAAATAAAGGTTTTACTGGTAATTTTTATATCATTATCATTTTAGTAGTGAAGTTTGAATGGATGTACTAGTCACAGCATACAGTGCTTTATATCCCTTCATCATTTCATAGCTAGGTAATACCCCTTTATGACATGGTATAGAGATGGCCAGACTAACTCTGGCCAGAGTTAATCTCTGCCAAAACCACATCATCCTGCACTAACTTGGTAATAAACCTTTCAGCTCAGAGTGAGATTGTCCCATGGCTAGCTGATATCCAATCTATCTCCCAGGCCTATGCACTGAAATTTTTATCTCAGACATCTTGCTTCATAGCCTTAAAATCCAAAATTATCACTACTCCACAGTGTAATGTGATCTTGAAAACATTGAATAGAATTTGCATTTTCCGTATTGTTCATGAGATCATTGATTAGAGCTCAAAGGATTCTTAAAAATCATTTAGTTTAATTGCCTTATTTTAGATAAGGAATGAATTCTGGAGAGGTCAAATGACTTATCTTTTCAGATTCCCCATAATTTCAGTGCCTTTTCTTTTAATATCCATTTTATCATGTATATAACTTATTTGTACATTGTTGTTTGTTGTCTTCCCCATTAGACTGAACTCCTTCAAACCAGAAACTGTCTCTTGCTTTGTATCCTCAGTGCCTAGAATTGTACTTTATACATAGTATGGGCTTTTAAAATGTTTGTAAACTGACCATCCAAGGTCATATATGTGATAAGTAGCAGAACCAGGATTCAAATCAAGATGCTCTGCTAAGAAAAGTCTTTTCATTTCATCATTTTTTGGTGCTTGAGAAAAATTTGTTGAATTGAGTAAGTAGCTTTGTCTAGAGACCTGGGTTTTTCTTTCACCTCTGATACTAATGAATAACCATGGACCATTCATTTAACCTCTAATCCTCAGTTTTTTTGTCTTCAAAATGAGGGTGATGAAACTGTGGTACTTGGCTCATAGTTTATTATGAAGTTTAATTGACAAAGTGTATATAAAGGGCTTTGCTTTATATGAGAGTTATGTAAATGTCAGTATTAAATAGTTCTCAGAATGGTGAGAGAAAGGTTTGTCTAGTGAATTTCTTTTGACTTGTTTTAGTTTTTTCTACAGCACACCCAGGAGATGTTCAGTTAATGAAAGGAGAGGCAAGCATTGGCTTTCATAGCAACAGCTATTGTGGTTATGATCCATCATGTTGCCATCTTTCAGCATCTCTAATTGAAAAAGTGACATTAGTTTCATACTTTGTAGTAGTTTTATTTCTTTTTAACTTATCTATTTCCCAGGGAGAAGTGACCTCTCCATAATTTAAATTTTCTTAACACTTTCTTATACTTATTAGGACTTTGACTTGACAAGTGAGACCAAGTTAATGGTAGGTGACGGGCCCCAAGGGTAGGACATGTAAACCTAAGGGGTAAAAAGGACTAAACTTTTAAAAAGCTTCTTGGGTTCCACATGACTTCCTACAGGTCAGCTTCCTTCATTGGAGGATAGGATCAATCAAAAATCATTTAAAGTACCTATTATGTGCTCACTACTATATTAAGTTATAGTTATACAAAAAATTAAACAGCCTTGACTATTAAGGGATTTTATTGGAGGTGATATATGTATCTACTTAAGTATATGCAAATCATATGCAAAATAAATATAAGGTAATTAGATGAAGAGCACTAGCTCTTGAGCTAGTAGCATTTGAGCTCAGCTTTGAAGAAAACTAGAGAGTCTAATAAATGGAGGTGAAAAGAGAGGGAATTCTAGAGACAGGGAACAAAGACATGGCAGCAGGAGATGAAATGCTAGGTTTGAGGAAGAGCAAAGTCTTGTTTGACCACGTTGTGAAATCTTGAGTACTGTAAAGATAGACTGATTATTTAAAATAAGGTTAAAAAATAGATTGTCAAAGTGAGTGATTTGTATTTCATCCTAGAGAATATGTAGTTCCTGAAGGTTTTCAAGTATGGTGAACAAAGAATATTTTGGTAACCATGTGAAGGGCAGGTTACAATATGGAAAATATGTGAAAGGGGATAATTGTAATGAAACTGGAAAGGTAGCTTGGAGCTAGACTGTGAAGTGCTTTAAACATTTAAATATGAAATGCTTTAAATATATTTCGTAATACAGAATCACTAAAATTTATGTAGCAAAGAGTTAAAATTAGTAAATGTCTTTGGTCACAAGGAAAGAGGCTAGTTAAGCATAAATTATTAAAGTATATTATACATTATAAGATAATATATAACATATATATGTAATGTTATATGTTATAAAGTATTAGCATTCTGGAGAAATCAGATCCAAATAACTAAAGATTATTAATTATATAGCCAAGCTTTAAAAAAATTTTTTTTTGCATGGCAATTTTTCTGAAACATTGTATCACTACATAGGTTTATATGAACATTCCTTATGTTCTACTAGATTTCTGGAATCAGAGTATCCACTAGATGGCGTGCTTGATCATTTATTATAGAGCTGGATGGAAAGTTTAGCTCTCCAATTCAACAAACTCTTAATAAGCAAGTATTCTTTGTAAATTGTGGTGTTTTTCTTCTTTAAAATAAAATATAATGGTTCTCTCTAGGAGCAGGTTTCTTGAGGAGGTTTTCTGGAGGCAGCCTTAGTTTCAGTTAAAAGTAATAGTCACCCAAATGCAGCCAGGTATTAAAAGTTCAGATCTTTTATTGCTTCCTCCAAAATAGCCCAGTTAGTTTTCTTAGAGGCCTCTCTCTCTCCTTGGTTCTAAGAGCTCTTGCAGCTTTGTCCTTTGCTTCTGCCTCTGCTTTCTTCAGACTCCAGCCAGCACCAAGGTGGAAGATGCAATGAATCTCTCTTGCCTCGGAGAGAGGGCTTGTGGGCTTCCTCCCAGAGTGCTCCTCTCCAACCCCTGGCAGTGTTCGAAGTAAGTCACCCGAAGCTAAGAGCCTCTTTATATATATGATCTCCTAAAGGTTAACTCCTTCTTTTGGAGGCCAGGGCTTAAGGGAGGTGTGAATTCGGATATCTCATACTACACCCTGAAATCTCCCAAACATGAACTCCAATGAGTACTTAAATACTTCTTGCTTATATGAGCTCTTTAAAGATGTGAACACAAGCATTGTTTCTATCAGTTATGCTTAGTATCTTGTTTCAGGTTCTGTTAACACTAGAATTCCAACAGTAAATCATTGGGTATATAAAAATGAACAACAAAACAATGCTTTCCCTTAAGGAATTTACAGTATAATTGGAGTTATTTGACTTCACACAAATATACAAGTACACAAATAAGTAAGCTATAAGATAGAATGTAATAAGAGAAAAGCTGTTTAGGAAAATTGCCTTATTTTCTTCTTTTCTTTAATAATTGTTTTTTATTTTTGAAATACATACAAAGATAGTTTTCTACATTCACCCCTGAAAAACCTTATATTCCACATTTTTCTCTATCCCTTTCTCTCCCTCCCTCCCCTACACAGCAAGTAATCTAATATAGGTTAAACATGTGCAATTCTTCTAAACATATTTCCTCATTTATCATGCTTCACAAGAAAAATCTGATCAAAAAGGAAAAAAAGTGAGAAAGAAAAACCCAAACAAACAGCAACAAAAAAGATGAAAATGTTATATTATTATTATTTTCATTCATTCTCCATAGTCCTCTCTCTGGATGCAGATGACTCTCTTCATCCCACATCTATTGAAATTGGCCTGAATTATCTCATTGTTAAAAAGAGCCAAGTCCATCAGAATTGGTCCATAATCTTATTACTATGTATAATGTTCACTTAGTTCTACTTCACTTAGCATTAGTTCATGTAAGTCTCTCTAGGCCGTTTTGAAATCATCCTGTTGATCGTTTCTTAAAGAACAATAATATTCTATACCTTCCTATACCATGACTTATTCAGCCATTCTCCAACTTTTGAGCATCCATGCAGTTTCCAGTTCCTTGCCACTAAAAAAGGGCTGCTACATTTTTGCACATGTGGGTTCTTTTCCCTTTTTTATGATCTGTTTGGGATACAAGTTCAGTAGAAACACTACTGGATCAAAGGGTATGCACAGTTTGATAGCCCTTTGGGTATAGTTCCAAATTGTTCTCCAGAATGGTTGGATCAATTTACAACTCCACCACATCCGCTCCAACATTTGTCATTATCTTTTCCCATCTTAGCCAATTTAAGAGGTGTGTAGTGGTAACCTCATAGTTGTTTTAATTTGCATTTCTCTAATCAACAGTGTTTTAGAATATTTTTTCTTATGACTAGAAATGTCTTTAATTTCTTCATCTGAAAATTGTATATTCATATCTTTTGACTTTCTATTGGAGAATGGCTTGTATCCTTATAAATTTGAGTCAATTCTCTATATTTTTTTAAAATGATTTACAGACAAATTGGATGTAAAATTTTTTTCCCAGTTTACTGCCTTCCCTCTAATCTTAGCAGCACTGGTTTTGTTTGTATAGAAACCTTTCATTTAATAAAATCAAAATTATCCATTTTGCCTTTCATAATTTTCTAGTTCTTCTTTGGTCATAAATTCCTTCCTTCTCCACAGACTGAGAGGTAGACTGTCCTGTGTTCTCCTAATTTGCTTATAGTATGTCTATATTATGCGTAAATGTCTAAATTATGAACCCATTTCTCTCTTATCTTGGTCTACGAGATTAGGTATTGGTCAATGCCTAGTTTCTGCCATACTATTTTCCAATTTTCTCAGTTTTAATTTTTGTCAAATAGTGAGTTCTTATCTCAGAAATTGAGAAATCTTTTGGTTTATTAAACACTAGATTACTTTACTCATTGACCATTGTGTTTTGTGAAACTAACTTATTGTACTGATCAATTACTCTATTTCTTAACCAGTAAAAAATGGTTTTGATGACCACTGCTTTATAATATAGTTTTATGTCTGGTACAATCATGCCACCCTCATTTGCAATTTTTTTCATTAATTCCCTTGAAATTCTGAAATTCTAGTTCTTCCAGATGAATTTTGTTATTTTTTTTTTTATAGCTCTATAAAGTAATTTCTTGACAATTTGTTTTGGCACTGAATAAGTAAATTAAATTAGTCAGAATTGTCATTTTTTATATTAACTCGGCCTACCTATGAGCACTTGATATTCTTCCGGGTATTTAGGTCTAACTTTGTTTGTATGAAAAGTATTTTGTAATTATACTTATATAGTTCCTGGCTTTGTTTTGGCAAGTAGACTCCCAGATATATTATATACAGTTATTTTAAATGGAATTTCTCTTTCTTATATCTTGCTGCTGGATTTTGTTGGTAACATAGAAATGATGATTTGTGTGGATTTATTTTGTATTCTGCAACTTTGCTAAAGTTATGAATTGTTTCTAATAGTTTTTTAGTTGATTCTCTAGGATTCTCTAAATATGCCATCATCAATGTGCAAAGACTGATAATTTAATTTCCTCATTACCTACTCTAATTTCTTAAATTTCTTTTTCTTCTTATCTCTAGAGTTAACGTTTCTAATACAATGTTGAATAATAATAGTGATAGCTGGCAACCTTGTTTCATCCCTGATGTTATTGGGATTATTGCTGGCTTATTCCCATATAATGCTTGCTGGTGGCTTTAATAGATACTACTGATCATTTTAAGGAAAATTCCATTTATTCCTTTATTCTCTATTGTTTTTGATAGGAATGGGTCTTGGATTTTGTCAAATGCTTTTTCTGCATCTATTGATAATCATATGATTTGGTTATGTAGTTAATTATGCTAATAGTTTTCCTAATATTGCTTTGTTTTCAAAGAAGGCATTTTCAATCAGGGAAGGATAGCTTCATGGAGGAACTGCCAACTGAGTTAAAACTTGAAGGAGAAGAAGGGTTTCAACAAGAGAAAAAGGAAAAATGAACCTTCTATGGAGTTCTGGAGTTTTAGAGGAACTAACTAACTAGTCTTGGAGTTTGAGAGCAAAGCAAGTACTGAATGGACTGAAATCTACATCTTTTAGAGGGCACTGCCAAATAAATGAGATCACAGAGCCATTTCAGTAATCCTTATTTGATAGATGAGGACAGTGGAGAGAAATGAAATGATTTGCCTATGATTACACAGTTCATTTGGTGTCAGAATTGGGGCTTGAACTTCAGCTGTCAGTTGTTTGGCTAATAACTTCCAAACCTGGATCCTTTGACTAAGTCTTTGGATATGTGACATGATTTTTAAAGAAACAGACCAGAAAACATGCATCTAAGTGAATGTTGCCTTCCAAAGTATATGTTGTGGGAAACTATTTCTTCCAAGGAAATTGCCTAGGTATAAAATGGGAGAGTAGAAATGACATTGGATCTGGAGTTAGACCTAAATTCCATGTAATAGCAAAGTAACCTTGAGTAGTGACTTAGTTTCCCTTGGCTTCAGCGTCCTCACCTTTAAAATAAGCCTCTTAAAACTAGTTCTTTTTGTTCCTTCTAATTTCCAAGTATATGATCTCATTTATGCAATTCTTATTTAGGAAATGCCTTTTAGTCTGTTTATGAGCCACATAAAATTAGCCTCATTACTTTATGATGGTGGCTCTTGTGTAATTTTTGTTGTGCAGTAAAATGCTTCTACCTGTGTACATTATAAAATCTCTTGGTTTCTCAAAGACTTTTTTTTCACTTTCAGACTCACTTTTCTATTCTGGGTGGTGGAGGCTACTAGAAATTTGATTTTGGATATAGAAATGTTACTGTAATTATTAAGTATTTTTATTAAATTCATAAATATTTTAAAAGCTCATGATAACAGAATGGACCCAGTTGAATTAATATTATCATAATCAGTTGTTGAGATAAGAATTTTTTGCTGATATGATGGCTATCTAAGGAGTCTTTCTTCTGTTCTTTTAAAAAAAATTTTTACAGGCATTTATTCTCTCCCCAGTGCTCCACCCCCCCCCCCCCCCCCATTAAATATACATACAAATAAAAGCCCTTTTAGTATATATGCACCTTCAGTTAAAGTAAATTCTTCCATTGTGTCCAAAAATATGTATTGTTCTTTTTTTTTTGAATCCATCACTCCATTGGAGGAAGTAGGTAGCATGCACCATGTTTAGTCTTTTGAAATCAGGCTTTGTCATTGCACTAATCAAAGTTCTGAAGTCTTTCAAAGTTTTTTTTTTTTTTTTTTTTTTGTTGTTGTTGTTGTTGTTGTTGTTGTAGTGTTGTTCTACTTGTATAGAATGCCCTTTTGAGTTCTTCAGGCTTTCTCTGTTTTCTCTGGAACAATTCATTTTGTCATTTCTTTTTCTTATTTTTATTTTAATAGCCTTTTATTTACAGATTATATGTATGGGTAACTTTACAGCATTGACAATTGACAAACCTCTTGTTCCAATTTTTCCCCTCCTTCTCTCCACCCCCTCCCCCAGATGACAGGATGACCAGTAGATGTTAAATATATTAAAATATAAATTAGATACACAATAAGTATACATGACCAAACCATTATTTTGCTGTACAAAAAGAGTTGGACTCTGAAATATTGTTACAATTAGCTTGTGAGGAAATCAAAAATGCAGGTGGGCAAAAATATAGGGATTGGGAATTCAATGTAATGGTTCTTAGTCATCTCCCAGAGTTCTTTCCCTGGGTGTAGCTAGTTCAGTTCATTACTGCTCCATTGGAATTGATTTGGTTCATCTCATTGCTGAGGATGACCAGGTCCATCAGAATTGGTCATCATATAGTATTGTTATTGAAGTGTATAATGATCTCCTGGCCCTACTCTCATTTCACTCAGCATCAGTTCATGTAAGTCTCTCCAGGCCTTTCTGAAATCATCCTATTGGTCATTTCTTACCGAACAATAATATTCCATAATATTCATATACCACAATTTCATTTTGTCATTTCTTATGATACAATAACTTTGCATTGTATACACTAATATTCAGGTGCTTCTTAATAATAACAGAGGTTATCCCATGAAACTATTATCACCAAAGACTTAATTCTTTCTCCTTTTTGAACAAAGAAAAGAGATCTTTTACCAACAATAGAGCCAACTATATTACTAAGTAGTAGTATGACATTTGGGCATTTTCTCTCATGGCTTCAGTTTATTCATCTGAAAAATAATAATTACAGGGGCAATATCCCTTTTTCTCACCATTATTTGATAGAATTCTAGAAATGTTAATGATCACAATATGTCAAGAAGAAAGCATTAATAGCAAACCTTTGCAAATACGAGATTGATTATATTTATTCACATATCATTAGGAAGAAAGGAAGGAAAGAAAGACCTAGGTCTTATTATTATCATTTTTTTTTTATATTTGAGGAAGCAGAGAGGGTTAAGTAATTTGCCCAGGAGTCAAATAGCAAGTAAGTATCTTAGGTCATATTTGAGTTCATGGCTTCATGACTCTGGTCCTGCACTCTATCCACATGTCACCTAGCTGCCTCTAAAAACATCCAGGAGTGAATTGCTACAGTAGCTTCAGTTATGTAGCAGAATACAAAATAAATCTCAAATCATCACATTTTTGTTACATTATATACATTACCTAAAGAGAAAAGGTCATGTCATTGAAATAAAATTGGAGGAAAATGGAAGGCAATAACTTTTGCAACTATTAACTGGGGGAGAATTTTTAATCAGCCAAGAGATAATGATGACATAAAAAATAGAAAGGATAATTTATTTTAATAAAATATTAGATAATGGTCTGATAATCAAGATATACAAAAAATTAATACATACATATTTAATGCCAAGGGCTATTCCTCAATAGGATATGAAGAGAGCATTTCAAAAAAATTTCAAACTATTAACGATCCAAATATTAACTATTAGCAATAAAAGAGTATTCCAGATAATACAACAAATACAAATTAAAACAATTCCGGTATTTTACCTCATTGCCAGAAAATTGGCAAAAATGAGAAACATAGTAGCTTCTAGAAGACAAGCATACTCAACATTTCAGACAAACTAGTTTTTTTTTTGTTTTTTGTTTTTTTTTGCTGTACCACACTCACGATACTTCGAAGATCTATCATCTCAGTGCCATTCACTACTTGTTTCCCATGCTTGGGATGCACTCCTGTGAGATATTTACTTCAAAGCTAAACTCAATGACCACCTTTTACATGCCTTTTACATGAAGACCCTTTCTGCTCTTCCTAGGACTAGTATCTCTCCATAAAGAAAATCAGATTGTCTAATATGTATATGTTTATATGTGTACATGTTGTTTCAAGCAATAGAATACAGACTATTTGTGGGGAAAGCATGTGTCATTTTTCTTCTTATATGGTAGATACTTTGTATAATGAGTAGAGATTAGACTGGGAGTCATCTGCCTAATATGAGCACTTTGAAAGCTGATAAGATCATTGAGAAGGTATAGAGCTAGAAGAAAAGAGCCCAGAACTGAGCTTTGGAGTGTTCTCGCAGGGACTGTCTATGGGAATCATAAATCTAGAGACAGCAAAGGTTCTTTGCTCAACCCTCTCGTTGTAAAGTAACTGAGATCCATGGGTTGCCCTGAATCATGACACATGTTACAAGCAGCATGGGTAGGAGTGATCCTGTGATTCTGGAATCATTGTACTTTCCACTGTACTCCACTGCCTCTGAGAAGTGGTTAGACAATCAAACAGGCCACTTTGAGTGGAAGTAAGGCAGAACTTCATGGTGGATTTTACTTGTATCTCATTTATGATTCATAATTTAGAATACTCTTTCTGGAGGTTGAAGTGATTTCCCACTTTTGCAGAGAGTTTTCTAGAACCCAATACCAGTTATCATCATTAATAGTTTAATGCCTTTTAGTATTTAGATCTCCTTTTTATCAGTTAATATGATTGGCTTTTCTCAAGTTCTCATAATGTCACTTTTTATAGCATAATAATATCCCACTGCATGAATACACCATAATCTGTTCAGCCATTCCCCTAATTAATGGACAACTGTTTTGTTTCCAGTCTCTTGCTACCCTAAAGATTCCTGCTATATATGGGGGAAGAGGGAACTTTTCTTTCAGTCTTCAACCTTTTTGGAATATACGCTCCAATAGGGTATTGGGGAATCTCAGTGAGTATAAGAAGTTAGTGATTTTTCTCACAGTTTTAGGTTGTGTTTCAGAATAGTTGTACCACTTCAGAACTCTGCCAAGCCATTATTTATTGTGTCTGTCTTTGGGCAACTTCTCCAACATTGACTATTTTCTTCCTTTATTGTCTTTTATCCTGGAGTTGTTTTAAAGTGAAATGCAAATTAAAATAATTCCAAGTTTCTACAATTCACCTTCCCTCTCAGACTGGCAAAGATAATATGATTTTTATTCTGCTGGCATAGACTTTTAAAACCAAGAAAACTAGATACCATGATAAGATATTCTGTCAATCAGTGACTTATTGGCCTTTTACTTATGATTAGTGATTTAGAACAGTCATGTGATTGTTGATGCTTTTCCGTTTTTCCTAGGAAAATATGCTTTTATATTTTTTGACCATTTGTCCCCTGGACAAATCAACATATCTTCTTTTCCCAACTCAAATCCAAGTAAGATTTATAGGTAGCCTGTAGGAGTCCTTTTACTTGTATCTATCCATTACAGATTCTTACTTTTTTTTGTAACAGAGAATCTGAAATTTCCTCAATTTAATTATTCCCTTCCCTGATATTATTTACTGTCCCCTGCCATCCCCTGTCCAATCTGATGATATCTGACTCGTCTAGGTGGTCCTCAGTTGACACTATGTCTATTATTGAACTTTAATAAATAATATTCCCAGCTCTGTAAGATAAGTTTTTTTTTTTTTTTTTTTTTTATTCCACTGGCATAGCCTTTGAAAATCCAGAAAACTGGATACCATGATGAGATGTTCTGCAAGAACCTTAACGAAAAGTGCCAATCAGTGACTTCTTTGAAATGAGTATGATTCCAGACAAGTATTCTCAAGTGACAGCCACCTGTTTTATTGTCTTTTATTTAGGAATCTCATTATAGAAGCTGCCAGTAAAGACTAATTTATTTTTAGTAATTATCACTAGTTTGTGAATGTTTGCATTCAAAGTTAAGCTTATATGTTTTTTTAATCTCCTTAAAATGAATATGTTATCTCTTCTTCCAATTGTGTAACAGCACAGGGTAAGGGCAGTAAGAATACAGTAGAAATTTATATACATATTGGTGATAAGCAGATGCTCCCTTAATAAATCATAGATAAGAATTTTACTTTTTCTCTAGCCATCCCTCCCATTCTTATTGATAAGGAAACTGAGAACAATAGTAATAGATCACCTTGCTTATGGCACACATGTATCCATTGTGTATTGCTTCATGTTAAAAAAAAAATTGGTAAATAGCTAGACTGTAGATATTTTAAAATATATAAATATATATAAACTAGCCAAAAAATGCAACATGCTTATTATAAGGAAGTTTTTCAGGGTAAAAGTTTATATTTATAAAGGGAACTTTGCTTTGCTATGGACCAAAAAGTAAGTTTAAAGGTAGAGGTAATGGCCTATTATTAAAATCTGAATGAAAATAAATATCGTATTTTTGTTTGTTATCATAGTTGTTACATATCACTAGATACTCGATATTTGAAAATATCCAGATATTGTAGATTTCATCTGGATTTTCTCTCTTAATGTCTGTATGTCTGTTTCTGTGTGTGTTTCTTTCTGTGTCTCTGTCTCTGCATATGTCTTTCTGTATCTTTATTTCTTTCTCAAATCTGTTTTAGAGTTTTATTATTATTTGACAATTCTACATATGTGGCCATGAAAAATCACTCCACATTTTTCTATATTAGCTGACCTTTAAAGACTTTTGATTTATTAAATTTTTCTCTGAATGTGTATTTTTTAACTTAAAACTAATATACAAATATTTTTGCCTAGATTGCACATGACAATTAATACTTTGAGATTCTTTCTTGCCTGCTGCTTCATTATATAGGTAGATACTCTGTTCTCAGAGGATTAAGAAAATGAAGGATTAGTCAGGAGTTCAAATCCAGTCTCAGACACTTCATAGTTCCTAGCTGTGTGACCCTGGGCAAGTCACTTAGCCTTGCAACAACAACAACAAAAAAGAAAAGAAAATGAAGGATTGAAATTGATGTGAACTATAACATTCCACCAGTCACTTGTCTATACATAGCTGAACATTCTTATTTGCAAATCACATCATTAAAGCTTTCATTTTAAGCTTTTTTCCTTCTGCCTCTCCCTGCTTAACATTTCTTATTAGACATTTCTCTAGAAGAAATGTCTGCCTAAAATAATTTCTGCCTAAAAATAATTTTTTTTCTGGAATGAAAAAAATATTTGATGAAGCAAAATCTGGTACTTCCAATATTAGACATTTGTTTTGCTTGAGACTGTGAGAAATAACACTTAATTAATCTTCCTTGGTTTTTTCAAAGAGCTTTGTTTTTCCTTTCAGATAGAATGTGTCCTATTTAATTCTAAAGATATGTTCTGCATCCTAAAATGTTTGCAAATGAATTCTACAAAAATGACATTATCAAATGAAAGTTTCTGGAATATCTGTTAAGACAGTAAATTCATACTAGCTTTCCTACTTTGTTATTCACAGAATTGTGATATGTAGTGTGATAACCCAGGATCAAGAGATCCAAGTTGTAGTCCAGATTCTGTCATTAACATGTTTAATAATATAGAGCAAATTATTTACCTCCCTTGACTTCAGTTCCCTCGATTAAGAACAAAATTGATTTTTATTGGTGTCTTTTATTTTTACATTATCTACATTTCTCCAAGTATTCTACTTTATATCCCTCCCTAAACATCCATTGTTGCAAAGAATTTTTAAAAGGAAAAAAAAATTTAAATCAGCAAAACCAATCAGTAGAATGAAACAATTTGACATTAGAGTAACTAACATTCCATACCCACGGACTCCTATTACTGCCAAGGAGCCCAGATTGATATCTTTTTACATCTCTTATTTGGAACCAAGCTTGGTTTTTGTAATTTCTGAACATGCAGTTTTATTTGTGTGTGTGTGTGTGTGTGATCTTTCCATTTACATTCTGGTGGTCATGGTATTTATTGTTTTTCTGGCTCCGCTTAGTTCAAAGCCATTCTGTGAGTCTCTCTATATATCATGTTTGTCATTTCTTACTGCATATTAAGATTCTATTACAATCAGAATTATGCCTTTGTAGATCTTAGGAGGAATCCCCAATGAAGCCAAGGACTCCTGGATCTTGCCATCAGCCCTGCAAATGTATTGTCTCCTCCCTTATAATATATGCCCCTTGAGGGAAAAACCGTCTTCCTTTTCAATTTGTATTCCTGTTATTTAGAGAATTGGTTAGCACATGGTAAGAACTTAATAAATGCTGTCCTATTCCATTCTATCCCATGCGAATCTAGCGGGAACTAGAACTAAATATTAGTTATCATTTCCCTTTCCTAACTGAAATATCTTTATCTCTCTTGCCTACAGTCCTGTGTCCAGATGCTGGATGAAGCCCCAAATGTTGCTTGGTTTATAAGGTCTGTTAGGTATATAACATAGCCCTTTCAAGAACATCATGGTCTAAACTTCACTTATGGAAATCTCAATGTTGTGAAAAGCAATTTTTTCTGTCCTCCCCTCAATGTTCCATCAGACCTTCAGTGACCTCAGGCTTGCAAGGATCAAGTGCTTGCCATCTTTGCTTTTCATATACAGATTTGTCTGCTTTAATGCAATTTAGTCAGAAGAGCTGGATTCTCGCCTCCCATTTTGCCCCTGACTAGTCAATTTCCCTTCAGAGATTCGTTGGATCTATCTGGGTTTCAATATTTTCTATAAAATGAAATATTTTTTATTAATTTTTTAATTAAAGCTTTTTATTTATAAAACATATGCATGGGTAATTTTTTCAACTCTGATCCTTGCAAAACCTCCTGTTCCAAATTTTCCCCTCCTCCTCCCCATTCCTTCCTCTAGGTGGCAGGTAGTCCAATACATGTTAAATATGTTAAAATATATGTTAAATCCAATATGTGTATACATATTTATACAGTTATTTTGCTGCACAAGAAAAATAGAATCAAGAAGGAAGAAAAAGAAAAACTGAGAAAGAAAACAACATGCAAGCAAACAACAACAAAGAATGAGAATGCTATGTTGTGATCCATACTCAGTTCCTATGGGTATAGATGGCTCTCTTCATCCCTGAACAATTGGAACTGATTTGAATCTCTCATTGTTGAAGAGAGCCATGTCCATGAGAGTTGATCATTGTATAGTCTTCTTGCTGTGTATAATGATCTCTTGGTTCTGCTCATTTCATTTAGCATCATCATGGGAGATAATTTTCTATGGCCTAGGTTAAATTAGGTTTTTCATAATGTTATTGTACTCGTTCTATTTATCTGTTTATTTAATATCTAGATCTTTGTTTAACCTCAAGGGAAGATTTTTTGAGACATCTTGAATACTACATATGGAAGACATTGGTATAATCTAATAAAGTGTTGTTGGTTCTTATAGTTCAGGCAGATTTAGTTGGAGCACAAAGGAAGGGGCATGCTAGCAAACAGAAGTGCCTGTTAACCCCAGGCACCATGTCTAGAGAGGAGACTGCCATCTCTAGTCTCTGTTTGATCCCTTTACCTCCTTCCTCATCCTCTCTGTCGCTTTCCCTTCAAACTCTTGTGGGAATAAAGGATTTCCGATATCTTTGAAGTATGAAGAAATAGTGAACTCTGAACTCCTGCTCCAGGGAAAAAAAAAACCCCATATTCTCCACAGAGAAAGTGAGTCCATGTTGATACCTGGGACAAAGCCACTCTTCCTTAATCTTAGTTCTAAAGATTATTGATTGCTTTTTCACTTTAAAAAAGGAAAAAGGACTTATGAAATAACAGCTTGTGCCTCAGCAGGTGTTTAAGGATACAGCCCATATATCCATATAGACACAAACACACACACACACAAACACAATTACCGAGTGTTGACTTGTTAAGTCTTAGGGGTCCTACTGAACTGAGATGGGCTGCCTCCCAATTTAAATTTTTAACAGATTATGTTCTCTTAGTTGGAAAGTTGCCAAGGATATCTGACATCCTAGCAGATTCCGATGCATACTGAAGAAGTATTTGACATTTAAGTTCACCATACCTGCACTTTATAGTGGAGCCAGTTTCTGCAAATAATAGGGAATCTTAGAAATGTTAAATTACAGTGAGAAGACAAAAGGATGGAAAGGATAAGTTGAAACAGGGAAGTAAGCCTGTGGATTTGTAGTAGTCATTCTCCTTTTTGTTTTTATGGAAAGTAATCCTATCTCATGGAACATTGGGTATCAGTTAACTAACAAATGAGCTACATACTTTAGGGAAACAACAGAAGAAACCCTTCTGTAAAAGAAAGCATCATACTATCTTTAGTAAAATTAGATAATACCTGAGGGCTACAATCAGTTCTAAAAACCTCTCTAGAGAAACATATTTCATAATATTAGAATAGATTTAAGTATGTGATATGTGTTCTATATTTAAGAAAAAAGGTTGATGTTTTTAAGGATAATTACCCATTCATCACATCACTGTGTGATGTGATGTGATGATAAAATAAAAATATATTAAATATACAGAGATACAATTTTAATTCTTATATCATCGTGGGGGAAAATTATAAATCAGGTGCAAGTGCATGAGTGATCAGTACAGGATGTGAAAGAAGTTTTTCTATGCAGTCTATACTAGTAGTATCAAACTCAAATAGAAATGGAATCCTATAGCCACATATTGACTTAAAGAACCCCAAATTAATGCCTTTATTATATTGTATTTTTATTTCTAATAGTTCAGCATTTCTCAATTACATTTTCATTTGCTTTGGGCTGTACTTAGGATTTTGTGGCCAGTGGGCACGGAGTTTGACAGCTCTGCTCTATACCATCTCTAGTCAATGAGTCAGAACTGGGCATTTTCTGTTTTCCAGCAGTGAAATGTACAAAAATTCTGTGGGTATCCTGACAACTGACTTGTATGAGGACCAACTCTTTCCCTAAAACTGACTTTAAAGACTTGTAAGTGTGATACCAGTGAAAACTGGAATAGCTAGCTCAGGTTGATTTGCATCCTTCCGTCCTAGGGATTTGTACAGAAAGAGATTTTGTTCACACTTCCCAAATGTTAAAGGCACTCACTGAAATGCCAGAGCCCAAAATACATCAAGCATATATACCATCCATCCGTCCACAAGCATATACTCATATACGTGTGTGTGTGTGTATTTGTACCAAATGTACCAAGTGACTTTATGAAAAGGCAAACTCTAATTTGGGGCATCGGTTGAATCACTTTGGTGTCTAATGGCTTGCTTTCCAATTTTTCTCTTTTAGGAAAAACTGTTGAGATAATTTCTTCAGGATCATCAGTGAGGTCCTCATAGACATTAAATTCAAAGGATACCATGATGACAGGCATGAATGGAAATAACTCTGAAACAACAGCATTCAATCAAGTGGCAATGTAATTTTTGCATTAAAATTTGTTGTCTTTCTCAAATTAATATAGCTTAAAATAATGGCAATTGAATTAAATGAACATTTTTTTCTTTTTCCCTCTAGTCACTCCAGGCATAATCTAGTAAATGCCTCTAAGTGTGTGCCAGTCCTGCATCTTTTTCAAGCCATTTATTTGAATACATGTGACATACTGGGTGTGTGACCCTGGATAAATCACTTAGCATTCAGCGTTCTAGGCATTTCTCTAATACTCTAAATTGCTGAGAACATATTGATCTGCATTGTTAGAGGGAATTTCTTCATCTGGAAGATCTTACACTATTGAAATCACAGATCTAAACCCTGTTCCTGTTCCTTTCCATATTTCAGTAAGAATTATAATTCAATGAATGCTGCAATTTCTATTTAGAAAAACAGATATTTGGTAAAAGAGAGATGGTATATGTGAATAGTAAAGCCACCCTACTGCTATTATTGATAACAATTATTTTTAATAGCTACTAACAATTAACTAATTAACAGTTACTTTTATTAAGCTACTATAATTTGTCAACAATTATAAAGTAGTAAAGCACTCTATTGATATTATTGATAACATTTATCATTAATGATCACCAAAATTAGTTAATTATATTTAACTCATCAGCTATTATTATTAAGTACTAGAATTTGTTAATAATTGCAAAATAATAAGGCACTCTACTGCTATTATTGGTAATAGTTATTATTAACTAATTAACAGTTATATTAGGTACTAGTATTAACACTATAATTTATTAACAGTAAAATAGCAAAGCACTTTACTTGCCATTATTGATAATAATTATTGAGTTATTAACAACTGAATAAGTTATTATTAGTTACTATTATTACCTACTGTAATTTGGTAATAATAGTACTAATTAACTGCTGTTATTAGTAGTAATTAGTTGATGATAGTAATAACTACTTAAATTTTTACAGCACTTTACAATTCACGTTTCATGTTATTTTGTCACCAAATAATTATCTATCATAACAATGGATTGCTTTAATAATAATAGCCCATTATAATATATGTGTATGTGTGTATGTATATAAATATACATATGCATATATAATATATCTAACAATCTACTTAAAAATCCTTTACTAAAGCTATAAAGTATATTAAGAACATTCTGATGTATATCCTTTATTCTACCACAAGGGTGCAGAGTCACATTTTAATAAGAAGCTCCAGTGTTCTTTCCAATGTACATAGGGACTCTGGATTTAGAGTCAGGAAAATTGAATTTGAATACCATCTCTGCTATTTAAACCTCTATGACTCTGTCAGAAGTTCATTAGGCCCCTAAGATCTTTTCTGACTTTATAAACTCCTGCTATAACAAAGCAGAATCTGAGATACAAACCAGTACTACTGAACTCCCTTCATCTTTCACTTTCCTCTTCCTCTATGCCCACCCCCAATTAGGCAGTCTTTTTTTTAAAAAAAAACCATTCCATTTCTTGCAGATTTAGTATACAGTTTAAAAACACATAAGTTTTATGTATTTGTTTGGTTTTGTTTTAGAGGAGTGAAAATATATCAAAATACGGGCCTGAGAGTCAGAACGATGTGACTCTAAGGTCACAACTTCTAAATCCCACTTTCCTCATCTATAAAATAAGAGCATACCTTCTGACAAGTGAAGACCACTTGTAAGCTTTATATTAGTGATATGATCTGACATTAGAAGTTGGGCTTAACAAAAACAGAAAGAAAACTCTTTCATTGTACATAATTCTGTGATCCAGAATAGATTTGATTTTCCATAGCAAATTGAAACTATCTGCTGATTTATTTGAAGATAATTATGGAAGTCTGGTTGATTGGAGCTTTGCACTTTGATATACACTAAAATATTTCTTATTAAGTGTCCTTATTCAACCTAGTTCTATTCCATTTTTGCACTTTTGTGGGGGCAGGTAGCCTTGAATCTTTCATCTGGCTTTATTCAATTTTTTTTTCATAGCTTTGAGACTCTTGTGAAGTATTTTGGGAGTGAGCATATGTCCAGCTTCATAATTTTATAAAATATAGTTAGTTCTTTGAAGGCTCATTTTTCCTCAATTTTTTGACACTGAGTGGAGACTGTCTTATCCAAAATAGAAATGCAACTACTTATGGGCTTTAACCCCATTACTATCAACACGGGAGTTTTGCCCCACTATGTTTCTTGGCTCATTTTGCTTTCTCTTTAGGCACTTCCTCAGTCCTAAGGGTTTGCCATATTGGTGTCTGAAATATTGTGGACATCTAATCTGCTTTATCCCATTCTAGCTTATAATTCCCAAGCTCAAGTGATCTACTAGTCTCAACCTGTTTTAGGGATTACAGGCATGTACCACTTAGTACCAACTTTATATAATGAAATACTATTTTCCCTCTTTCTTGTGAGGTACTCTTAAAATTAGTATTTTGTACCTTCAAATCCTTATGTTTTGGGACATTTTTTGCATGTTATACCAACTTTAAGTAAAGATTTTTTTTATTTTACTTAAAGTATCAGGCAGTCTACTTTTTAAAGGTATTACCTGATGACATTTAAATATTTCTTTTTAGGTCCTAAATTCAATTAAACCCACTTCTTCCAATTAGTTCTTAGTAAACCTATATAAATCAGAATTTAAAATTTGATTAAATTTCTGACATTTTAATTATTTTAAAGAGAATCTATAGATTTAAAAGTATGACCATTTTGAAACTAAGTACATTGAAGCTAAGTACAAGTGTGTCTTGTTGACTCTATGATTGACTGTATAGAATAATGTGAATTAACAGTAACTGAAAGTTCTACCTGTATTGGTCTCTAAGTTGATGTGCAAATTTTTTTTTTTTCCTAGGGACCCTGCATTTCAGATGATAACAGTTACCAAGGCAATAGGTTTAGGCCTGAATATTGTGGGAGGAATTAACCGGAATGAAGGGCCCCTGGTATATATTCAGGAAATAATTGCTGGAGGAGATTGCCATAAGGTAAAAATATAACAGAAAAAAATAATCTATGTTGATTTTATTTTCATCTATTAGTAGTATCAGCTGAGTATCTTCTGTGTTTAGAAGGCTGTATTCGGTGTGATTAGAGATATAAAGTAATTAAAAATTACAATCCTGCCCTGATACTGTTTTTAGTCTGAAGTATGAAGCAGAATGACTTTACAACGTTTATAAATTCTATGTTCTTGTGGATTTCTGTAGAATGAGAAAGTGATTTCTTAACAATAGATTAACATTTTATCTACAGTTATTTCTATCACCATATCATAGTCTGGTTTGGCAGTTTGAATTCAAAATTAGACTGAAATGAGACACTTGTAGAATATTTAGCACTTAAGTGATAGAAATTTTGCCCAATTGTGAAAGATAAAACAGGGCCTGTAGTTTTTGATTTGGATAACCTTTCCACACACACCCCTCAATCCTCTACCTTCATCCACAAATACACATGGTCACCTAGATAGGGTGTGTTAAGTTGTTGGCCATGGGATGTCTATCAGGTGTGAAGATACTAACTCCATGTGGCCTGGATTCTTTTTCTTCCGTAGGCCACCAGATCAGGGCTTGAACCTTACATGCAATTCTTCCCCTTCTTCCCCTCGCTTCTGCCAGTCTTCCTTGCCTTTTAGGTAAAGAATTAGCCTTTATTAGTTTCATAGTGGATATTTGTTTTTACTAATACCAGGATTTTCTAAAAGATGGGTAGTGTTTGCATTAATTGATTTTGATAATGCTTTTAAGATACAACATTTGTTTAGCTAACACTTTAATTGTTTTATCAGCTCAGTCTTTCTTAGGAGAAAGAAAAATCTTACCACTCCAAGTTTCCAAAAGAATAACCATAATTGTTGTTATTTTGCAGCTGCTCAGTTTTCCAATCACCTTTGAAGTATTCCCACTCATTATGTCTAAAGCAAAGAGTACCAGCTATTATGGTGTAGCAGAATGAGCCCTGGAAGGGGAGTCAGGGAGGCCTCTGTGAATGCCTTAAATTAGCCACTAACCAGCCATATGAATTTCATTAAGCCACAAAACTTTTCTGTACCAGAAAAAATTATACCAGAGCACTCTTGAGACCTATTTCAGGTCTTAGATTCATGAAGCAATGGTTGCTCTCTTTGTAGTAGAAATTGTGTGTTTATATGCTTTTGCTCCTTTAGATTGTTAATCTGGTGATATTTTGCTTTACACACACACACAGTTCATAACTGAATAGAATACCAAAAATAACCTACTGTTATTAACAGATGGCATTCTCATAGTGAAGTCTGTCATCTGGGGACTAGAGTATGTGTACCCTCTTTAATTTCAAGCTGCCATAATTTTTTTTTTGAGTTTTCACACTAGATAAAAATCAATCTTTGAATATATTTGATATAGTTATAATGATCAAACCAAAGAAATGGATAATTGATGACATTTGACTGCTAAGAAAAAAAAGCATGACAGGTTGCCTATTCCTTTAGATAGCACTAAAATAATCTTTCAGATAGAATAGTAAATTTGTGCCTTCTTTGCTTTGCCTGATTGCAAGATATCTTCAGTATGGTTAATTAGGTGTGTTATTAGCACCTTTTCAAATCTGTCAGCAAAACAATTTTGTCCCAAAACAAATGGATAACTTGTAAAAAAAAAATAATAATATATCTCCAGCTGCTCTATGTAGTTTGACCTTGGGGGCAAATAACAAATATGAAGCTAGGGATAATGAGTGTCCCAGCAAGTAGATTTGCATTCTTTTTCCATTGACTTTATTTTAAAATGTGTTTCCTAATCCTTCTACTACCACCTCATTTTAGCAGAATTGATTAAAATTGGTAGTCAGTTCAAGAACAGTATTGGGATAACTCATTTGCCCAGTGTTGCATAGTTTAAACATATGAATTTTAAAAAAACAACTTTTTTCTCTCTTACTTCTCCATCTCTTCAAACTATCTAAAAGATACATAAAGATTTCCTAAGAGTTCATTCAAAGTAAACGTTATGAAATTTCCGTTGGGCTTTGTTTTTCTTCTAATTTTTTTTTTCATTAGTTATAGCCTTATATCAGGGTAAGGAAACCTATTATTATTATATAACATAGGCTATTATTATTATTATATATTTTCTAAGATTTCTTTCTTCAGACTTCATAATTTGGGGAGGGGGAGGGGAAAATTATAGCATTTACCACTAGAGAGCAGCAAAAAGTTATTAATGTTGCTTGTTGCAGGCCTCTAGCCAGAGGAAGAAAATTGCAAAATTAGGTTGGGGAGAGATGGGAGATAAATGAGTGGAGAAGAAACAGCACATTATTAAGAAGAGCAAATCTGAATCACTGATTCTCACTGTTGGCAAATATAAAGGCACTTTTTTAATATCAAAAAATTTCTCAAGTGCCACTAAATAATAGTTATAGTTAGTACCCTTCAATTGCAAAAAATCATTGAAGGCTGTCTAATCCAATCTGCACCTGAACAAGAATCCTCTCTCTAACTTATTTGCAAGTGGTCATTCAGTCTTTGATTACGCATTACAGAAAGCTGCCAGGTATTTAATAACAACTCTTGATAAATTTTATGTACTTGTAATTTTGAAAAACATAATACATATAATATTTTATGCACTATTAATATTTTTATTAACAAAAGTATAAGGATAGGTTTTTTTATCTTATACATTAATGAAACATCAATAATATAAAAGCCATGTACACAAAATCCATTTTTGATTTTTGCTATATTTTTTGTTGAATCTAAACAAAGGCCAAAATGGCATTGTTTGATGTGCATATGAGCTTTTGGTTCTTTTTCAATGACTCTTCAAGGCACCCCAAGAGGATCTTTGGCCTTCAATGTGGGAACTATTATTTATTACATTGACAGCATTACAAAGTTGTTTACTATTATATGAGTCAGCACTTTTTTTTCTTGATTAGGTAGAGTTTCAGCATTGATGTAGGCGCTCAGTAAGCATTTGATGAACTTAATTGAATGGTTTTAGCACTAAATATCTTCTCTTAGGGAACTGATGAAATCACTTAAAGAAAAGTAAATAAGAAGAGAGAGTACAGGACAGAGTCTTAGACTATGATAAAAACAATGAATTAGCAAAATAAAGTGAGGAATTTTTTATAAAGTACAAGGTTCTAGAACCAGGAGAGTAGTAGGGTCTTGAAATTCCAGAAAAGAGAGTATCCAGGAAGAGAGAGTTATCGCCACATCCAGATGCTTGCAGAGATGTCAAGTTGGATGATGACTGTGGAAAAAGTGATACAGTTTGACACTCCTGCCCCCAAAAAAGATTTTTTCTATATGACCAGGATATTGTAAAGATGTCTATTGTCATCACTATTTCAAATAGTATTGTAAAAATACAGCAATAAAAAAAGAAAAAGAAATTGGGAAATAAGAGCAGGCAAAGAAGAAATAAAATGCTTACTATTTGCAGATGCTGTGGTTTACTGAGAGAACCGTAGAAAAACAACTAAAAACTTAATTAAAACAATAATTTCAGCAAAGTTTCTAGTTATAAAATAATTTCACATCAGTTACCAGCACCAAGAAGAAATAGAAAAAGCAATTCCATTTAAAATAACTACTGAATACATAAAATACTTGAGAATCTACCTGGCAAATCATATACAGGATCTATATGAATACAACTAAAAGATACTCTACAGAAATAAAGATAAACCTAGATAATTGAAAAGATATTAATTTCTTGTGGATAGGCTGACCAATTTAATAAAAAAAAATAACAATTATACCTAAATTAATTTATTCAATGCTATGTGAACCAAAGGATTATTTTATAGAACTAGAAAAAGTACTAATGATATTCATCTGGAGAAACAAATGTCAAGCATCTCAAGAAAACTAATGAATAAAACTGGAAAGGAAGGAAACCCTACTAGATCACAACCTAGACCACAAAGGAATAATCATAAAAAATATTTTTGTTAGCCAAGAAATAGAGCTTAATTAGTGGAATAGATGAGTTACAAAATATGGAGAAGCAAATAAGCACAGTAATCTAGAGTTGGTAAAAGACTCCAGCAATGGGGATAAAAACTTAACTGCTCACCAAATCTACTAGAAAAATTAGAAAGTAGTCTGATAGAAACTAGATATACTAAATGGAAATGGATAGCAGAAGTGGATCAAAAACCAAAATCCTACAATATGTTGTTTATAAAAAAAGAAGCAGACATGCAGACATAGAGTAAAGGTAAGGGGCTGGGGTAGGATCTATTATGCTTTGGGTGAAAAAAAAAAAAAAACTAAACATGTTTATAGCAAGTGATATAGCATCCAGATTCTTAAAGGAGAAGGGGATGTCTCTTCTCAGAACCTGATTAAATTCAACCAAAAATAAACAAGAAAGAAAGGAGGTAGATTATTATTTACCATAAGCAAATTAGAAAAGCAAGGAATAACCTACCTGTCAGATCTATGGAAAGGGGAAAAATTTATGGCTAAATGAGATAAAGAAGATGAAAATGCAAAAATAGACTATTTTGATTATATTAAATTAAAAATCTTTTGTATAAATAAAACCAATGCAATCAAGATTACAAGGAAAACAGAAAGTCGGGAAGCAATCTTTATAGCAAATATCTTTGATAAATGCCTCATGTCTCAAATATATACAAAATGGAGTCAAATTTCTAAGACTACAAGCCATTCCCCAATTAATAAATGGTCAAAGCAAGTGAACAGGCAGTTTTCAATTGAAGAAATCAAATTTATCTAGGCATATGAAGAATGTGCTCTAAATCACTTTTGATTAGAGAAATGCAAATTAAAACAACTCTGTGATACACCTCACACTGTATCAGATTATTCAATATGACAAAAAAGGAAATTGATAAGTGTTGGAGAGGATGTGGGAAAATTGGGACATTAATGCACTCTTGGTGGGACTGTAAACTGATTCAACTGTCCTTGAAGAACAATTTGGAACTTTGACCAAAGGGCAATCAAACTATGAAAGCTCTTTAACCCGTCAATATCACTACTAGATCTGTATCCCAAAGAGATCATAAAAAAGGGGAAAAGACCTACATGTGCAAAAATATTGACAAAGTCTTTATTTATGGTAGCAAAATGATAGACACTGAGGGGATGTCCATCAATTGTGGAATGCCAAACAGTGGTATATAACCACTATACTACAATGGAATACTACTATGCAATAAGAAATGATGAGCATGCAGGCAAAAAAATCCAGAAAGACTTATATAATTGATACTAAATGAAATGAGCAGAACCAGGAAAACATTGTACACGTATCATTGGCATTGTGTAATGTTCAGCTATGATTGACCCAGCTCTTCTCAGCAACACAATGATCCAAGACAAGGACAAAGGACTCATGAAGGAAAATGCTATGCATAACCAGAAAAAAAAATTGATGGACTCTGAATACATATTGAAGTTTTTTTTTCCTCACTTAATAAAAGAAAGAAATTAAATATAGACCAACCTTTCATACCTTGTAACAAGATTTATTGTGTATATGACTTAAATATAAAGTGTTTCATCATAAATGGATTAGAGAAGCAAGGAAGAAATTATCATTCAGATTTATAGAGAGAAAAGTATAGAAACAGGGGATAGAGATGATCATAGAAGATAAACAGTTTTGATGATGTAAATTTTTTTAGCATTTCTAATATAAACAAAATCAATTCAGCTCCAGTTAGAAGGAAATGATTAATTTGATTAATTTTTTTTTGGGGGGGAGGGGGATCTTTGCAACAGATTTCTATAGAAAAAAATCTCATTTCTAAGATGTAAGGAACCATTCAAATTTATAAGAATAAGTGCCATTCCCCAACTGATAAATAGTTAAATGTGATATAAACAGGTAATTTTCAAAGGAAAAAAAAATACAAACCATCAATAGCCATATGAAAGTTAACTAGTTGACAAATTAAGTGACAAATCATGTAAATCTTCTTGGGACTTAACTATTTCACTAATTTTTTTTTCACATCAGATGAGAGATTACTACTAGTTTACCCCTAGAATAATTTTCAGTTCTAAGATTCTATGAGGAAATTGCTATCTAACTTTTCTTAAATTTATTCAGGCGGCTCTTTTGGGCTATTACTGTACTTCAGGGGCATTATTTTGAAATCAGTTGTCATGGTACAGTTGTTGTGTAGGAGGGCTAGTTAACATTGCTTGCTGCAAATCCCCTGCATTTTTCAAAAACTATCCATCTTATGTATTTTCATGCACAAATCACAAGCATGTACATAAGTCATTGCAGAAATTTGTTATGTAAGTGGGCCCATGTTGTTGATCTTAACTAAGAAAATTCTAACTAGAACCAAATCCATTCCAAACTACAGAAGTTAAAAAACAATGTTAATGTGGGACTTTACAACATTATAATTAGCATTTAAGTTACCTTTAAAATTACAATCAACATATTAATTGGCTTTAACTTGGTTGATTCAATTAAAAGTTTTAAAGCACTTTTATTGGGTTAAAAATTGAGAAACTATTAAATTTTTTCATAAAGACACTTATTGAATTAGCTCATAGTCACTTTAAAAACAGTGCCCAAAAAACCCAGTACAATAGATTTTTAAATACTGGTTGAATGAGTTATGATCACTGGTATATAATAATTTTGATCAGATAGGTCATTTCTTAATTCATCCCTGATGAAAAGTGATATTTTCAACTTCTAATTTTTTTAGCCATACTTTGAATCTTCTGTTTTCAATTATGCTTATGTAAGTATATTATATATGTTCTCCTCTAAGTTGTAAGGTAGGAATTTTATTCTTTTATGTCTTGGTACCCTCAGGCATCCAACCTAAAGGCTTTTTCCTGGTAGGTATTTAATAAGAAAAAATTGCTGAATTTGCCGGATGGATATTCAAATAGGCTTCATTAGAATACTTTGCCTCATTTTTAAAGAATCATAAAGTAAAATGTATTTGTTACAATCTGTATTCAGAGACATTATCATTGTAGATGCGTACAAATCTAAATGACCAGTAATGGACACTACTCTCTCCTACTTTTTCTCCTTCCTGTCTGACTGTTCCTTCTTTGTCTCCTTTGCTGTATTCTTTTCCAGAACACTCCTTGTAACCATGGATTTCCCTAAGGGTTCTGTCCTGGGTCCTCTTCTCTTTTCCCGGTGATCTTTGGAGTACATGGGTGTTCAGTGAGAATTACAGTCTCTGGTGTGAGGGCTTGCCGATCCCTTTTCAGGGCTGCTCATTCACCTTTGGTGTCTACCTCTCACCTAACTCTTAACTGTGGCTCCAAGAAGCTGTAACATGTGTAAATTGTCTAGGATGTGAAGCATCCTTGTAAATTGTCTTGGAAGGTGGTTTTAAAAAATCAGATTGAATTTTGGATTACTTGTCATCTAGAGGAAGGGGTGGAGGGAAGAGGGGGAAATTTTGGAACATAAGGTTTTGCAAGGATCCATGTATCTGTTTTGAAAATAAAAAGCTCAAATGAGTAAATTAGCAGACAAATAAACAAATGAATGAATATTTTTAAAATAAAATAATAAAATAAAAATCAGAGTAACTGACAGACCCCAGACCCATTAGTAAGTGAAGAACATGCCCACTTAAAGGATGTGAAGACTTCCTTTAGTGGAATGGGTAGCTGAGAACAATTTGTTCCAGTGTCAATCAAGGCAGTGTTATGAAATTCTTGGGGAACACCAAGGTCATCCGCTGCATCCCAGGCCATCCCCTGCCATTTTTTTTTTTTTTTTTTTTTTTTTGTCACTGGATTTTTTGTATTGTCATTAGACTTTGATGATTCTGGAAGAGCAAGTGAGACTGATTACTTTGTGTAACTCCACTTCTCTTAAATTCATTTCATGCATAACTTAAGACATTACCCTGTAATGTCATTAATCCTCTTTAAAAAAAAAGGACTAATGGCAACTTAGTGATGTCATCTGTTCCCATGGATTTAGTCACTATTTCCATGCTGATGATTCTCAAATCTGCCTATTCTGCTCCAACATTTCTGCTCACCTTTTTAAAAAGTTATATTTCCAGCTGTTTTTCAAACATCTTGAACTGAATATCCAGTAGAGTCCTTAGCCTAAGCATGTACAAAAAACATATTATCTTCCCCCCCAGATCCTAACTGTCACCCTCTTCACACCTCCCCACCCTACCTTCTCTATTACTGACAAGGGCCACGTCAGCCTCCTGATGCCTCTGGATCACAACCTACGACATCATTGATTCCTTACTCTTCCTCACCTCTTTAGGATAATGAGACCCTCATCACCTCCCCCCTGGACTATTGAAATAATTTGCTGGTGATCACCCTGCCTCAAGTCTTTCTCCACTGCAGTCAGTGAGAGCAATACAGTGGATAAGAGTCCTGGGCTTGGAGTTAGGCTAGGTCTGATTTCAAATCTTGCCGCAAATACTTACTAGCTGTATAATCTTGGGCAAGTAACTTAATTTCTGTTCACTTAGGTTTCTTCATCTATAAAATGAGAATAATAATAGCACCTATCTCTCAAGGATATTGTTAGTCTCAAATGACATTTTATATTTATAAAGCACCTATCACAAAGCACATAGGAGATGCTAGATGAAAATTATCTATTATTGTGGTGATTGTTATCCATCCTTTTTCAGCCAACTTCCGTTAAAGTTCAGGTCTGACTATATCTGCCTCCTACTCAGTAAACTCTGATGACTTTCTTTAACTCCAAGAGCAAATACAAAATGCTTTATTTGACATCTAAAGCCCTTTATTACCTATTTCCCTCCTACATTTCTACCCTTCTTACATCTTACTCTCTAATACATATTCTTTGATCCAGTAACACAGACCTCCTTGCTGTTCCCCAAAGAAGATGCTTCACTTCTTGGATCCAGGTATTTTCTCTGGCTATCCCCCATGCCTTTAACTGTCTCCCTGTTCCATTCTTCCTTTAAGTCCCAACTAAAATTCTATAAGACCTTTTTTTCTAATCCCTCTTAATTCTAGTGGCTTTCCTCTAAATTATTTCCTTTTTATCCTGCTTATTGCTTGCTTTATATTTATTTATTTATATTTAATATATAATATTAATTATGTTGTCTTCCCCATTAGGCTATATGTTCCTTGAAGAGAGGAGCTTTTGCTTTTGCTTTTTTATATCTTTAGTAGAGACTTAGTACATGTTGATTGATTGATCAATTGATATCAAGATTAGCAAGGTATAGGCATATTCTCGGATGAGTTCAGTTTATATTGTTTTTGTTTGCTTAAATCTGGGCCTGTGATTTCCTTGGTTTGAAGATTTCCTTATGAAAACACACCTTCTTTCATCTAATGGTCTTAAAATTTTGACTGGGTCACTGAAAGATGAAGTGACTTAGCAAGGTAACATAGGCAGGGCAGGGGCAGCTAGGTGGCACAATGGATAGAGCACCACTAATTGCCTCAGAAAAAAAACAAAACAAACAAAAAAAATATAGGCAGGGCACAGAGGTCTTGCTGACTCTAAGACTGGCTTTTTTTCTACTATGCCTTATTGCTAATATCCTTTAGATACTCATGAATATACCTGTATATTCACATATATGCCCTTACCCCTGTTACCAATGTAGATACAGAAATTCAGTTGCAATTCATAGTTTTAGAGAATACCCAGAACACAGAGATTAAATGATTTTTCTAGAATCACACATCATTATGTGTCATAATCAAGACTTGAACCAAAGAAGGTCTTCCCTGAATTTTAGGCCAAATAACTATCCACTATACCATACCAGAAGGTGCTGCAATGGATAAAGAGCTGTGGCCTAGATTTAGGAAGTCCTGAGTTCCAATTCAACCTCAGACATTTACTATCTGTGTGACCCTAGGCAAGTCACATAACCCTGTTTGCCTCAGTTCCCTTCATCTGTCAAGTGAGCTAGAGGAGGAAATGACAAACCACTCTTGTATCTTTTCCAAAACGTTTTGAGCACATTTGAAACAACTCAACAATACAAACATACTACAGTTCCTCTCATGTCTCTATATTTGTATTACTTATTTAAAAATAAATGTTTTAATAGAAATTCCATAAAATATTATTACAAGCACTTAAGCTTGATTAATATTTGTATATATCAAAATTAAATTAATTAATCCATATATATATATATATATATATATATATATATATTTTTTTTTTTTTCCCCCCTGAGGCATTTGGGATTAAGTGACTTGCCAAGGCCCACACAGCTAGGAAGTGTTAAGTGTCTGAGACCAGATTTGAATTCCAGTCCTCCTGACTTCAGGGCTAGTGCTCCATCTACTACACCAACTAGCTGCCCCAATTAAATTAATTAATAATTAAAATATGTTTTCAAATCAGTTCATTTTAGTTCCCATGAGAATTCTCTTTCCAGTTTTACTTTCACATTTGTCTATTCATCTCACTCATATGATTGTTGTTAGTGTGTACTCCACCTTTCTAATTTGCTTTTTTGCTTTGAATTTAACATTGGACATCTATTTTATACTATTCTTGTGGAAAAGAGAGTTCCATGGATTAAAACAACACAGTTTAGACTCAACTAGTAATCATGGTTTATTGTCAACTGGGCAGGAAGTATCCAGTAGAATTCTCTGGATCCATGCTTATTAGTCTTACACTGTTTAACCATTTTTTCCATGACTTCAATAAAGTAATTAGAATGAAAGCTTATGATTTGCCAATGACTCAAAATAGGGAGAGGGGGAATAACTAAGACACTGGTCAACAGAGTCAAGAGCTAAAAATATTTTGACAGCTAGTGCACTGGATTGAATCTAACTGGATGAAATTTCATGGGGATAAATATAAAGTCTTAAATTCGGATCTCCAGAATCAGTTTCACAAGCTCAATATAAGAAAGAGGCTTTGTTAAATAGCTAAAAAGAATTGGGGATTTTGGTGAATTGTAAGCTCAATAATAGTCAGCAGCATGAGGCAATAGCCTACAAAAGTTAAGGCAACTCTGGACTAAGGAAAGCAGGTAAGTGGCACAGTGGTTAGAATACTAGACCTGGAGTCAAGAAGACCTGAGTTCTAGTCCAGCCTAAGAAACTAGCTGTGTGACCTTTAAGTCACTTAAACTTATTTGCCTCAGTTTCCTCATCTGCAAAATAAGTCAAAGGAAATGGCAAATCATTCCAATATCCTTGCCAGGAAAACCCCAAAGTTTATACACTCCTGATTTTAAGTTCCTCTGGTAGTAGGAATTATGAATGTTTAACCTGGAGAAGAGGATAGTCAGGAGAGAGATGGTGTTTGTATTCAAGTATCTGGAGGACCAATGTGTAGGTGAAGGATTAGATTTACTGTTTTTGGCTTCAAAAAGGAATAGGAGCAAGTGTATAGAAGTTTCAAAAAAGGGCAAATTTGGAAAAGTCTTCTAAAAATTCGAGCTATCCAAAATTAGAATGGACTGCCTCATGGGTGGTAGCTTCCCCCTTATTTTTGGTCTTCAAGCAGAGTTTGAATGTTGCTTGGGTTAGTGCGTATAGTAGGATAGTGATGCATTTCTCCCTACTGGATTATGCTATCTGGCTATGGTGATTCTGTGACCCTTCTATTAGCCTCCAATCCTTTTTTGGCCATCTTTTTTGTGTGGTTCTGGAGTGAACAATGGTGCTTCTGAGTCTGTTCTGATTTCTTTATTAATCTTTCTAGAGCAATTTTCTCATTTTTCTGGAATATCTTTTGGAGAACTTGGCTTCTCTATGATCTTTCATTTTATCAACTCTTCTGAAATTTTCCAAAACCTCTTAAAAATACAATAACATCCTTAGTCTTTGTGGGATAAGCCATCAGTCTGGAAATGCATCTTTGACTGGTCCTTCAATAATTAATATTATGTCACCAAGCCCAAATTTAAAGCCCCATCCTCTTTATAGGTTCTTCCAGGGCTCACTTTCCATTCCCACAGCTTTCAGAACCCACAAATCAACTCCATGCTATAATGAGGTATCAAAAGAGAGCTTAGTGGAGATTATCAGCTTTTCTTTATACATAATTTCATTTTCTAAATTTAAATATACAGGATGTTCCCAAAGTCTTAGCAGAGTTTTAAGCTTTTTAAAGTTATCATCATCATCATCACCATCATTATTATTTAATAGCTATTAAATTCTTAAAGCTTAAAACCGCAGTAAGACTTTGGGGACACCCCATATTATGCAAGTTGATTTAATTGTCATACACAATTAAATAAAAATATGGGGTTAGGGGAGGAGGCGGTATGGTAGGTAGATTTGAAATCCCATCTCCTGCACTAGTTGTGACCATGTGCACACATATCCTTCCTGAACCTTAGGCAGTACTTAAAAGAGTATAAGGCATATGAGTGCAATCCGCATGATTGGAGGGAAACCACTAAAAGTCCCCATATTTTGAAAATTACCAGGTCATTACTAGTATTAACATCATAAAAAAAATTATAATAAACACTTGTAGGATATTTTTGACCAAGCAGAATGTAGGGGATTTTTTTGTTTTTGTTTTCTTTAGGGTTTTTTAACATGTCATTTTAAAGATTCCACTTCAAAATTTATAGTTACTGACTCAAGTAGAATCATTGACCCAAGTAGAAAGGTGAATTTTCCTTGCTTAGAGACAAATTGAAATGCAACTGAAAACTTCTAAAAAAAATTCTTCCTGAGTAAGAACTAAACCTAAAACGTTATTTTGGAGGGGAAAAAATTAGAAAATGTGATTTAGAACTTAAGATGAGTTATTTTTTTAATGGAAAGACTAGTTCAAATATACATATGTATAGACATAGTTCTACATATATATTGCCAATGATTTAGTCTAAGAAAAATCATTTAAAACTTATAAAGTAAAAGTGAAACATTTCACTTACATAAAAACCAAACTCCAATTTTATAAATTCACTCTTTGCACAACATGTATTACTATACTACTGTTATTATTTGCTTTTAGTAATGTGAATTCTTTTAAATTTTCTTAATAAAAAAAGGTGTTTTTTGTTTTGTTTTGTTTTTTATTTATTAGGATGGGAGGCTAAAGCCAGGGGATCAGCTCGTCTACATAAATAAGGAGTCATTGATTGGTGTTTCATTTGAAGAAGCCAAAAGCATAATTACAAGAGCAAAATTAAGGTAACTATCTTAACCCTAAAAGATTATATGTGTTACGTAATGTGTATGTTAAAAAGCAATAGTTGTAAAAAGTTTTTGTCAAATACTTCATACTATAAGAATCTCTAATATGTATAATAGTGGTATCAAAATTAGACAGAAATGGGACCACTAAATTATATATTGGGCCACATATTTACTTCAAAAACCATATATTAACATTATCTGTGTTCTTTTTTATCTTTATTTCTGTTGTTAAATATTTTCCAAATACATTTTAATCCACTTCAGGCCATGAACCACATATTTGACATCTCTATTGTAAATTCCATTGCTTTCTATTTCAAATATTTAAAAAGCCCTTTTACATTTATAAAATGATTTCTCTCTAATTCTAGATCAGAATCTGCTTGGGAAATAGGGTTCATAAGACAAAAGCTTAGCTCAAATCAGCAAGAAACTACACAACGTTCATCTCTCTTGTCATCTACGGAAGGATGTGAGACTCAGGTTTCAACATCTTTTAATGTCCTTTCTCATCATGAAAACTTTGATCAAAAGATGTCATCCACTCCCATTACTGTAGATACCACCTTAATGTCTTTAAAAAAAAATCAGGTAAGAGTTTTCATTTGTAAATTTACAAATTTTTTCTGTTTCTATTTGTATTTCACTCCCAATATTCAGCTTCATTAAGTTAAGCCAATAAACATTTATTAAGAGATTACCATGTAACCAGACACCATTCTAAATACAGGGAATACAAAAAATAGAAAAAATGTAGCCCCTTCTCTCATGGAACTTATGTCCTTATGACTGATAACATGCAGACAACACTAAATGCAAGATACAACAGAAATAGGAGATAGTCATAAAAGAAAGACATTGATAACTTGGGAATGATAGGGAAGGTATTCTAGGGAAGACCTTTTGCAAATTTTTCCATTGGTATTCTCAAAATATAAAAAGATCTTGAGGAACCCCTTCAGTATTTTGGGTGAGTCATCTTTAAAAGATCCAAGGAAATCCATGTACAAAAAAGAATGAAAGGACACAAATGGCTTGGTATTTGTATTGCTAGAGGGAATAACCACAGTGGTGAGGTCATCAGTCCATTACATTGTCAACGTACCATAGACTGAGCCCCTGTGATTTTTGAGACAGCATCGAGATGACCCAATGGTAACACATCAACATATGGTCAAGAGATCACATTGAGTTTCTGACAACTCCAATGGTGAATCAATTTATCATCCTTTCTTTTGATGCCTTAGATGACTTTAGACAAATCTCTCTTTTGATTTTTTAGCTTCTTTTCTGTATACCAAAGCTGTTCTTTAGTGTCTGTCTGGTCATTGCTCTCTCCTATATAGACCCTATTTCCTTGAATATGGTTCTGCAAAATTAGATTTCGGGCAGAATGATAGAATTTCAGATCAAATCCACATATCAAGAGTTCCCTACCACAGAGCTCTGACAGTTGAAAGGAACAAAGAAAAGTATTTGTACTTGAAACCTATGTTCACTACAAAGATTTTTTTAAAAAAATACAGGTAGGCTTTTAGATAACGGAATGAGAATTTTCAAAGATAAAGCCATAGGTCCATGCTGTTCAGACATAGCACATGAAATTTTCTAGCTTCTTTAGCCCCTGGCATTTTTTTTAATGTTAGGTTCTGTTACTCTTTGAAAGCAACAGCATAAAGCCTTATATTTTATTGGCCTTGGACACAGTAGGATTCAAAGTAATTGTTACCTTTAACTCTGAATTTCTTTTACTTTATAGTTATCTATCTGAAGACAAACATATCCAAATGTTAGGGGTTTGGCTCATATTTTTCAGTATTGCTTCATTCTCTTTAGCTATATATTTTTTAAATGTTAACATGTCCTCCTAACTTGTTCTTTGACCTACTTTAGAAAATGTCATTTCATGTTTCTCATTTTCTTTCATAGATAAAAACCGGATTCAAGAAAAGAGAGCCATCTCCAATTACTTCTCCAAACAACAGCCCCACGGATGTATCTAATCCAAGTAAATGCCCACTTAATTCTTTTTTCCTGTTGTTGTTTTTCAATTCTACTTCTATGGGAAGGGGTATGTAATGTAACTTCATAGACTATCCAGAAAAGTGCAGTATATATTTTTTTTAATTTACCTTTATTGAATAAATGACCAAAATGAATGGGCTGTTTGGTAGTCCCTGTAAAATTATGACTTACATTAGAAATATCCCTGGAGAGGTAGTTAAAATTTTTAAATATGTATGACCATAATCTTCTCTGTGTGCTGTAATAATCAATGAACTATGTTGAAACCAGATAATGAAAATTCTCCTATAAATAAAGATCTGGTTGCTATGGTAAAAGTACTTGTCACTTTAGTGAGATATGTTAGATTTACCTTTAAAAACTATTTTTATAATGGCATTTGGCTTCAGGAAAGAAATACCTTCATGAAAACAGCCACTTAAGATAAAAAAAAATAAGAAAAACCCTACAGGAAGAATTTCTTATCTACTGCAACATTATTTACCTATATCTGAATAATGACTGTTTGCATAATATTGGATTATTATAGTTTATAAAGTATTCATGGCTAAAAAAATTTTTTTAAATGTTAATGGACTGTAATTATCACCAAAATGTCTACTAATTGCAGCCTGAAAGAAAATTTTGTGAGGTATTTTGGCTAAGTTTTTGGGTTAGGTAGGTGTTCCTGTGCATAGAGCACTGGACAAAGTCAGGAAAACCTGTGCTTAAATCTAGTTTTGGTTACTTATTAGCTATGTGATCCTGAGGAAATAATTTAATCACTGTTTGCTTCAGTTTCCTTAATTGTAAAATGGGATAATAATAGCATATCTTTCCCAAAATTGTTTTTAGATTCAGATGGAATAATAATCATAAACTGGTTAGTACAGTGCCTGGCATATAGTAAATACTATACAAATGTTTATTATAATTATTATGTAGATTTCTAAAAATGTTTATCACTTTTCATAAGTGACCATTTGTCTTTTTACATTTGTAGGTAGGGTTGAATTCCAAAAGAATGAAAGATGAATTTAAACTTTATACTTGTTCAACTTATGAAGGAATTTTTCTCATTTACATGAGAGTTATGGTAGTTTCCATTAATTGGGAGAAAAATCACCATTGGGTTAGAAATTTTTCATTCTTTGTATTTGTCTCTAAAATTATAATGTAGACATTATCACTTGGGAATCACCTCATTCTGTGATTACTTCTGGTCTTTAGATACATCATTCTTATTTCATATTAAGACCCTAGTAAGAAAAGAAGTAAAGATCAAAGTTCTATTTAGCAGTTGTAGGATGAAATGGAAAATGAATGAAGTACTTTTCTAAAAATACAAAGAATCCAACCTACTGTGTTTTTTTTTTTTTTACTTCAATTTCATAAAATGATAATGATAACACTACCACATATTTTACATTTTAATTTTTTTTATTTTGGAAATCATTCAACACTTCCATGGCTCTGTGATTCATCCCCTTATTCAATACATTTTTATTCAGTGCTTTTTTTTAATGTAATGGGGGTAAGGAAGAAAGAGAGAGAATAAGACAGAAAAAAGAAAGAGAAGGAAAGGACGGACAAAAAAGGGAAAGAGTTTTTCCCTGAGGACACTTTTTCATTGATACTTGTGGATTTTTACTTTATTTTATTTTAATAGTACAAGACAGAAAAAGAAGTATATACCTGGGAGTTCTGACTTAATTACATCTCAGTGTTCTCCAAAGTCAAAAGGATGTTAATGGCTACTCCAGAAAATCTGCTGTCTTCCTTCCTTTCTTTTTTTCCTTCTTTCCATCCATCTTGGTACAGGATGGCTTATTTATCTACATGTCTCTCTCTCTCTCTCTCTCTCTCTCTTTCCCCCTCTTTCCACTTCCCCAGTACAGATCTTCCTGACTCCAAATAAATATTTCTTTTCTCTGTACTTTTTATATCATTTCTCATTGTGTAATGATGTTGCATTACATTCTTGTGCCGTAATTTGTTCAGCCATTTCCTACTAAATAGAAAACTCATCTTTTTAACTCTGATATTTTTCTGGAGATACCATATCACGGAATACTACCATCTTCAAAGAGCTTCAAAGAAAAGTACTTCAAAGAGCAAAATTTTAGATAATCTAATAGGCAAAGGATAAGCATGTGGTAGATATAAGTATACTGTAATGTATAACCCATGAATAGTAGATCCCAGGAAGACACCGAAAATACATCATTTAACACAGTGGTGTCAAACATAAATAGAAATGAGGACCTCAAAACCAAACATAAGGATCCCTGTGGTCCACATATTGAGTTAGGAAACTTTGTATTATCTCTTTTATATTGCATTTTTATTTATTTTGTTAAATAATTCCAATTACATACTAATACTATGGGATTCAGCCATACTCTGGAATGTTACATATTTGATTTTTGCATGTCTAATTTAAGCTAGATGGCACAGTGTATGGAGTGCCAGCCCTTCAAATCAGTCCTTAGACACTTAACACTTACTGGCTGTATGATCATGGGCAAGCCACTTAACCCCAATTGCCTCTAAAAAGGAGAAGAAAAAGAGTTCTATGAATATAAAAGATGAGAGCACGCTTAAGTGTTTTAATCCTATTTTTATTGATATCTTTTGGTTTTTATGTCCCCTTCATTTTCAAATATGTCTTTTCTCCTTCTCTACTCATTGAACTATCCCTTAACATTTTTTTAAATTTCTGAACTTAAACAACAGCAAGAGTTAAAAAATTGAAGCAAATAAATATGGTCAAGTAAAACAGCAGCAGATCTGTCCAGAAAAGGGTCTTCTGTTTCCATCACTTCCATCAAGAGCTAAGTAATATGCTTCATTGTAGGCGGACACAATTGTTAATTACATAGTATTCAGTATTGATAATCTTGTTTAAATTTCTTTCAACTTTCAAATTTCTTTCAACTTTAGTTTCCTTCTGTATGATGAAAGGCTGGACTAGATAATTTTTGAGATCCCTATCATTTACAGTGATTTAAATGAGTTAATATATGTATATTTTAACATATTTAACATGTTAAATTAACATGTCCAATACATGATGGACTACCTGTCATCTAGAGGAGAAGATGAGGGGAAGGAGAGGAAAATTTGGAACAGAATTTGCAAGGGTCAGTGTTTAAAAAATTGCCCATGCATATGTTTTGTAAATAAAAAGTTTTAATAAAAAAAATTTTTAAAAGAGAGATAATATATGTAAAACGCCTCGTGAACATTAAAGGTCTGTGTAAAAATAAAATGTTATTTTGTCCTTTTAGATCAGCTACCCCTAAAATTGAGTTGGTATGTACTCTAAGACTAAAAAGATTTTAATATTAAGCTAAGTAAAACCCAATTAGCAAGATTTCAGGAGGTCTGTGAAATTGGATGGGAAAAATAATTATTTTCACTGACCTCTAAACTGAAATTTATCATTTCCTCAATTTTGAATTAAAAAACTCCAACATGATTCTAAGGAGTCCCTATGCTTTCCCAGGATGTGCCCCAGGGGTTCATGAGATCAAAAAGGTCAGGAACCTCTGTTCAATAGCATGAACAGTTTGCTCAAGAAAAGAATTGATAGCTACTGGACATGGTTTTTTATTAGTCCATAAAAAACTAGTTAGTAAACATTTAATAAGCTCCTACAGGCTTTTTGCTAAGCACTGAATATTCAAAGAAAGATAGAAAACAGTCCCTACTTCTAAGCAGCTCACAGTTTAATGGGGGAGATGTCATATAAATAATTATGTACAAACCAGTGATATATATACATATATATATGCATAAATTATGGGAAATAATCAACAGATAGAAGGTACTAGAATTTAAAAAGACTAGGAAAGACTTCCTTTAATAAATGCTATTTTGTTAATAGATTAGGAAAAAACTTGTTATTGATGTTAGTTGTTCCTGAGTTGCTTTCTTTACATATTCAAACTATCAGTTTATCAGAACTATTATCAGAATCCATTTAGAGATAGAAACTTACAATTGAGTAACTTGATCCTGAACTGTTTAAACAAGTAGTTGAAAATCAAAAATGGAAAGTGGACAAGAGAAATGATGCTGATAGTGACTAATGATTTTATCCACACATTTCACCAATGCCAAATTGCCACATCAAGAAGTCAAGAGTCTACCCTATAACTTAGCAAACATCTGACAACTTACTTACTTAAAGAAAGATGCTGCTAAAGACAACTTTGATTTAGAATATAAATTCATTTATTAAATCTTTATCTTATTATAAAGGATGATGGATGACTGTGAACAATATCATCTTTTAAAGCAGAAAAAGAAGCGTTGTTTAGTTTTATTAGTGCCTTAATTCTTTGTGACCCCATTTGGGGTTTTCTTGGCAAAGACCCTGGAATGGTTTTTCTTTTCTTTTGTTCATTTCACAGATGAGGAAACTAAGGCAAAAAAAAAAAAAAAAATTGAGTAACTCATCCAAGATGATACAGCTAATATATCTGAGTAGATCTGAGACTGGATTGGAACTTGGGTCTTTCTGACTCCAAGCCCAACACTGTATTCATTGAACCACCTATCTGCTCCTAAATAGATGGTAAAACCAGTTCAAAGAAACGTTGGTTAGAAAATTAACCAAACAATGTTATTCCAAGAACCTTCTGGATGAAAACAGAACTACTACAATAATGAGGAAAATGGAAATGATTTGCAAAACACTTGAACTTTAGCATCACACTCCTAAATACTTATTGCAGATGTAGAAATTTAAAGAGAACAAAGATAAAATTCATTTTCATTGGACTAAATGAAAGGAGATAGAAATCCAAAATAGGGTGACAACAAGTTGGACAAAAGTGGCAAAGATGCTACAGTTGTGATGGGAGTGATATACAAAAGGGCTAAAGGAGAGGAAAATACCAAAACATGAACAAAAACAATCCTTTCAGAACTTAATACCAAAGAAAAAGTCAATCAAGAGAACAATAACTACTGAACTTTATGCCTACTCTCCCATGTATAAAAATACTTTTGGGAGAGTCAACTTCTATGTGAATCAAGATCATCCTTTTTGTAGATATTTGGAAAGAAAAGCAGATTTTCATAAACAAAAAAATTCATTTTTACAATTTTATAATTAACTGAAAGAGAGAATGTAAGATCTCATTTTGCTTATTTGTTAAGTATGGAAAAGAATTAAGTTTGGCAGAAGCAACCCTTCAGTGATTCTCACTTAATAAACATCAGGAATAGTATAAAACAAGGAGATGTATACTATTCAAAAGTATCCACTTCTCTTCTAGAGGAGATCCAGTACCAAGAATCCAAGCTGAAGACTAATTCAGATAAGGGGATCAAAAGATATTGTTCGGTTTACATCATTCCACTGAACCTCTTGGAAAGACATCCATAATCATTCAAAGGATTTTGGCCTGTTCATCCACAATGAAAAGACTAACTGGATGGATGTTAGCTTCCCAAATTTCAACTTGTGTTTATATGAACGACCTAAAAGTCTCTATCTGGAACAGGCCTAGATTATTCCAGATCTAGTATTGCTCTGGAAAGGAGAACAGACTGAATTCTTAAGTAATTTCATAAGTCTTTTATTACTTCTAAGCTCTCCATGAATGCAAAGGGATATCTTTTTAATACTGACATTCTGCTGATGTTGCCATATAATAGTAAGATATGTAATACGTTTGTTTCTGAAGAATTTAAAATTAAAAATGATTATCACCCAAGAAGCAATGAAGAAGCCTGAACCTGCTATGACATTTAACTAGTGAGGTTCCACATAGGAACAGAAGTAAAAGATGTTATCAAAAAATTGTATCAATAACAAGAAAAAATTGGTTAGTGACATGGCAGTGCTGAGAGATGACAGTGGACATCCAGAGTACTTTCCCAATATCAGTGTCAGAAGACCCTTCATACCGAACTTTTGGGCACACATGGACAAGGGACTTACAGGATTAGTAGCTATGGATAGGTTGCAACCTATATCACTGAAGGGAAGTCTAAAGAGATCACAGATCAATTTAGAGAATATTTCCTTTGGCAATAAGTAGATATAGCTCTGAGACCCAACATGAAGTAATCCAATAAAGAGGTATATGCAGCATATTAAAATTGATAGAAAAATCATGTAGTCTAGCCTTCTCATTTTTTCCCTTCTACAAGGAAAGGTCCTTAAAGACAGGACTCTCTTATCTTTTTTATTTGTATTCCTGCTTTTAGCACAGTGCTAGACACATAATAAAGATGTTTTTATTCATTCATTTATTCATGGAGAAACTGACATTCAGAGAAGAGAAATACCTTGGTTGGGGTCACAGGAGAATGGGTGGTAGAGTCATGGCTATACCCCAGGTTTCATAGTCCCTCGTCCTGAGCCGTCTCCAATACCAAGTTGATGAGCCTGTTGTTGCAATTACCAAAATTTCTATTATTGCAATATTCTAGTGGCCTATAGTCTATCATTGTGGGATTTCTTCCATTTGTAAAGATTACAGCCCATTAATGCTTGTATGTCTCGTGCGATTTTTATTCATGTCATCTTTATATAAGTTTGCCAGAGGGGATCCATCCAGGGTGAAAACTCTGGATATCACAAGGTTACCAGTAAGGCACATGGGTTGGCCATAAATTATCCGTTACTCTTACTATATGATTGATCCCACTTCCTCTGCATAATTCCTTAATTGTAGTCTTTTACATCTTACTTATGCCCATCTTAAATTCCTCCATTTTCAATTCTTCAAAAAATCCCACACATGAGGAGATCATGTGGTGTGATACATGTCTCATAGCTATTCATCATAAATGGAAGAATATTTCTTTTATAAAGATAAGCCTTTGTTTCAGAGAGAAAGTTTTTGGTTTTGGTTTTTTTTTTTTTGTGGTTTAGTCATGTCGGTTCAGTCTAAATCTTTGTGACGCCATTTTGTATTTTATTGGCAAAATATAGGAGTAGTTTGGTTTTTGCTTCTCCAACTCATTTTGCAAATGAGAAACTGAGGCAAACAATTAAATGACTTGATTACATTCACATGCCCGGATTTGAATTTCAGTCCTCCTGGCTCCAAACCTGGTATTCTGTCCACTGAATCTCCTAGGTATCTGGACAAAAGTTTGGATGTGATTAAAAGATCTTGAAAATTTTCCAAAGAAAACCTAACTTTCTATCTTTCTACTTTTCACCACAGGTACAAACTCATTATTCAATTGTAGTATTTTTCCAAGTTTATATTGATGGGTGAGCTCCTTAGATTATGTATCAAAATGCATATGATATCTTGGACAAAAGACATTGTTCATCCACTTAGTTTTTCCTCTGTGGATAGTTGGTCTGAATTGTTCAGTCATGGCAACCCTAGGTTTCTATTATCATGTTAAAAAAAAATTCCCCTCAGTTGATGGAGTTTGATTACACATGTTTTTTGCCTTAGAAACCAAATATTGTTGTGATCTTAACACCTATATCTTGCCTTCAGAATTCTGCATAGATGTGTCAAAGGTTTTCAAGAAAACCAATTATTTTCATTTCTGCTTTTTATGTTCTTGAGAAATAAAGGGAATGCAAATCAGGTTGTTTTTGAAGACAGATGCTCTGTGAAAGAAAAACTCAAAGAAAAGCTGCATAAAGATGTGACAGTTTCAGAAAAGAATTTCTGTTATTCTCTTGTTTCCATGAAGAAGTAGCAAAATTGCACACAGAATCTTATTTAGCAGTGATAACTTAGAAAGTAAAGATTGAGCTAAGTTACAGAATGGATTACTTCAATTTGGCAGTTTAAAAGAATTAATTCTCCAAGTCACTAGTCCCATTTTCCATCACATTCTACTTTGTTCATTTTTCGGGGATGAGATGTTTTAAGTTGTTATTTAAGGAGTAAAGAATAGCTAAGAACTATGGCTCTATTTTCTTTCTAGAGCATTTTTACCAAATGCATTTTATAAGCATATATTAATTGCCTATTATGTTCAAGGCATTATAGCTATAAAGATAAAAATTAGCCAGTCCCAGTCTTCATGGAATTTCCATTCTGTGTACTTGAGGGTGGAAAAAGAAGAGATTGAGAACAGAATGAGGATACAATAAGTCCACAAAAAAGAATATATATCTATATATAAAATCATTTCTTTAAATTTATTAAAGCTTTTTACTTTTCAAAATATATGCGTGGATAATTCTTCAACATTAACCCTTTGCCAAACCTTGTATTCCAATTTTCTCTTCCCTCAATGGCAAATAGTCCATTTATATAATCATTTCAAGAGTGGAGGGAGACAAAGCAATTCCAGTAGACTCAGGATGGAAAATGCCATCCACCTCCAGAGGGAGAATTATGAATACTGAATGTGGATCGAAGCATAGTATTTTTACCTTTTTATCATTTCTTGTGGGTTTTTTTCCCTTTTGATCTGATTTTTTTTTTTTTTTTTTTTTTTGGTGAGGCAATTGGAGTTAAGCTCAGGGCCACACAAGTAGGAAGTGTTAAGTGTCTGAGACCGGATTTGAACTCAGGTCCTCTGAGTGTCAGGGCTGGTGCTCCATCCATTGTGCCATCTAGCTGCCCCTGTGTCTGATTTTTCTGGCATAACATGACAGATATGGAAATATATTTAAAAGAATTGTACATATTTAACCTAAATCATATTGTTTGTGTCTTGGAGAGGGAAGAAATAAGGGTAGGAGAAAGAAAAATCTGGATCACAAAGTCTTAAGAAAACGAATGTTTATGTTTAAAACTACCTTTACATGGTATGTGGAAAAATAAAATACTACTGGAAAAAAAAAGAGAGAGTGGAGGAAGAGAGAAGTCTCACAACTGGCAAGATTAAGAAAAGGCCTATATAGGAAATAGCACTTGAATGAAGCCTTAAAGAAGTAAATCAGGAGAGCATTCCAGGAATGAAAGACAACTATTCAATGGCAAGGAGATAGGAAATAGATATAAAATATTCCATATATTCATATAAAATATGGGGAATAGCAAGTTTGCCAGGTTGGCTGGTATAAAGTACATAAAGTGAGAGGGTAAAGTGAAATAAGTCTAGAAAATAGGTAACTGGAGCCAAATTGTGACTCAATATTTATTAAGCACTTGCTATGTACAAGATATTATTTTAGGTCCTGTAGATAAAAAGAAAGGAAAAAGATAGTCATTGGGACACAGACACAGAGCTTGTGGTCCTATAAGGTAACCTACATGCAAGCAGCTATGTAAAAACACAATATATACAGAATGAGCAGTAAGTAATCATCAGAAAAATGTCACTAGAATTAAGAGGAATTGGGAAAGGCTTCCTTTAGAAGTGGGATTTTAGCTGATACTTGAGGGAGACCTGAGAAGTCAGGAGGGAGAAATGGAAAGAGCATTCCAGGCACACCCTTTTCTGTTCAAAAGTGCATTTTCTTGGGAAAGAGGAAGAGAAAGGGAAAGTATTTTTTACAAATATACTTCTATGTTCATCCAATCCTTCAAAGAACCAAGAATGATATCTCCCATGGTTGCCTTTTTTTTTTTTTTTAAACATCATAGAACCATGTGAGTGATCCATAATCAATTGCCTATGTTTTATCTTGAACATGTTTCCCATGTGAATGATTCATACTTGGTTTTTAATTTGACCGGGTAACATTGTTTTTATGCTACTCACTTTTCTTTTTTCTTTGTGTTCACCAAATTTCTCCAAATGTGAATTCCCTTTGAGATGAGATCTTCTACCAGCTGATAACATTTTCATATCTCTACTGGGCTATAACAGACAATAAGATATTAACTCACTAAAGAAGCCAAGTCACTCTAATTTTAGATTTAGTACTTTAACAACCCTAGCTTTCATACCATCCATTTTAGGAGTCTGATGTTCTTTTTATTTTTTTTAATTTTTAAAAAGTTTTATTTTTATTTTGAACTCAAATGCCCAATAAAATGAGTATTTCTATAATTTAGTGTAATATAGCAGAATATATATGTGTGTGCGTGTATTTTTTTTTTTTTTTTTTTTTTTTTTTTTTTGGCTGAGGCAATTGTGGTTAAGTAATTTGCCCACAAGGTTACACAGCTAGGAAGTTTTAAGTGTTCCAGGCTGTATTTGAACTCAGGTCCTCCCAATTTCAGGGCTGGTGCTCTAGCCACTATGACATCTAGCTGCCCCAGAATAATATTTTCTTTAGGTTAAATTTCCTGACAACACAAATTCATTTATCCAAATTATTGAATAAATGGATGAGAATGAAGGAATTGGGACTAAGCACAATCCAGGTATATGAAAATTCATCCAGAGAATCCAGAGGTATTTCTTAGAACTTTTTCTATCCTGTAAAGGAGAGGATAGTGACTTTTATGTAGTATACAATGTGCCATTTAAGCATTTTTTCAGTATGCATTAACAAACACTCCAGAATAGGAGAGTAGTGGGATCTTTTTGTGCTATCTTTGTTATCTATTAAAATAATCTTGAACAAATCAAGATAGAGATGAGAAGAACAAGTCACTTTCTACCTAAATGACAAAAATCTCAGCTTTTGATTTTCTTGGATGTGGATGAAACTCTGTCTAATATCTGAGGACCCTTGTGCTTCTGCAATGTGGCTGTATCTACTGTAGTGAGATAGAAAGGAACAAAAATTTATTAATCATCCACTGTGTTACAAATATTTCATTTGTTCCTTACAATAATCCTGTGAGGTAGATGATTACCCTTATTTTATGGTTTATAAGAAATTGAGGGGAGAACAGAGGTTTGGACATTAGCCTAGATTTGCATACCAAGTAAATATCTGTATCTGTATTTGAACTCAGACCTTCCTGACTCCATGCCCAGCCCTCTGCATCTTTCTGGCAAAGCAGGTCCATTTTTTTAAGCCACAAATGTAAAGCATTAGTCAATATATGTATTTACCAGTTTTTGAAATATTTTAGCACTTTGGATTAAATATTATTTTGTTTGGAACTATAACTATATATAATTAACATGGGCAGTTATTTGCCATAACATAAGGGAGATTGGTCTATAATTTTCTTTCTCTGTTTTTGTCCTACCTGGTTTAGGTATCAGTACCATGTCTATGTCATAAAAGGAATTTGGTAGAACTCCTTCAATGCCTATTTTTTCAAATAGTTTATATAGCATTGGAGTTAATTGTTCTTTAAATGTTTGGTAGAATTCATATGCAAATCAGTCTGGTCCTGGGAATTTTTTCTTAGGGAATTGATTAATAGCTTGTTCTATTTCTTTTTCTAAAACGGCACTGTTTAACCAATGTACTTCTTCCTCTGTTAATCTGGGCAAACTATATTTTTGAAGGTATTCATCCATTTCATTTAAGTTATCAAACTTATTGGCATAAAGTTGGGCAAAGTAACTCCTAATTATTGCTCTAATTTCCTCTTCATTAGTGGAAAGTTTTCCCTTTTCATTTTTAAGACTAATAATTTGATTTTCCCTTTTCCTTTTTCTAATCAAATTTACCAAGGGTTTATTTATTTTGTTGGTTTTTTCATAGAATCAACTCTTAGTTTTACTAATTCAATAGTTTGTTTGACTGGGGGTTTTAATTTGCTCTTTTTCTAACTTTAGTTGGAAGCCTAATTCATTCTCTTTCTCTATTTTATGCAAGTAGGCCTCTAGAGAGATAAAATTTCTCCTTATTACCTTTTTGGCTGCATCCCACACATTTTGGTATGATGTCTCATTATTGTCATTCTCTTGGGAGAAACTATTAATTGTGTCTGTAATTTGCTGTTTCATCCAATCATTCTTTAGGATGAGATTATTTAGTTTCCAATTACTTTTTGGTCTATTTTCCCCTGGCTTTTTATTGAATGTAATTTTTATCGCATTGTGATCTGAAAAGGATGCATTTACTATTTCTGTCTTTCTGCAATTGAATTTGAAGTCTTTATGTTCTAATATATGGTCAGTTTATATAGGTTCCATGAATTGCCGAAAAGAAAGTGTACTCTTTTCTGTCTCCATTTAGTTTTCTCCAAAGATCTATTATACTTAACTTTTCTAGTGTTCTGTTTACCTTTTTTAACTTCTTTCTTATTTATTTTGTGGTTTGATTTATCTAGTTCTGAGAGTGCAAAGTTGAGATCTCCCACTATAGTTTTACCGTCTATTTCTTCTTGCAGCTCTCTTAATTTCTCTTTAAAGAATTTAGATGCTGCACCACTTAGTTCATATTGCTTCATTATCTATGCCACCCTTTAGCAAGATATAGTACCTTGCCTTATCTCTTTTAATTAGATCAATTTTTGTTTTTGCTTGATCTGAGATCAGGATTTACCATAACATTAATAATGAAGAGATGAGAAATTTGATTATTTAAAAGACTTAAATGTTTTATGACTCATAGCTCTACCATGACTTCCTATTTAATCCTTCCTATGAAAATGGAGTAACTGCTTTTCTATGGGATGTACCTAATATTATGTAACCATGATACATTATTCTGTATATAGTTTTCTTTCATATCTTTAGTGTGAAATTGTTTAAAGATCAGATCTATACATTCTTTGACTTCTCTTTATTTTCCCCAACTTTCTAGATGACACTTTCTATATGAAATGGGAGTGACATTGTTTATTTATTGTTTTGTCTTTTTTATTACAGTCATGTTCAATCCTTTATGACATTTTGGGGGGTTTTCTTGGCAACAATACTAGAGTAGTTTACCATTTCCTTCTCCAGCTCATTTTACAGATGAGGAAACTGAGTCAAATAGGATTAAGTAACTTGCCCAGAGTCACATAGCCAATGTGTCTGAGGCTGGATTTGAACTCAAGATAAGTCTTCCTACCTCCAGAATCAGGGCTCAGTTTACCTCTGTACATAAAGCCATTACCACATAATGGTGTGAGCTGTTGTCACTTGATCAATGCATCTATAGACTTAGTATTAACTTTCACTGGAATAATTTCTCTGCTATTAATACCTCCAACCAAGGAAGAAAGTTTATCTTGATCATGATTGTATATTCCAAAAAGCCAGGTTTGCAATTTGGCAAAGTTAACTGAAGTAACTTACTTTTCCCAAAGTTACCTTTTAAAATAAAATCAAAACTTTATTAAAACAACTGAACATAAACAAAGCTACATAAGGCTTTATCTTCTGTTGGCAATAGCTTCAATTCTAGAGCTTTAGTAAAAGAAGATTCTTCCCAACTAATCAATTGTAAAAGCCCTTCCAACTTCCCACTTCTTAGCTTTTGTTTCCTCACATGTAGCTGTTAGAAAGAAAGAAACAAAGAAAGAAAAAAGAAAAGTTAGATATGATGCTACTGGTCTACTTGAAATCCTATGATCTGTTTTTTACAGTCAAAACATTTCTCAGTGAATTTACTAATTCACTCCTAGCCTCTCACTTTTCTTAAAAATCTACATGTTAACAGTCAAATGTAAACTGAAATTGTAATGCAATTATGTTGTTGGCAATCAAACCTTTATAACATACAGAATCTTGAATTAGAAAAATCTCACTTTTTATCACCAACTTTTCTAAAAAAAAAAAAAAAAAAAAAACAAAGGTTCATTTTCTAGGTTGTACCATGTTAAAGTTACATATAAACAGAAAATTTGACAAGGTTTTAAAATTCATTATAAACATTGTTTAATTGAAGACTAATAATATGCAGAAATGTTTACTTGGGTGTCTATATATATATCTTTTTACCAACAGTCTATTTCTTCTACATAGCAGCACAATCAAAAGATCTATGAGGAATGCTTTGGTAAAGTGAAGAATACATCCCTTTTTGTGGGTCCAATAAGGAAAGAATCTATTATTTGTCTTTTTTCTTTTTCAAAATATCTAAAGTGCAACTATTTTTGGAAGTGGATTAGACTTATTGGGCAGTTAAAAATTAAGAATTGTGTTAAGGTTGTTTCATATTCAGCAACATGGTTATATAATAGAAAGGTTGAATTTTCTTTTTCGTCCTTAGCATATGGAAGTGATATGATATTTGAGAAAGAACACTAAACTAGGATACATGTCTTACTTCTGTCCTAATTAGTTGTGTGACTTTGAACAAATTATTTCAGTTTAACTCTTGGGTTTCATCTCTCTTAGGTATGGTTTAAATCTCTAGGATCCTCTACTGCCTTCGACATACTTCATGTGTCATTATCAGTTTTATAACTAAAATTTGATTTGCATTTGGGCTTTTTCTTAATATATCTAAAATAGTCCTATCCCAAATACTGCCAGTTACCAAAGAAAGTGATATGCTGGTGATTAGAGTCACCAATTTGACTTTGTTCAGAAATTTTGAGTCTACAACAGAAGGATTTATCAAGTACTTAATTCATTCTATTGGTAAAATCCTACCCATTAAAAAAAATTAATAGTAATTCCTCTACAAGAACAACAACAAAAAAAGAACATATCACTTAGTTCCCTAATAAGGAATTCCAGAATTTCTTTCTAGTGATCAAGGAATGTATATAGTCCCTGCTAAAATTCCAAATTGTGAAACAACACTTCCACTTAACAGTGTGGGTAATACTCTCTGGGCAGCTAGAGACTCTGATCACTGAATTAGATACATATTCTTAGCAAACTAAAACACAAAATAGGAACTAGATTGGTTGATTAATTTTATGTTCCTTATATGGAGATATGGGTAAACACTGTATTTTAGAGAGCTTTTATCTAAAATGGCCTTCTAGTTAAAATGGTTTCCATAATCCCTATTTTTTACATAGCTCATGTCAACTTTTCCCCTTTTATTTCCCTTAACAACGAGGGGCTATTCATTTTTAAGAGGCATCTGATTTGTTACTAAAATTGGAGCAATACTAACCATCTTTCTGTCCTTCCTACTGTCCCATCAAGCTTGTTTATATAGTACATTTCACAGACATTATTAGTTGTAATATAACATAAATAATGGCAATTAGGCCAGTGTGTTATTGTTGTGGTTGTTTAGTCATTTTTATCATGTCTGACTCTTAAGTGACCCCATTTTGGGTTTTCCTGGCAAATATACTAATGTGGTTTGCCATTTCCTCATCCAGCTTATTTCATAGATGAGGAAAATGAAGTAAACCAGGTCTGATTAAGTGATTTATTTGCCCAGGGTCACATAACTAGTGTATGAGAATTTGGCCTCAGTTTTCCTGATTCTAAATCTAGTAATGTATCCATTGCACCATCCAACTGCCCCAAATTAAGCCAATTCCATAATCATTAAATTGTTTTTTATTTAGTTTTGTTTTGTTTTACTTATTCAGAGCCAGTGGGAAACTAATTCACAATATTAGAATAAATGTTTAACAGCATGTCTTCCTACCTATTCAGATGATCATGCTTTCCTAAGTGGAAGCACTCTATAATACAAAGAAAACTCTGGTCCACCTGATATTATTTTACCTATTCCCTGGGAAACTCTTGAATTTTAATAAATCTTTTCTTCTCATTACCCATATAAACCCAGGAAATAGGACGTTTACCACATCTCACATGTCAGTTTCTTCTTGATTTTAGGAGCCTTTCTTGTTTCTCTGTAAAAATGAAATTGCATTGCCACCTGCCAGTCCTTGGGATTTTATTGTCAGGGACCTCTACTTGTGGGATGGCTAGGATTCAGTTTGCTTGCTGGTTCTTGTACATAAGTGTGTTTCTAACTAACACTGTTTAGTTTAACTGTTTTTTGAGTTGTAAGCAGTAATGGACCTTTCTACCTCAGCAAAAGGGTTAGGTTTTTTTTGATGGACTATTGTGTGTATCAGATCCCCTGTATTCAACTAGTGGCAAGAATTTTATTTTGAGTTCTGTTGGGAATGCTGTCTGGACCTGTGGAAGAGAAACCTTTATATTTTGCATTAGTTTGGTGCAATCCATTATCACATTGGGATGAGTAATATTCAAATCATGGGTTGCTAGCAGGGTGAACAAAAATCTCATGTACTGACCTGTTTTGATTTCATAAGAGCTAAATCTGTCTTTCCTGGCCAAAATTGGTCTGTATTGACACAAAGCTTGGAGTTAAGGCAAAAACTAGGCCTGTATTTTCATAGTGCTTGGCAAGTTTCTAGTTATCACATTCCATCTTTTCACTTTCCCTGCATTTTTGAAGATAGTAAGGGTAATGGAGAAATTGTTTCATACCATAGAATTTTAGGAAATATTGCATTATCTTTTCTATGAGATGTGTTACCTGATCACTCGAGAGGGATTCTGAAATATTCCCATGGGAAGGAGGTGATTGAAGATTCTTTGCTATCATCTTAGAAGCAACTTTTTAAAAATTATATGGAAAGTCATCCAAAAATCAAGATATATTTATATTCTTTACATTTTGTCATATGATTGAAATCTTCAAGGAATGTGCCGATGAGCAGGGGCCTATCCTGGCTTTACCTTTACAGCTTTGCCCACATTGTGAAATTAAAGTATAGAATAGATTATGTAATAGGACTCTGCAATTGATACAAATTTTAGAGTATATCATTCATTTTGTTGTATACTCCTTGACAATATATGCATGACAAGATAATGGAACATGGTATTTAATTGATGAGACAAACTCTGCAGGTCAACTAAACAGCCATCTGGATGGCATTACAGTGTACCCAAGTATAAGATGCTTCCTAAAAAAAATTAGTTTTTGTTATTTTTCTATTTAGGCTTCTATGGTGAGTCCAATTTGCTTTTGAATATTGACTTTGGGTCTACACAAAAAGAGTATTTAAATGAGCATCCCAACAGAACTCAAAGGTCTAGTTATTGATTTGTTTGATTAGTCAGTCAAGTAGTTCCTTTTATCAGTTTCATAAATATGGGAACCAGTGGTTTTAATTTAATAATAGCAACAGACTCATGAAATTAACATGCATTTATTAAGTGCCTACTAGATGCCAGGCAGTGTATTTAACCCTGGGGATATAAAGACCATCCTTATTCTCAAGAAGCCAACATTCTACATAAAATGCAAACAACTATATACAAAGCAAGATATATACAAAATCCATCCGAAATAATCTCAGAGGGAAGAACTAAAAGAAGACTGGGAAAAGTTTCTGTCTGGAGGTGGAACTTTATTTGAGATATGAAGGAAACCAGGGATTCCAGGAAGCAGAGATAAAGAGTTCCAGACATGGAAAACAGTCAGTGAAAATACCCAAAAGGCAGGATTGAAGGGGAACCAAGTCATTTATTACACCAGATCTCTAACAGGTGTCAGTAGAAATGTTTATAAACTAATTTTTCAGTTGGCATTGGATGAAGACTATTAGTTCTACTTAGGGAGAGTCGACATGCGGAAAGGGATTCTCCTCAGCCATCCATATAGCCTCACATACTAATATGCCTGATCCAAGGACCCATTCTTGTTCTCCCCCATCCCTCTATTCTGCCTGCAGCTTCTTCCCTTTGGACTTTTGAAGTGTTGTATTTGTAGGTATATAAATTTTGTCTCATTTCCTTTTTGAGCTTAACATTGTACACAATGGCTGGCAACCTCAACAATTAATCTGTGGCTTATGCTTGCCAACTAACCTCCTTCTTTTGGAGGTGACTAGAAACTTTCAGTCTTAGACCTATATCTGCTGCTTATATTGTTCCCTCATCTTTTCCTTTGGATTTTTTCTTACCCGAGTATTGTCTATGAAGTATGCTTCCTTTCAGTAGCAGGAGTTCCTTGTTTGTTTGTCCTGTTTACATATGGAGACCCTGCTCTGGTCTTCCTTCTTATGGAAAGCTTCCACAACTCCTTCAGTGAATTTACCATATAATCTCTTTATTTTGTAATCATAAGGATTTTGAATATCAAAAATTATCTCAGTAATTAGCTAGGCAGTGATGGTAAAAGTTTTTGTAATTGGGTTTTTCTGTCTAAGTAGTTATATCATATCTCTCCAGATGGACTATAAACCTGTGTCACACAAGATGAATTCTTCCCAGAACATGAGTCTTCATTAATTTTAGAGAATTCTTCCATAATTGTTGTATTACTCTGTAATGAGATGTGAAACTGGATAGATCTATCAGGAAATAGGTATTATGAAATCCTACTAAATACTACATCTTTTCCAGTTCTCTCTTTTAGGAATATTGATAGTGGTTTTTGATTTTGGAATTTTAGACTTTATTTGGATTTTTTATTTATTTATTTATTTATTTTTTACTCTTTTTGTCAGAAATCCCTGGTCTCAGCTCTATTCATTTTTATCCCTTTGCAGAGATAGAAAATCTTATCAGTACATAACACCCTGGAAACAATTCCCTACTCTAAAGATCTCCAGGTGCATTCTTTTTGAAGGCCAAATAAATTTCTGAAGGCAGAGAGGCCTGATCACCTTTGAAAGGAGACCTCCCTGAAATTGATTAAGGTTGTGATCAGACTAAGAACCCCTTTAATAAAAAATCATTTATCATCCTTGATCAAATTGAAAGAAGAATCTATAAAGAAAGCAGCTAAAAATGTTTTTAGGAAAATAATTCTTTAGAGTGAATGAAAAATAAGTTATTATTCTGTTTAATGAGTCAAAAATTATTCATTAAACTTTGATTGAATCTTGATTATGAAATTTTTTCTTTTTATTTATTTATTCTTTAACCCTAAAAATTGTGGTTTAGAAATTATTTTGGTAGAGAGATTTTCAAAGTAAGATGGATCCCTCCCTTTGGATTCTCTTTCCCTCTGTAGGCAGAATTATACTTAATAATTTAATTAAAACATTTTTCCATGGCGAAATACTGAATTTTTTTCCACAATCTCCTTTATTTCCTCTAATTTATTCTCTAATCTATTTGTAGTTTCTTTATTAGGACCAACTACAACTTTAACCACCTGCTTCCATTTTACTCTTTGATAGGCCTTTAAAGTTTGCTTCTACTTACATTTTTTAGCCACATATCTCTTTTTGTGAGCCATACATGTTCTTTATAAATTACAACATTCACTTTTGATTATCTTATGGTGATTACTATTACATAGTTGTACTCATTATTTTCCTAATTCTCCATACTTCACTTCGCATCAATTCATATATCTTTACATGCATCTCTCAATCATCACATTCATCATTTCTTACAAGAATTCTTATAATATGCTAATCATGTACCGCAATTATTTAGTCATTCCTTAGTCAATGGTTATCAGCTTTTATTTCCAGTTCTTCACTACCACAAAAAGAGATATTGAAAATATTTTTGTACAAATGGAAACTTTCTTATTATCAATTACCTCTTTGGAATATAGGCCTACTGGTGGAATTTCAGAGTCAAAAAGTATGGATGTTTTAGTTATTTTATTTGAACAATAGCAACTTGCTTTCCAAAACTTCTGTCAGGCATTTATCTAAAGAAGCTTCTTCTGCAAGATGGCTTCTGCAAAATAAAGGCAGTTTATTTTTTTCATCCAAATTAGTAGATTTAATGTTGGTGGTTTTGTTTTTTTAAATAATTTTTGAATGTATTTTGAGAAAGTATAATTTCCAAATGCTGTTTTTTTCCTTCAAAATACCATTTAGTGTGTAAGTGAAAATATTTTATTTGATATATTTTAAGTTTGTAACAAAATGCTTATTGTTTAAACACAAGTTAATTCTGCCATCTGATTAATCTAAATTATTTTTGAGGAGCAGGATCCCAGAATGCATTTTATCAAAAGAAGATGTTCAATTAAATTTCCAATTAACATGCATCCTTTTGTTTCCTTAGATATCAACCCCAACTGGCCTAATGATACTGGACTACAAGGAGAGAATATTTCCTTAGATCCCTCAATTCGCCTTAAGATTGAGAAGCTAGAGATGGTAAATATTTCTGAGTTCTTTTTTTATTTCAAAATAAAGAATGTTATTTCCTTAAAAGTTTATTTGTGAAAACTAAATGCTAGTTTATTATCATCATCATTATTGTGTGTGATAATGCTTTTCTGTAATGATTTACAATTTACAATTGATTTTCATATTTTTTCAGAGCGCTAGGGCACATAGCACATCCATTTTAATAGTAGGTTTTAGCCCTGAGGTCATTGAAGTCTCCGTTAACATTCAAATTTGAATATATTACTTCAGAGGAGCTCATTGTGCAAAGTAACAGCAATATTGTAATGATGGTCAATTGTGAAAGATTTAGCTACTCTCATCAATACAGTGATTCAAGACAATACTCAGGATGGAAAATGCTGTTCAGTTTCAGAGAGAGAACTAATGAACCCAGAGAACAGACTGACATATTTTAACTCTCTCTCTCTCTCTCTCTCTCTCTCTCTCTCATTTTCCTTTCTGCCTCTGTCTCTCTTTCTCTTTTCAACATGACTAATATGGAAATGTTTTGCATGATATTTCTATGTATAACTGATATCATATTGCTTGCCTTTTCGATGAATCAGAAATAGGAAAGAGGAAGAGAATTTGAAACTCAGTTTAAAAAAAAAAATGTTAAAGAAAAATGCAAGTCCAGGGGCATTGGAAATAGAAGTGGAATAGAGTGAAGAAGGTGAGATATAGCCAGAAATGCAGACTCCAGGGATTTTTAAAAGGCGAGGGGGTGAGTCTTAAAAACAAAAAATAATTTATTTTTAAAGAAAATTTTGATGAATCTGTGGGAAAATAAAAAATATGCCACTTCACTTAGAGAAGGAATTGTGTAGTAGAGAACCAATATAGGAGTCAGGAAAACATGAATTCAAGTACTGCCTCTAACATACACTTACCCCAAGTCATTTAACTTGGGACTAAATGCTGATCTGCAGTCTCCATACCATGGTTACCAATAAAATTAGGATTCGTGATTCCTCAATTTTTTTCCCCCAAAATCAACTCTCCTTTAAGAACTAAGTCAACTCTATTTAAGTCAGTAAATGAAATAATAATGGAAGGAGGAGGTGAGTGAGTAAGCTGCTTCTTATATAGAAAAAAGGTCAGTTCTGCATATATAGATAATATCCAATAAATCTTTGATAATTGATTGCTATATGGGAATCATAAATATTCTTTGTATTTATTCAGTGGTTTGGTTGACTTTGGTCTCTGCAAAGCAAAGTTAGCTAAAATTTATGACAAGAGAAACAAATCCTGGTATGAAAGATTAATAAACAGAGAAAAGTAACATTAAAAGAAACTTTTTAAAAAGGGAAGCTAAATTTTAAAGAGGAAAAATAGTCATATGATCACAAAGTCTGAGGGAATTGTGAAGCATGGAATAAGATAAAAAAGGCACAAAGTCATCCTGAGAAGGAGAAACCTACTGAGAAAATTTATAAGACAAGAAATTTGAGATCACAGGGAAAATGAAAGACAGGGAAAAACCCTTAGAACTGTTAAGTGGGGAAGTAAGCTTCTGATAGAGAACAGACAAGGAAAATACCCTGTTCATTGTTGTCTTTAATAAAATGGACAGTGTCAGAAGCATCCACTTGCTACCTTTCCCAACTCTTAGAGGCAGATGTTTTCTTTTTTTTTTTTTTCCAGTTCAAGAGAGAAGGTAAATGCATAATTGGAATAGAATATTCATAGTGCTCATTTCTGTGTTCATACTTAGGTCTCATACCTAGTATGCCCTTCTCGCCTTTCTCTATACCTATCCAAATTCTTCCTGTCTTTTTCTTCAGGATCTATTTGTTCTGAACCCTTATGTACTTAGTCTGCTCAGCTATATATTACTGGACTATGTATTGTTTTGTATTGTTCTCTATTGCATAATGAAGCTTATCTTGTTAATTGGATTAAAAACTTCACTAAGTTTTATTCTACATATGGAACATATGGAACTAAGATTTCAGGAATATTTGAAATCCTCTCACCCAATGCAGGTTAGCACATTCTCTGCAATTTATAGTTTTAGATTTTTAGATTTGCCTAGATCACATGAGCAATCTCGTGCCTAGAGTCATCCAACTTGTAAGTGTCTGAGGAAATACTTGAATTGAACACAGATCTTCCTGGCTATAAAATTGAGTTCCCTCTTTGCTGTGTCAAACTGCTTCTGTTTATTATAGATAAACTAGCACAGCAACATGAAAATCTCTAAATTTCCAAGATGTGTAAAAGATAAAAATATATGTCCTAATGTCCTATTTGGTTGTCTGTCAGACAAACAACTCATGATTTAAAAAAAAAAAAATTAGGTAAATAAAATTTAATCTAAATAAGCCAAAGTGGTAATAAATAAAAATAAATGGACATATAAGTAATGTTGTCCGAATCTTAGACAGTTGATGGATATGAATCAGCCATAAAGAAATATTTCTTTGCTTTATTCAATGGATTGGTTAATTTTATCATTTAATACAGCTGCTTTCCATTTATGTAACCTACTCTGTCCTATGCCAATCACTTTCTCCCTTTTAAGATGCCATTATGATATAAATTCCAAGTTGTCTTATTATACATATTATTAATCAACAAAACATAATTGTAGATTTAGAAAAGTTTCACTGATATTTCTAAAAACTAAGAATCTTAGATTTTAATAGTGATAATTTAATGCATTGTTTCTTTTAAGACGAAAAACTAGTCCTGATTCTGGTTATTGGTAACATGGGTCCAGCTAATGTTGTCATATATCAACTCTTAACATTTGTCTCATTTGGAAATTTCTGAGTGTGTGACTCAATTTTAAAATGAAGGCTCTTGCCCCGGGGTCACTTCTATATGATTGATTTTCATAAAAATATTATTTTATATCTAAATTAGATTAAACTTAAGTAAAACTATATATATATACACATATATACATATGTAGGCATGCATACAAACATATATTTTATCTATAATTACAGAATATGAATTCAATGTTCCACCATTTCTTTTAAACATATTCCTTCTTTATAAAAAAAATTTTTGGTGAGAAGATGAAGTGGAGTATATTCCTTTTTTTTTTTTTAATTGTTTTAGTGAAAAGATGAAGTAGAATTTCTGCTAAAATAGAAAGGAATCTGACAGTGTTAGATGGTTGTTTTTCTGTACCATGCATTTCTCCCTACTAGGTTTTTTTTTACTTTGTGAATGCTAAAAGAGTATGTCACCTAGCAAAATGCTTCCCTAAAATTTAATTTTTCTTCTCTGTGGAAATTCCTAGATCAGACAATGTAATGATGTCAGTCAATAAGTATTTTTAAAGCACTTAGTACATGCTAGCTACTGTGATAAGCACTGGTATCAACATCTTTTGACTTTTAATGAGGGCTTTTTTACTTCATTTGTTACCTGGTATATAAATCAGATTTTATTACCCACTCTGCAAATACTTTGCCCCTAAGATAAGCCTCATAAATTATCTGCTCTTCATTTTGTTGTAGAGGCAACATAAAAATCTCTGAATTTCCAAGATATGTAACCGGTAAAAATATATGTCCTATGGGATTGTCTGTCAGACAAACAATTCATGATTAAAAAAAATTTTTTTTAGGTAAATAAATTTTAATCTAAATAAGCCAAAATGGTAATAAATTCTTACAAGGAAAAAAGTTGTTGGCTAGCTATGTGGCTGCTAAGTAATTTGGCTAGTCAATACAAGAACTTGAATGATGTAAATGTATAGAACAAGCCATATAGGCTTAGAAAGTTTTAAGAATCTTGCCAGTAGTTCCTAGGTTATATAGCTAGTTATTAACAAGATGCTTTTGAATCCAGGACTCTCATGATTGTTAGGATCAATCTTTGCACTTTATCATATTGACATTCATCACACTAAATACACTGGAATGTTAAATAACTTATACATAAGGTATAAATATGTTTATCAAACACCCACTATGTGCCAAGCATCGTGTTCATTGCTTGATAGGCAAAGACAAAAACAAAAGCCCCTGCCTAGAAGGATGTTACATTATAGTGCAGGGGTGATAAGCTACAGGACCGTATTGTTCTTATTTTTTAAAAAAGAAATTTATATGATTATTATATGTTTAAATGTAATAGCAAGTTGCACATAATAGAATTGCAACTTCATGTGTAATCATTTTTATTATACTATATTGTGGAAATGCTTGTTTTTTCCCATAGATTAAAAATAAAATAATAAAAATTTAATTAACTGCTTCTTTTTAGTAATTCTAATGTTTATTCTTTTTAATTGATATTAAAGACCTGTTTAGAGAAAGTAGCCTTTTTCCTTAGGATATAGCTCATTTACATTGCTACATAAATTACTTTATCTGATTAGCTAGCTGTTTAGTCCTGTTAATGATAATAATTCTGCAGTAATTCTGCAAATATTTATTAAGAGCTTTGTGTACAAGCACAAAGTCTACTGAGTATAAAAAGACCAAAAAATAAATAAATCTAGCATTCTACAGGGGGCTGGAGGGAGAATACAAAATATATAAAGATAAGTAAATGTAAGTTAAGTTAAAGGAAGGGGAAGGGACTAGAAGGAAAGATCAGGGAAGGCTTTATAGGAGGTATAGAAAGACCTGAATTCAGATCTGGCCACTTAATACTTGCTAACTGTGTGACCCTGGGCAAGTCATTTAGCCCTAATTGCCTCAGCAAAAAAAAAAAAAAAGAAAAAAAAAGAAAGAAAAAGGTCTATTAGACAATTACAAAAAAATAAGTTTGTCATGAAATACTGTACAAACACTAAAAATGTGGTCAAAATGTGATTTAATATGATGAACAATATGAGAAACATTTGTGGGAACCCATATTCTAGTTGCTAATGGTGTTACTTATATGTTAAATGAAGTGGCCTCACATTAAAGAATTAAACATGGATTCCAAAGATTCTGGTTCTCCAGAGTTTTCTCTCACTGAGTTGAGCTTGACTTTGGACTAAGTTTCTAAGAGGAATTGATTGGAGAGAGGGATACGTTCTTTTACAAATATACTTTGAATGTCTTTTACAGATACACAGAGGTAGCAAATGGAATGTCTAATTTAGAGATAACTACAACAAGCTATTAACCAACTCCCTAAGAAAAAATCCCCAGGACCAGATGGATTTACATGTGAATTCTATCAAACATTTAAAGAACAATTAACCCCAATGCTATATAAACTATTTGAAAAAATAGGGATTGAAGGAGTCCTACCAAACTCCTTTTACGACACAGACATGGTACTGATACCTAAACCAGGTAGGCTGAAAACAGAAAGAAAATTATAGACCAATCTCCCTACGATGCTAAAATCTTAAATAAAATATTAGCAAAAAGATTACAGAAAATCATTCCTAGGATAATACACTATGACCAAGTAGGATTTATACCAGGAATGCAGGGCTGGTTCAATATTAGGAAAACTATTAGCATAATTGACTATATCAATAAGCAAACTAACAAAAACCATATGATCATCTCAATAAATGCAGAAAAAGCATTTGATAAAATCCAACATCCATTCCTAATAAAAACACTTGAGAGTATAGGAATAAATGGACTTTTTCTTAAAATAGTCAGGAGCATATATTTAAAACCATCAGTAAGCATCATATGCAATGGGGAAAAACTGGAATCTTTCCCGGTAAGATCTGGAGTGAAGCAAGGTTGCCCACTGACACCATTATTATTCAATATTGTATTAGAAACACTAGCCTCGGCAATAAGAGTCGAGAAAGAGATTAAAGTAATCAGAATAGGCAGTGAGGAAACCAAACTATCACTCTTTGCAGATGATATGATGGTATACTTGGAGAACCCTAGAGATTCTACGAAAAAGCTATTAGAAATAATCCATAACTTTAACAAAGTTGCAGGTTATAAAATAAATCCCCATAAATCCTCAGCATTTTTATACATCACCAACAAAATCCAACAGCAAGCGATACAAAGAGAAATTCCATTCAGAATAACTGTCGACAGCATAAAATATTTGGGAATCTATCTACCAAAGGAAGGTCGGGAATTATATGAGCAAAATTTCAAAAAACTTTTCACACAAATAAAGTCAGACTTAAACAATTGGAAAAATATTAAGTGTTCCTGGATAGGTCGAGCGAATATAATAAAGATGACAATACTCCCTAAATTAATCTATTTATTTAGTGCTATACCAATCAGACTTCCAAGAAAATATTTTAATGATCTAGAAAAAATAACAACAAAATTCATATGGAATAATAAAAGATCAAGAATCTCAAAAGAATTAATGAAAAAAAATCAAATGAAGGTGGCCTAGCTGTACCTGATCTAAAACTATATTATAAAGCAGCAGTCACCAAAACCATTTGGTATTGGCTAAGAAATAGATTAGTTGATCAGTGGAACAGGTTAGGTTTACAAGACAGAATAGTCAACTATAGCAATTTAGTGTTTGACAAACCCAAAGATCCTAACTTTTGGGATAAGAATTCATTATTTGACAAAAACTGCTGGATAACTGGAAATTAGTATGGCAGAAATTAGGCATGGACCCACACTTAACACCATATACCAAGATAAGATCAAAATGGGTCCATGATTTAGACATAAAGAGCAAGATTATAAACAAATTGGAGGAACATAGGATAGTTTATCTCTCAGACTTGTGGAGGAGGAAGAAATTTGTGACTAAAACGAACTAGAGACCATTATTGATCACAAAATAGAAAATTTTGATTACATCAAATTAAAAAGCTTCTGTACAAACAAAACTAATGTAAACAAGATTAGAAGGGAAGCAACAAACTGGGAAAACATCTTCACAGTTAAAGGTTCTGATAAAGGCCTCATTTCCAAAATATATAGAGAATTGACTCTAATTTATAAGAAACCAAGCCATTCTCCAATTGATAAATGGTCAAAGGATATGAACAGACAATTTTCAGACGATGAAATTGAAATTATTACCACTCATATGAAAGAGTGTTCCAAATCATTATTAATCAGAGAAATGCAAATTAAGACAACTCTGAGATACCACTACACACCTGTCAGATTGGCTAAGATGACAGGAAAAAATAATGATGATAGTTGGAGGGGATGCGGGAAAACTGGGACTCTGATACATTGTTAGTGGAGCTGTGAACGAATCCAACCATTCTGGAGAGCAATCTGGAGTTATGCCCAAAAAGTTATCAAACTGTGCATACCCTTTGATCCAGCAGTGTTTCTACTGGGCTTATACCCCAAGGAGATACTAAAGAAGGGAAAGGGACCAGTATGTGCCAAAATGTTTATGGCAGCCCTGTTTGTAGTGGCTAGAAGCTGGAAACAGAGTGGATGCCCATCAATTGGAGAATGGCTGAATAAATTGTGGTATATGAATATTATGGAATATTATTGTTCTGTAAAAAATGACCAGCAGGATGAATACAGAGAGGCTTGGAGAGAATTACATGAACTGATGCTAAGTGAAATGAGCAGAACCAAGAGATCATTATACACTTCAACAACGATACTATATGAAGATGTAATCTTATGGAAGTGGATTTCTTTGAAAAAGAGACCTAATTCAGTTTCAATTGATCAATGATGGACAGAAGCAGCTACACCCAAAGAAAAAACACTGGGAAATGAATGTAAACTGTTTGCATTTTTGTTTTTCTTCCCAGGTTATTTTTAACTTCTGAATCCAATTCTCCCTGTGCAACAAGAAAACTGTTTGGATCTGCACACATATATTGTATCTAGGATATACTGTAATTTATTTAACATGTATAGGACTGCTTGCTATCTAGGGGAGGGGGTGGAAGGTGGGAGGGAAAAATCGGAACAGAAGTGAGTGCAAGGGATAATGTTGTAAAAAAAATTACCCTGGCATGGATTCTGTCAATAAAAAGTTACTATAATAATAATTTTTTAAAAAAAAAGAGATAACTACAGATCCAATTAGTCTAGAACATAAAATGTAAATGAAAGAATTATGAGATACTTAAATAGAAGGGTAAATTAGAGCCAAGTTCAGTGCCAGTAGACATTTTTTATTGTCTATGGATATGTATGGATATGGATATGATACATATGGATATATGTGTATGGATGTAAAAGAAAGCTTACAGGGGCAGCTAGATGGTGCAGTGAACAGACATCTGGCCTCGAAGTTAGAAGGATCCGAGTTCAAATATGGCCTCTGATACTTAATACTTGCATTATCCTTGGAATTGCCATTGACCTTTCTCCTTCATCTGTATGAATGTAATAGCTTCTTTATTGGTATTCCTACTTTCAATCTGATAACAATAATAATAGGAAAGTTTGGAGGAAGGGCAGATTTAGGGGGGGGAAATTATGAACTCTGTTTTGAACACATTCAGTATAAGCTGATATACCATCCAAACAGAGAGGTCCATTGGAAAATTAGTGAAATGGGATTAATGTTCTTTAGAGATGAATATGATATTATGGAGTACAACCAGGCTGTATATTGTCACCTTATTTAACCTATTCAGAGTAAGTACATCATGAAAAAGTGATAAAAGGCATCAACAATTTCAGATATACAGATGATACCATTCTGATGGCAGAAAGTAAAGAGGAACAAAAATACCTCTTAATGAAGAGTAGAAAAAGACAATGTCCAAAGTGACATGAAGCTTAATGTCAAAAAAACTAAGATCATTGCAAATGTTCCTATCACTTCTGGGCGTGTAAAGGGAGATGAAAGCAATGTCAGATTTTTTTATTCTTGGGCTCAAAGATCACTGCAGATGGCAAATGCAACCATAAAATTAAGATATTTGCTCCTTGGGAAGGAATACAATGGCAAATCTGGACAACATACTAAAAAGCAGAGACATAACCATGCCAATGAAGGTCTATATAGCCAAAGGTATAGTTTTCCCACTAGCAATGTATGGCTACAAAAGTTAAGACTGTAAGCAATTCTGAGTGCCACACAATCTACCCTTTTGAATTGTGGTGCTGGACATGGCTTTTGAGAGTCCCTTGGATAACAAGATCATATTATACCATCCTTAAAAAAAAGTAATTCAGATTATTCACTGAAAGGTGAAATACTGAAGCTGAAGCTTTTACACTTTGGCTGCATGATGAGAAGATGGGACCTATTGGAAAATTCTCTGATATTGGAAAAGATTAAACACAGAAGGAAAAGAGAATGACAAGATGAGATGGATAGTGCCATGGAAACATCAAACTTGAGCTTGAACAGATATAGAGAGGTAGGAGAAAAGAAAGGCCTGATATGTGTCATGAAAAGTCAGAGATAACAATACAGCTGAACAACAATAATAATCTTGTATTTTGTACAATACGGTGTATCTTGTATTGAGTCATGCAGAGTAATTTAATCAACATTCTGGGATAGTCTTGTAGAAACTGGTGTTTCTGTTTTCTTAACTTGTTTTGGGAACCTTTTCTTGCTGCCCTTCATCTATCTGCATAAAAAATGAAGGAGTCATTTTTCCTTGGGGCAGATGTTGTGCCTATAAATTTTGCTTTGGCCAGAAAGTGCCGGTTTAATAAAAAGAAAATTGTTTGGAAACTTGGAAAGTAAATATTTGATGGACCATTAATCCACAAGGGGCAAGTCAAGTTGATTCATCCATCTGCCTTATTCATCACTCTGGTCATGGCACTTCCTATTGATTTCTGTATTGGCTAATAAAACAAAGCTGTAATGGATAGGGGTTCATTTCTTGGTGGTCAAGATGTGAAAATTTTCCTCTTTTTTTCCCCCCTCCCCCAGGCCCTAAATTATCTTGGTATTCAGCCCACTGAGGAGGAGCACAAGGCCCTGAGGCAACAAGTGCAAATAGACTCCAAGGGAACTGTGTCTTTTGGAGGTAATCTCTGGTTTATAGCTCTTAATCACAATATAGAAACTAGTCTAGGAGCATTTTCATTGAAATATTTTGCCCTTCCTCCATTTAGAGTTACAAACAGTTATCTCTGTCTCCTCAATCAATAATATAATAATACAACTTTAGCTTAATTGTAAGGCAGGTATCATTTTAGGACCAAGAAGCTGATATAATTGGCCATAAAGTATACCATGTCTTATTTTTCTCATTCAGCCCAAAAAGTGAAAAATATATATCAAATATTTTTTATATTTTGCTAGAAGCACCATGACATGTTAGTTAGAGTGTAGAATTTGGGACTTAAAAGATCTGGGTTCAAATGTCACTTCTAGCACTTGCTGTGAATTTCAGTGAAAGTCACTTAACCTTTATGTGTTTCATGCATCCTAAATCTTGCCAATTAAAAAACAGATGGGTTATAATCTATGGAAGTTGGCACATTAGAAGCTAGTTATCTTTCTCCCTCCTTTGGTGATGAAATCATGGATTTTGATACACACACATCTATATCTTTTGATACTTACAAGGAGATGAAAAGAATATAAATATATACTTGCATCTGTATAATATGTATATATACATATTATATATATACGTGTATATGTTATATACATTATATAATATATTGTGTGTATATATGTATGTGCATATTACACATGCATATTATGTATGTTCTACCTATCTCTTGTGTATATACATATATATGTATTAAATATATAGTGTTTGGGTAAATAGACATATACACATGTATTTGAAGTTTTATATAGATTTACATGTACATGTGTATAAAGATATATATGTATATATATATATATATACACACACATATTTGTAAGTGGAAAAAGTTCCCAAGAGACCTTTTCTTCATTTTTGCACAGAGATCTAATACTTATTAATTCATTAACAAATATGTTATTAATCATCTACAATGTATAAGACACAATACTAAGTCATGAAAAGGCTATAAAGACATAGTCCCTATTTTTAGTTATCTCAGCTACTGGTAGCCCAGTGTTCCAACCAGAAGCCTCATAAATCATATCACTCTACTTGATTTCAGAAAGAGCTCCTTTATAATAGAGTTTACAGATTTAAATATATCAATTTGGGTTTTGTTTCTATGTGTGAATTCATATGAAAGCAACATTACATATCACATTATTCAATGTTTCTGATTTCTTTGTAATTTTTTTACACATTTAAAATAATTATATTTCATCCATGTGTTGAGAGTTCACTTGTTTGTAGATTGTGTGCCAAAGAAGTAATAGAATTTGAAAATATTCATGTTAAATAACTTTTGACTTTGATCAAAATTAAATTGAGTCTAGAAGCTAAATCCATGTTTTAAGTTATTATTTGTTTTGCTAATTTTTGAATGAAGATTATGTTTAGTTTGTCTTTTCAGTGCCTTTCTCAAGTTCTAATATTAAAAGACCTAATTAAAATAGAATACCATTTAATATTAATGTTAATATTAGGGAGAAGTATATTAAATTCAGCTTTGTTAACAGTAGGTCTGTACCATTTTAGATTTTGTCCAGGTTTCCAGAGAACTATTCCGTTTACAGCTGAATGAAGTAACCATCGGGCAAAAATCCACAATGCTTAGTGCCCGTGAGATTTCCCATTTATTAGAATCACAGGTAGAGTATATATTCTATATAACTTTCTCATCTGTGGCTAATTAATTAAGTAAATCATTATCATTATGAGTGTTGTAATTACATTAAAAATTTTAATGCAATTAAAACAATGCAAAATTATTCAGTATCTGATTTCTTTATGGTTCTTTAAGTTTATACATTTTAAATAAAATTTATTTCATGGTTGTAGTGAAAGCTGTTTCAGGGAGGGTATCAGAAGTAGGAGAATTTGAGAACATTGATATGCTATTGAAACTATAGATCTTAATAATTATAATCATAACTTCGTTGAGAACATTGCCATTATACTATTGAAACTATAGTCTTAATATTGATCATCACCATCATAGCTAATAGTTATATAAAGCTTAAAGTTAGCATATACATTATAAATATTATTTCATTTGATCTTCAGGCTGAGTAATAGGAATTATTATCATCATCATTATTTTGCAGATGAGGAAACTGAGGCAAGTAGAGGTTAAGTCGACTATTCAGGATCAGTAATCTTAGGCCATATTTAAATTCAAGTCTCTCTAACTTCAAGGTCCTGCTCTCTTTTCCCTCTCTTTTGCCTCCTTTATATCTAACTCCTGTGTAAAAGGAAAGGGGTTAGGAGGTGCTAATTTGAAATGGAAAATCCTTGGTGAATTGATAATCAGCCACCATGAAATAAAATGGGTTTTGACCTATGATAATAATAGCATCAATGATCTAGTTTTCAAAATGCACTAATTCTTTGAAATCGGATTGTAATCCTTAACAAATGGTTTATTTTAACACAGTGAATTACATGGATTGCAGCTATGACTAGAGAATTGCTTCAGTGCATATAGTAGCTGGCTCTTAAAAGGACATCAAGGGGCAGCTAGATGGCACAGTGGATAGAGCACCAGCCCTGAAATCAGAAGGACCTGAGTTCAAATCTGGTCTCAGACATTTAACACATCCTAATTGTATGATCCTGGATAAGTCACTTAATCCCAATTGCTTCAGAAAAAAAAAGGGGAGGGGGAGGGCATCAAGTCCTTCCCATATCAGGATACCCCATCACCACTCAAATTTTCCTGTCATTAAGTTGACAGGAGTCAAGCTTCAGGAACCTAGTTTTTCTCCTCTTAGACTTTTTTCATGCCTTCAAATTCAGATATTAAACAACAAATTCTAAGTATCCAAAAGCCTTTTTCACCACTGACTAATACATGTAGCTACCATGGTACCCAGTTTTTTGTGAGGATAGGCAAAGGTACTTGAGGTACTGGCCAAATGCCAGATGAATGGGACACTCACTGGAGTTTGGTCTGTAAATATAGCGTTTTCTTTGTGATTTCACAGCACCAATGATATTGCAAAGAAAGAGCATAGGACTCACATCTTATCCTTATGGTTTTAGGTCAGACAAAGATATGTTCAGTTTCCCGTACTTTGATAGCAAAAATGAAGTGCTAATGATAATTATTCAAAAAATTTTTATATGCAAGTGATTTCCTGCTTCTGATAAAAATGATGCACAAGAGTTGTTAGATTGTTTTAATCAAGATCTTGCTTCATCTTAGCCTGACAACCGGAGGATGCTCTCCAATTGTTCTTCCAGAATAATTATTCATAGCACCTCTTCCTGTTAATGAATCACCTCACAAAAATGGCAAATATCCTACCCTAGCCTTTTTGTTCTGAGGTGCTGCTCTGTTTCTTACCTGTACACTAGCAATCCAGGGAGGTTGACAGTATTTTGAAAAGAGCATTGGAAAAGAACTATATCACTACTTGCTGTAGTTTAATAAGCAAAAAAGGAAAGATAATCCAAAAGCTTATTTATTCATTAAGCAAATATTGACTAAATATATAGCATGTCAGGCACTGTGCTGGGTGCCAAGATGTATAAAGATGAATAAGCTCTGGTCCTGCTCTCACATAGCTGACATCTGAGATAAAGGATTTAAGATAGGTCTGTTGGATTTCACTAGAAAGACTTAGGAAGGAAATGTGGTAGAGAAGAATTAGCAAAAATTTACAAGTAGAAAGTTATACAAGAGATGGTGTTAGTTGGGAGGATAGGGTAGATTGTGTAGGCAGTAGATAAGTCTATTCAAATGGTTTGGGGAATGTTGGGGTAAAGGGTCAATGTACTTTCATTATAGCTCCCACAAAAAGGTATGTTGTCCAAATCACTTAATTTATTATGTGCCTTATTTTTTCTGAAAAATTTAGAGATTAGGCCATGATTTATGTCTCCTTCCAATTGTAAAATGCTAAATTTTTGATCCTGCTTCCTCTTACCCATTTCCCATGGTTTATGATTTTATCCAGCAGGCATGGAATTTTAAGCATGAGAATATAAGAGAGCATTGCTGTAGGAGATTTGTTTGGTTGTCAATGTGATGTCCTAGACTTCAGAGGGGAAAATTTGGAGGAAGAAAGCCAAATTAGCAAGCAATTTCAGGGGTCCAAATTAGAGTTAACAAGAGCCTGAATTAGAGTGCTTGCACTGAAAAGTGGAAGAGATGAATAGATCTGAGACATATTGCCAACAAGGAATTGAAATTTCTTGGAGCAGAGCCAAGATGGTAGATGTAGCAAACCAGCTGAACTCCCCCAACATCCTCCTCCAAACAACTTTCAAATAACATGTCAAATCAAATTCTAGAGTGGCATAGACAGCCAGAGGTCAAAGTACGGCATTTTCCTAATTCAAGACAACTTAGAAAGTCAGCAGGAAAGGTCTGTGGCATTGGAATGGAGGCTAACTTGGAGTGCACACAATGGCAGCACCCTTGTAGGCAGCAGCAGTTTTAACAGAAACTTTGGGAGCTCTTACCCCAGAGTTGGTAAAAAGGTCAGAAAACTTTTCAGAAAGGGACCACAGGGGACCTTTTGCTGGCACTGGCTTCAGGACCTGGTACAGTTCAGCAACTTCATTGCCTATATACAGTTTTGGGTTACAATTTTAGGGCAGAGAAGAGCACTTTTGGTCAATCTCAAGAAGCAAGGGCCCTGATCACAGTTCTAAAACAGATTAATGCTTATTCCCAGCGTCCTTCCTGGCTAAGGACCAGAGCATAGACAGGTGACCCCTCCTCTTCCAATTTACTACTACCTTCAAAGCACTGAAAATTTACAGAAACCCAGATCTAACTCTTAAAACAGTTACATGAAAACAAAATTGGAGCAATGCCTCCCCATCCCCTAGGAAGCAGAACCCGACCTTGACATGAAGTTCAGAGAAATAGGCTAGAAAAGTGAACAATCAGAAAAGAAACCGAACTTAAGGAGCTACTATAGTAGCAGGGAAGATGAAGACACAGATTCAAAAGACAATGCGAAAAGAGGTATTAGCAAAACCTCAAAAATGCAAATTGGATAAAGCCCAACAAGAATTCTAGAAGAACTAAAAAAAGATAAGAGTGGTAGAGGAAAAATTGGGAGAAGAAATGAAAGTGATGGAAGAAAATTATGAAAAGAGAATTAAGTTTTGGAAAAAAAAAAAGAAAAGAAAATGACGAAAACTCTAAAAAACAAAATTGGTGAAAGAAGGAAAAAAAAATCACTGAAGAAAGAACTCTTTAAAAACCTAATTAGGCCAAATGGAAACAAGAACAAAAATTTACTGAAAAGATGACTTAACAAAAGATTGGATATAGAGAGCAGGAAATAGTCAGGGATGTTGCCTGAGTCTCTGATTGACTAAGAAAAGTGCTAATACCATTAAGAGGAATTCATAGTCCAGAGGAAAAACAGAATGGAAGTTGTAAATAATAGTAATTAATATTCATATAGTACTTTAAGGTTTACAGAGTGATTTCTTCACCACAGCACTGTTTATAAGTAGTGCAAATATTATACTCATTTTAGAGATGAGGAAATTGAAACCCATAGTAATTGATACACACTATTTGCATAGCTAAGCTATTGAATGGCAGAATCATGATCCAGAAAGATCTCAACAAGCTAAATATGGGGATTAGTCTCATAAAATGAAATGTAATAGGGATTAAATAAAAAAAAGTCTTATACTCTGGTTTGGGAAAAAAAAATTTTTTTCACATATGAGATGGGGAAGACAAAGTTAGTTTTCTGAAAAAATACCCTGAAATTTTAAAGGATTCCAGCTCAACACGAATTGATAGTTATGATTTGGCAATCACTAAAGTCAAGTCATAAAGGATTTATTACACACTTAATATTTCTGGGTCCGAGTTTCCTTAACTAGTTTATGAGATTTAAATTAGATTTATAGTAATATTTATAATTTAATAATTTATTATTTTATTTTATTTATAGATATATGTTATTTAATAATAGACATATAAGTATTATTGATTGACCCAGCTTTGAAGTTCCATGATGCTATAATTTGATTTATAGATAAAGATACCTTCCTTCTTATCACAATATATTCTTTTGATTTACTACATTTGGGGATTTCTATCATCCATATCACAAAGCTACCTTTTTTATGTTCAAGTGGCTTCCTTTTTTCTTTTTTTGCTTGTCATTAACAGATCAAGGAATTAGTTTTTTTTTTTTTAAGTCCATGTTTGCTCTTTTTTAAGAGATTGAGGTATCCAGACCTGATTTCACTTAGTACAGGGAACCCCCAATGTTGAAACACCTTTCGCTCATAAAGATTAGCTACTATCCTTTAATTTATTGTCTTAGCAATTTGCCCAGCTCATTGAGAGGTTATCAGAGCACCCCAAGTCCTCCCCCAACTCCATTATGTTTCCATTAAAGGCTAAACTGCACAGAACATTCCAAGTTGTGCTGTGATCAGATTGTGTTATGGGTTTTGTTCTCTCTGTTTTTCTTTATGATGACCAACATTTTATCAATCTTGAGAGCAGTGGTACCTTATGCTAAGGTCTTCAGAGAATGGTTTGGATAGCAAGCTATAGATTTTTTCATGCCATTTCTGGGTTATAAGCTGTCTTGGTTTGTAGTTGAACCTTTCAGGGAAATTGTGTTGCTTCTTGCCAAATTAAAATGTTAGCATTAGCTTAATGCAGAGTAATATGGATGTTTTATAGTGAAATAAAAGCAGTTGGAAGCACTAAAAAATTAAAATTAAATTTAAGTTAATGATATTGCCCCAGATTACTTTTGTATCCTGTTTTAATTAACCAAGTGATTTTTAAAAAAAATAAACTTGTGGAATTCTTAATAAAACATAATACTAGTATGCAGAAGCACCACTTTGACAACAGGTAGACAAATGTTTCATATTAACCTGTAATCATGAATACTCAACATGTTATTTTCCTTTTCCAAATCAATGTGAATAGCTTCTTCCCCATGATTCTTCAGAAATGGATGAAGTAGAAAAGCTTAAACATGAAAGAAATGATGCTTTAAGAGAAGTCAGCAAACTCAAGGTAATCTTTATCTTTTTTTTTTTTTTTTTTTTTTTTTTTTTTGCCAAATAAAATCTTTTCTTCTGACAAATTTGACACTAGTGGTAGAGTATATCTTTTATCCTTACTAAAACAATATGAATTAACTAAAATATAACCAGTGCTTACAGTCTTTATCTTAGGGGACTATATTTTATTTTGTCTATTATTTAAGCTAAATAATACCAATGCAAGTTAAGGGGGTATTACTTTAGTTCTGTGTGGATGAAGAACATCTAACAGCCTTAGGAAGAGAAGAGGTGGCAATACCATAATAGAGGAATTGTCATATGGAGAATCTGAGGGTCTCAGTTCTTACCACAGCTCTCCCTTTTGCTTGCTTAATTTGATATCACTGGCAAGTTATTTTGATTCTCTGGGTTTCAGGTTCTTAACTATAAGATGAGAGAGTTGGACTCAAATAACTATCCCAGATCCACAATTCCATATTTCCATTATTTTAATCAAGGCATTTACTCCCTCTTACCATGTTGATTTCCCTTTCACTTATTTTATTTCTTCCTTCTGGCTCCAAGTGATCAAGAGTGGGCAACATAAGCCTTTTTACTGCTTACAGAATGATAGCTAACATTTATATAGCACTTAAAAGTTTGCAAAGCACTTTACATACAGCTATCTCAGTCAATTCTCACAATAACCCTATGAGGTAGATGCTGTCATAGCCCCATTTTAGAGATGGAGGAACTCAATTGAGAGTGGTTAAGTGAATTGCCTAGGGTCACACAGCTAAGTAAGTATCTGAGATGGTCTCTGAACTCAGGTTTGCCTAAGTACAAGTGCAGTACTCTGCCCACTCTACCACCTAGCTGCCTCTCTATTGCTTTGGGTGAAGACATTTCAGTGTAGTGGAAAGTAGTCAGTCAACCAGCATTTATTAAACACTTAGTGTGTACCAGGAGCTTTGTTAAGTTCTGGGGAAACAAAGAAAGGCCAAAACAGAAAACATTCCTTGTTCCCAAATATCATGCTGGATTTAGTCATGAAGACCTAAGTTCAAATTCTACTCAAAAAACTTACTGGCTATATTACCTTGTAATCCTTTGACCTCTCAACCATACTTTTCTTATCAGTAAAATAGGGGTAATTAGTTTACCTAACTACCTCACTACCTTATTGTGAAGATCAAATGAGATAACATATATAAAGCAATTTGTAAATCTTATATAACTGGTTTATAATATATATTATTATATATTATATACAATATTTTGCATTGTATATAATATACAATGTTATATATACAGTAAATTTATTATTATTGCACAGATGAATCCTGCATCCTTGGGAAAAGGACCTGTATCTTAAAGCAGGACCATCATTCTTTTCTAGAGAAGCATCGGGAATTAAGGTAATTTGATTTTTTAAAATCCCCATCAACTTGGAAGAGGTGCTGTTCTATTTTATAATACTTTTCTTATTTTCATTCTGCACCACTATACTTGGAGCAAGACCCAGTTTCATATAAAAACCCACCTTAATTGTATATAACACCATTATGGTATGTTGTAAATCTATTTTAATAAAAGTCAATCTGACCATTATTTCTTTCCTTTCCTACTCAAAGAAAGTCTTGGAGTGATCTGTCTTTCAGCCTTGAAATGGCTTTATTTTCCATATCTTTTGGAATAACAGTTAAAAGCCCTGGGGAGAAGTCTGACAGGGTTTTAGAAATAAATTATGGATGGTAGGTTTCTAATTCCCCTTTAAAAATTTGTTGGAAAATTGGTCTCCTTAGTTGCATAGCATTTCTTTTTTCTAAATTACTATCCATGGTATTTTCCCCCATCAATAATTTAATTTGTATGATTACTAGGAATCCTGGGGTAGCTCTCTAATCCCTCCCATTCATTTGTTCCATGAATAGTACATCTGTGTTAATCCAGTTATTTGGTCGAGGTTTTTGACTCAGTACTCCTAAATTTCTAATTTAAAAGCTGTTCATGTTTCATCCATGTAAAACTAGCATGTAACACACTTATAAAAGTATAGCCCAGCCAAGAACCCATTAAGTAAATTTTGAAGGACTGCACTACCTTATAAAAACAACTTTCATGTTTTGTGATCAAAACTGGCACATTCTAATATCTAGTTAATCTTCTCTCTCTCTCTCTCTAAAAATATATATCAATCAAAACAACAAGAATCTTATATTATTACAGTACTCAAAGCACTGTAACTTTTTTCTATTCATTTTTCCCAGTAATTTGCAATTTACATAAAGGCTTACACTTAATTGAGTTCTATGGCACATCTCCATCTACAGGCCAATTGACGGACTTTAATCCTTTCCCACTCTCTTCCCTTCCTTACTGACATGTTCTTCATCCATGAAACTTCCATTGCTTTATGATAGGGATGAAAATTAAGTCAGTGAGATTTAGAAGAACATATTAAATAGTCTTTCACTACTGAGTAGTTATTAATTCAGAGGACGATTCTTTTTTAAAGCACTGGTATAGCCTCATAAATCTTTTTTTCAAAGGACTCAGCTGAGCCTAACACCTGTTTGGCAAAGGTGAGTGAAAATAGACATATTTCTCTTGTACCAAAACTAGTACATAAAAGTGACTTACTTGAGAATAAATGGCAACAGAGCCCAGATTCATGGCTTTTGTTCTGAACAGCTTTGTGACAGTCATTTCATGCTCCTTTATTTTATCTTTTGAACTGAGAAAAATTTAAATCTGAAATCAAATCAATTATTCTTGGCATTCCAGTATTGATATAAATTTTTTTCCTATTCAGTTTAATTTCTGAGTCATTGTTGTCCAAGCTATTGGTAGAATTTGGTCTTCTGTGACTGGTAGTAATTCTATTTAATTTGCTAAATAAAAAGGGACATATTGATAATGGTTTTCTTAAAACCATGCTTCCAGGACTTTGGGAGCAAATACTTGACTTCATTATAAGTTCTGCGATAATAATTCATTTGCATGTGTAATTTGCTTGAACATCAATGACAATAGTGATGACTTGCTCTTCTTGGTTATTCTTCCAAGAAGACACTTAAATGATGTTAAGAAACATATAATATAGCCAGCCTTACTCTATGACCTACTCCCTTCATCAAATATTTAAAATCCCTGAATCTTTGTTTCCAAAAATAGTGCTTTTAAACTTTGTATCTCTTGTCTTAGCTAATATTTAAGTGTACCCTCTCCTCCCTTTGAGTCTTCTAGTAACCTTGGAAATAATGCAATTTGAGATTTTTTTTTTCAAGCTGACTAATTGTAGTTATAAGACTTGTTATAGGAAGGGGCCGGGGGGCGGGGAGTATCTATTCTCATTTGATATTAGATCTTAGAATTTAGCATTGGGTGGTTTAGAAACAATAAGTTTAGAAAGAGAAGACTAGATTTAACATATATAAAAACTACATTGAAAACTATTAATTGTGCTTTCTTATTATAGGATAAGCTGCTAGAATCAGAAAATCAAAGAAAACAGTTAACTGAAGAGCTCCAGAATGTGAAACAAGTAAGTTGAGCTTTCTCTATCCAAGACATTTAATGCAATGGGAATTAAAGGGAAAATAATCTCAGAAAATCTCTGTGGCAAATTTCTCTGATTAAAGTCTAAAATCCAAGATATATTGTGAATTAATGACAAATATACAAGAATAAGAGCTATTCCATAATAGAAAAAATGGCCAAAGGACATGAACTAGCAGTTCACAGTGGAAAAAATGTAAACTTTTAACAGTCAATTGGGAAACAAAAGTTCCTGTCACTAATAATAAGAAAAACATAAATTAAAATAACTCTGAGGTACTGTCTCACATGCACCAGATGAGGAAAGTGGCAATTGTTAAAGAGACTATGGGAAGACAGCCATATTAATATCTGTTGATGGAATGGTGAAGGGATCCAGCCATTCTGGAAAGCATTTTGAAACTCATGCAAAGGGTATGCAATACTGCTTTAATATACAGAGGTGTGCCAGAGCCACGTTGAAATAGCTCCCAAGAGCTATTTGTTAAATGTTTACTGTGAGCATTAATAACTTGAAAATTGACAAAAGCTATAAATCAAGGTTTGAAATGTTATTTTGCCGTTTCTTTAAGCTGAAGAAAATGTTAATGATGTTGATTAAACTCATCAATTGTATTGTTGTTTTGTTTTTTGGAGAGCTGGTTGTTAAACGTTTACCAACACAAGGAATTTTTTTTAATGCTTAAAGAAAGAGGGCAACACTAATATGCATAAAATATTTATAATACCTCTTTTTGTCATAGCAAAGAAATGGAAGTAAATCGGTACTCATTAACTGAGGGATAGCTCAGCAAAGTCCAGAATATGACTATAGTGGAATACTCTTTTACCATAAGATGATGGAAGAGTTTCAGAGAAATTTGGGAAAGCTTATATGAATGGATGCAGAAGAAAGTGAGCAGAATCAGGAGAACAATTTATATGATGACTATTATATGGTGTTATGAAAAATCTGTGAAAAAACATTTAAGAACTTTGGTCAATGCTGTGACTGATGTTAAACTCCAGAAAACTGATGATAATTCATGCTTCCTACCCTTTGGCAGAATGATGAAGATGAGGTACAAAATGAGAAATAAATTTTCAGACTAGACAAAAATGTGGATTTGTTTAGTTTGACTATATTTATTTGTTAAAAAGGAATATAATTTTGGATGGGACATGGAGAATGTAGTGATATTTATGCCAAAAAATAGGGGAGAGGGAGGAAAGAAAGAATAAGTCAATGAAACATTTAAAAATAGAAAAGCGTAGGAAGAAATTCAGAAAGGGTCACAGATGAGCAGCATAGTGTTGGAAATACCATATTAATTTTAATATGTATTTGAAAAACTATTTAATATATGTAATGTGTATATGATAATGCCATGTTGAATTTAATATATTTTTTAAAAACTGGGTAATATTCACAGTGCCATAGACAGTCATCTTTTTCTCTTTAAGGGGAAGTACTTATATTTGTCAAGTTTATAATAATAAAGAAATAATTTTTTTTAAGATACATAAAACAATAAGGCTGATTGGTTACCAAACTTAAGTGCTAAGACTTAAGTACTCCTATACAGTGAGAAGCATGTTGGATTTGGCTTCAAAGAAGCTGGATTCACATCCTCATTCTGCCACTTGATACCCCTATAACCTTGAGCAAGGTGCTTAATTTATCTGGACCGTCTTTATTTCTTTATTTGTAAAATGAGTTTCCTTTCACAAGAGGTAACTATTCTTATTCTAGGAATGTGTATAGAAGTCATCTTTGGAATTTAGTTCTCATTCTCTCTCTTCCTCTTCCCCTCTCCCCTCTCACCTCTCTCTTTGTCTCTGTTTCTCTCAAAGTTTCTAATAGCTCTGTGTCTCACTGGATAGAGAACTGGGCCTGGAGTTGGGAAATTGTTTCTGTTCAGTTATTTCAGTTGTATCTCCATTTGGAGTTTTCTTGGCAAAGATACTGGAATAGTTTGGGATTCTTTTTGTTGTTGTTTTTTAGGTTTTTTGCCATTTCCTTTTTCTGGCTCATTTTATAGATGAAGAAGCTGAGTCAAATAAGGTTATGTGATTTGCCTAGCCAGTCACACAGCTAGTAAGTATCTGAGCCCAGATTTGAACTCGGGTAGATTAATCAGGATGACAGGAGTTCAGTATCACTTCAAATACTTGCTAACTATGGGGCCTTGGACAAGTCAGTTAACTTCTGTTTGCCTCAGTTTTTTTAACTGTAAAATGGAGATAATAATAGTAACTATCTCAAAGGGTTGATACAAAAGATCAAGAGATTATATATATATATATATATATATATATATAGCAGTTAGCACAGTGTCTGGCACATAACAAGCATTTAATAAATCAGTCCTTCCTTTCTTCCTTTCTTCCTTCCTTTTTTCCTTCTTTCCTTCCCCTTAATATGTGTATCTTTCTGTATTGTTCACTCTGTACAATTCTTCACTAAAATGTTAGCTCCTTGAGGGCAGAGATAACCTAAATTTTTATCTTGGAATCGCTAACGCCTCAGTAAACTACAATGAACATCATTGGTGCTTAATAATTGTTAATTAAATTGATTTGCTTTCAGAACCTATTTATTTGCAAGCCACATAGCCTTGTTATTGTATAGCCATGCCTCATTTTCTAATTTTTTAAAATAAAACTTGCACCACCCTACTTGGTCATGCATTTTATTTACCACAATACTAGGCTTTGAATAGCTTTGGGGCTTTTTCCAAAAGTTAGATCCATCTGTTCAGAATGAAACTTTGCCACCACCAGAGATATTCAGCATTCGTTTCTCCAGCAACCCTGACTGAGCACCCACCAAGTAGTGGAAAGAGAATTGCTCTTAGAACACCTGAGGTTTAGTCCTGGCTCTGATACTTACTAGCTATTTGACCCTAGGCAAATTCATTTAACTGATCTGTGGTGGGGTTGTGTAAAATGGGAATAGTAAACTGCCTACTTTTTGGATTTTGTTATAAGGAAACCTTAGAAACTGCAAAATGTTGCATAAATGTGATTTAGTATTATAAGGTGCTCTCCAAAGAGTGTGCTGGGGAACTTCGAGGCATTTGCTTCAGAGTAATTCTCAATATGCTGTGAACTGTACAGGATGCACTAGCAGGGAACTCAACAGCTAAAGTTGGGACACAAGATAGGGGAGAGCAGGGGACAATCATAAAGACTAAAGCTTAAAAGAAATCTAGAATGAGTATAAGGGACTCAAATTGAAAAGCAGCCTTTATGGATATACTCCATCCTAGTTTGAGGTAATCAGATCTTAAGTGCTTGTTTAGACCCCGACCACATTTGTGCTTTCCCCTTTTTTTAATCCTGATACACTCCAGTCACTACCTTTAGTGCTAGACCATGAACCCACCTTTTTTCTGGGTCCAGGACTGCTTAATACCTATTGATAATACATCCTTGGCCTCAGATATTTTCTACTTACTTTGGCCCGACCCATAAGATTTCTCATCATCATCCTTAACATCCCCCTACTCCAACTTGAGGGCTTCTTGCAAAAGTAAAACCTGTCTTGCCTTTTTTAAGTGGGGCCAGTATAGAAACAGTTGCAGATAACATCACTAGAATAAATGCAGTCTTTCAAAGTATCTGCTTGGAAAGGGATAGGAGTTTGCTTACATGCATTATTTCTGGTACATTTGTTTAAAAAAAATCCCATTATCTGTGACATTATACAAGTCACTTTTAGCTTTTGAGTGTAGTTTCACCCCTGTAAAATGAGAAATTTGGATTTTAGGAGTTATGAAGGCTCCTGCTGCATGTGTAGTATTACCAAAAAATTATGTTCTCTCTTCCACATTATGGCTTAAAGCCACATTGGAATCTCCAGAGAGCAGAGATGATTGTGTTGTGTATTAGATAATATAAAGGATTCTAGAAATCAGGAGTGATGGGAAAAATAAGGTGAAGATTTGAATAATTAAAATGATATGTATGGTGGATTTAGACTCAAAAAAAAAAAACTTGATTTGAAGGTGATTGTTTCAGGAAAACTGAGGAAAACTTATATGAACTGATGCAAAATGATGGGAGCAGGACCAAAAGAACAATGTATCCCACCGACAGCAATATTGTAACAATTGTGAAAGATTTAGCTATTGTGATTAGTGATCCATGACAATTTCAGAGAACAAAGATAAAAAATGCTATCCCTTCCAAATAGAGAACTAATAGATTCTGAGTATAAATTGAAATTTTTTTCTCTTTATTTTTCTTATTTTTTTCACTGCAAGATTCTGTAGAATGTTTTATATGATTTTATATATAGATATAGATAAATAGATAGATATAATAGGTATTATATTTGTTGCCTTCTTATTCATTGGGTAAAGGGAGAGGCAGAGGAAGGGAAAGAATTAGTAAGCGAAAATTAATATTTTGGGGAAAAAACTCTTAAAGGCCTGTTTTAAATTGTTGTTTGGTCTCCCTAGAACTCTAGTGTCCTCCTCTGTAAATTTGAAATAATAATCTCTTTATTACATGCCTCTCAAGGTGGTTTTAAGTAAAATATTTTATAAATTATAAAGATCCTTATAAATATGAAGTAGAATTTTTTCTCCTATAATGATCTTTATTCTGTATACCATTTATAAATGGTACTTATATAGAAACATATTTATAGCAATTATAAATATGCTTATATTTACAAATTTATTTTTATATTTGTGTTTATAAATATACATGTTTATATACATATATGTAAATATATTATGCATAGATACAAGCATTTATTTATATATTTATATATTTGTTTATTTTGAGTAAAAAACAAATCCAAGAGACAACATAATAGTGGAAAGAGCATGGTATTTGGATTCTGTAGGCCTAAGTTGTTAACCCATATTCACTTACTACCTTTATGAACTCAGACAAGTTATTTAGCTTTCAAAGTTTTCATTTTCCCTTATGTAAAATGAATGAGTTGGACTATATCTCAAGGTCCTAACCTAGGTCCATAAACTCACAGTTGAAAGAGGAATAAAATACATATATTTTATATTATGCATTTAAAAACCTTATTTTGAGAAGGATAGGAAGCAAGATAACCAAATGGATTGAGCAAAGAAATAGGAAAAGCCAAGTTCAAATCCAGTTTTTGATACCATGTGACTCTGGGCAAATCACTTAATCTTTGCCTCAGTTTTCTCAACTTTAAATGAAAATAATATTGACACCTACCTTCCAAGGTTGTTATGTACATCAAATGAAATTATATTTATAAAATACTAAGCATAATATTTGAAATATAGTAGGCACTTAATTCCTTCCTTCTTCCTTTTCTTCTTTCTTTCCTTTATTCTCTTCTTTCTTTCCTTTTCTTTAATTTCTTCTCTTATTTATTTCCTTTTTTTCTTTCTTCTTTCCTTCCTTCCTTCCTTTCTTCCTTCCCTTATTCTCTCCTTTCTCCAGCTATACAAAGAGTCCATGAAACAAAGAAGTTTAAAGGTCCAGATGATCTTTGTGGTTTCTTCCAAGTTTTGAGTCCTACAATTTCAAGTTCACAATCATTTATCCTTCTCCCATCTCTTTTGCTTATCCCTTCCCCATCCCCTTTTTCATGAGCACCACATATGTGTATTCTTATGTACTTTTGTTTTGTTTTGTTTTGTTTTTTTGCCTTTGTCAGCTCCATATCTTCTGAAACTGGATTTACTTGCTCAAGTCATTTGAGTGATTTTATTTAATCAAAAAGGAAGAATGAGAATTTATAATAGATCCTTAAAATCTGTGCTTTTCCAATTAAAATAAAGAATCATGCTGATTTCTTTTAATATATTTCATAGTCTATATATAAAAATTATGTTCTTTTTTCTGGAATAATCACAACCTAATATTTTAGAATGTAAATAGTGTCTTATTTGACAAAATAATTAAATTATGACTGAGAAAAATAAAGCAAAGCAGTTTTTTCATAGCAATATCCATTTCTACCATGGGAGGGCCTCCTGTGTTTATTTCTCTCTCTGGGTCAGTATTGTTGCTATGGAAGCTAAGCTTTTCACTAAAGAGTTAAGTCTAAGACCTCAAAAAGTGGCATATTGTTGATTCCCAGAACTTTAGCAGTAGCTCCTAGAAAACCATAAAGCAAAATGTTAATCACCAAATCCTGGACTATTTTCTATGGCTTTCTTCTTGAAAGTTTGGTTTCTAAAATTTCTATAAGACTTTAATTCACAGGAGAAAATCATTTATTCTTTTTGTTATCAGTAAGAATAATCCAAAATATATGTTTCTGGAATATATGTCAACACAAATCACTGACACCTACATTTCACAAACACCAAGCTGTATGTGAAAATCTGAGCCAAACTCTGCAAAAGGGACAGCATAATGTAATGGAAGTGGCCTTGGATTCTAGAGACCAACTTGCAACTGTCAAACTATGTGACTTTTGATAAGTCATTTAATATATTTTCTCTTCTGTACAATGAAAGTATTCTTCCATTTTTGATGTATTCATGTTCTTTGACTAAATCTGTCAACATTATCTGTATCCCCTGTCTTAGGGCAAAAAAGAAAATCTTTTTTTGAAATAGATTTTCTGATCTTTTTATGTGTTTGTGGTAATTATATATTTATTTCATCCAGAGCTTTCCTTCCCTTTATCCATAAATTCAACTTTTAAATATATTAATGACTTGACCAGAAGTTGAAAGTGATAAATATAACTGGATGAATATATAAGTATGAATTGTATTGGCAAAATTTTCTTTGCCTATTTTTTCTGAAAACATTTCTTGAGTTCAAACCTCTCCTGAAAAAAATCCAAGATCTTTAGATTCATAGCAGAAATAAAAATTAGATCACATTTTCCCATGAAATACATAAAACCTTGATAGGTTGATTTTCTTGGTATTCTAGTAATATGTTGACTCATTGACTGGTCATTTGTCAAGGATTTTTAAACTAGATGTCCAATAAGCATCATTTTAACTATTGGCAATCTAAAAATGGAATTTTATTGGTCTGTTACTTAATTTAGAATCAGCAAAGTCTGACATAGGACGGAGTCATTTTACATTTTGCTTTGTTCCATAAGTTGCAAGGAAAAAATACATTGTTATGACCAATGTAATAAACGTCTCTATGTTTAGTTAGACTAGTCTTCAAACAATGAATACTACTTGTCAGTATTATGTTTGTTTTCCATCTTGTTAAACCAGTCATTTCCAGGTGATTTTTTAACAAAGATTTTATTGATTTATTATTTTATATTATGATAAACAAGAGCAAGTCATCATTAAGCACTTATATGCAAAAAATCATGCTAAACACTAAGAATACAAATACAACAAATGTCATTAGTCCTCCTTGGAAACAAAGGACAAACAAACAGATGGAACAGTAGATAAGGCTTTGAATCTGGAGTCAGGAAGGCTTGAGTTCACATATAGGCTCAGATATTCATTAGCTATTTGACTCTGCCCTCTGTTTACCTCAGTTTTCTTTTGTGTAAAATGAGAATAAAAATGACATTTATCTCCCAGGGTGGTTGTAGATACAAAGGAGGTCATATTTGTAAAGTACTTAAACTATGTAAATATTAGCTGGTAACATTATTATTATTATCAATAAGTGCTCCTTTCTTAGTTCCAGTCAGAAGGTTTTTGAACTACTGTTTTCATCAACATCATCATATCATTAATGTTTCCTTTTCCTTTCTCGTCTATTTAGGATGCTAATTATTATCACTACTATTATTATTATTCTATTTTGTTCTTACATACTCTTTACTTTTATGTGATGAATATTATTTCATTTAGCTTTTGTGGTCTTTTTCTTCTTAATGCGACTTTTAACAGATAACTTATCCAATGGAGTTTCTTTTAATAGAAAGTATAAGATCTTGATCTTTATTAGTTTTTTGCCAATAACTCATGTGGTTTATGATGTGGTTTGAAGGCAAACATGATATGGGTTATGTAGACACCAGGTAAATTGCAAAACTTGGGGTTTAGTCATGTGAAGAATTCACAATGGCCATACTCTTTGGCAAAAAAAGTAGATTTATTTAGGGAAGAGGTTACAGACAAAATAAGGGATGCAATAGATACCAGAAATGGTAAATAAGAAATAGAGTTGGGAGAGCATAGAAAGAGGTTTTAATAATTAATGATGAAAAGGAACTTGTCATTTACCAGAACAAAGGAAAACCCCATGAGGTTGGGGTATGCTTATAGTCCTGAAAGCACTCCTAAGAGAGTTAGTTAGGTATAAGGAGAAGTGGGGTTGGGAAGCATAGTGAAATTAGGGAAGATAATGTGTCATGGGGAAGGAGACACAAGACAGAGTGTTGTGGCAAGCTGACCCAAAGGAAGGCAAGCATCTGTGGTATAGCCCATGAGTAGATTTTATAGGGAAAATTTAACCTCATAAATATGAATTGGGATTTCTGACAGGACATGACAAGGTGAGATTTTTTTGGAGACCTCTACAGAGATGGGTCTCAAGGGTTTGACATAACTTAGATTTCAGACAGGAGGACCTCCCCAGAGGGTTTTATTCCTCTGCTAACCACGCCTAACATCAATAACTGTTAGTTTATAACATAATATGATGCCAGTAATTCTGGGCCCATTTTATTCCTACTTTTTTAAAATTTCTATTGAAATTTTCAAAAAAGATATTATTTCTAGTTTTGTTATTATATAATAAAATATTATACATATTCTAAACTATCATATTGTATAAAAATTATATTGTAAGGTTATAAATTATATAAAATAATAAAAGCTCATTTTATTATTTTATCAGTATCTAGTTCTATTAAAAAATTCCTTCCTAATTTGATTTGGCTCCAAACCCAGTAATTTAAATTGGAAAGTATTATGTCTTTTATTACAAGGGTACAATAAAACCATAACAATGGATATCTCACCAGTGTTTCTTTCTCTCCTTCTTGTAGGCATATTTATAAAGGTTAAAGGGAATTCACTGATAAAATAAATGACCTCCACTTTGCTCCAAGTACTTTTTTCAATTTACTTTGTGAAATGGGACAAACTCAGAATCCCTCTAAAGGAAAACTTGCTAGTTTTTTCTCACATTTAGGTTCAAACCCATGGCATCTTTCTTCAGGGAAGGATTACTAAAATACTTACCCATTGTGTGACAAATAATTGTTTGTATTCCCCTCTAAAAACAAAATAATTTCATTATGATGTTTTTTGAGATCCTACTTCCCTGTTTCAATATAGAAGAACGATTTCCCATGGCACCCGTTTTGTTGTTGTTTTTTCTTTCAGGTTACAACAACTTGAAACAGGCACGGGCCCCTTTTGCAGCCACTGCCTTTGTTCATCACTATTCAAGCCCTCCTCTTGTACTTTATTGTTTTTAAATCTTCTTTCAGCACAGGATAATGACCCAAGGCTGTGGTGAAGTAGTGAACAGTCCAAAACCAAAATATGTTAACTTGTCTGAACCAGTCTTTGCCTTGAAAAAGCAAGGGGGAATTATTCATCTGGCAAATTTGAGGCTCAGATAATCCCCAGTGGCCTCACCCACACAGAGGTTGGGCAGAATGCTAGAAGAGGGTGTGAAGGCCTAAGGCAAAGCTATGTAAAATCAACTGAGCATGTAGTCCTTGGGTGGACAGAGACTGAGTAGGTTTAATTTAAAGCAGCTGTCATTAGTACTACCTTGGCCTTTGGGAGAAGATGGTATTTGGAGTGGAGGGGTGATAAGCTTAAAGAAACAATTACAATTATTACATCTTTAAAATCTAAAATAACATAGCCCATAACCCAAATCAAAGTTCCTTGAAGCACTTTTTCTTTTCTTTTCTTTTTTTAATTTACATTTGTTTATTATCAGAACATTTAGTTTTGAACATCAAACATCGCACCAAAATGTGAGCCATTTATCCCATGGTAATATATATAGTCTCTTTACTAAACCTAAAGTATCCTACTGATGTTCAGATTCATTTTAGACAACTTAAAAAAAAAACTCATTAGTATCTTTGCAATGTGGTAATCAAATATATCATCATAATCTCAGCTTAATCAAAAGCACTGAAAAATCCTCACTTTTTATATAGCTTGAAGCACTTTTTCAATTAAAATTTAGTTGATTTCTAAGTATTGAGCATTAATTTTCTCTTGCTTCCCCCTCCAAAAAGAAAGAAAGAAAGAAAAAGAAACACTTTTAATAAAGAAGTTTAATCTACATGTTAAACACATTGGCCATGTTCAGAAGCATGTGTCTCATTCTGAATATTTGTCCCTCAGCTTTCTCCATAAAGAGACTGGAAACATACTTCATCAGTCTTCCAGAAGAATCACTATTGATCACAGTATAAATCAGAGTTCTTAAGTCTTTCAGAATTGTTCATTCATACAATACTGACATTTAGTATAAATTGTTCTCTTGATTCTGCTTGCTTTATCTTGTATTAGGTCACATAAATCTTCCCAGTTTTCTCTGAAACTATCTCTTTATCTCTTACAAAGCAGTAGTATTTATTTATATTGCCATAATTTATTCCAGCTATTCCCCAATTGATAAGTGTCTTCTTGAGATCATTTAAAAAAAGGGGGGGGGTGGCTTTCACCTTGAGAACAAAATGGCTTCTTGATTGCTTTTTGTTCTTTGCAAATAAAAACAAAAAAATGTAATTCTGTAGTTGGACACAGGAGATGCTTTGGAATGCTATAGAAAGGGAGGGAAAAGACAGTATGTTGGACTTTGCCAGCATTTTCATCTCATGAAGTGCTATAAAAGAATAATAATAATAATCCAAGAGTGGACCTTTTGGTCCTCTATGAGTTAGTTATATTTGCATGAATTTAGCCAATAAGAAGTATTTCTAAAAAAATGTCAAACAAATGGCTGTCCTGTTTTTGGAAATGGTAGGGTTTATAATGCCATTTGAGGACAACAGCATTTCTTCCAGAAATTGCCAAAAGATCATTATCCTTAGGTAATTTTTTATTTCATTATCAATGTTGATTAAACAAGGAAACAGTAGAAAACATGTATCACATCACAACTAGTTACAAAAATTTAGTACCTTGAAACATAGGGCTCATTGGCTACAGTTATACATTATCAACTTACTGTCTCTCATGGATTGACAGATGATAAACTCCCATACTACAGATACAGACCTCAAAATAGAGAACTCAACCAATAAATCTTACTTCAACCAAGATTATTACAAACCATTGCCTACTTTTGCCTGGGCATTACATTGATTCATAAATACTTAAGAACATTTTTAATAGACGTCACCATTCCAAGTCCTCAAAATCTTCAAACTATGTAGAATAAAAAGATTTTAAAATATAGAGACTTAATAGAGCAGATCAAAATTATGTAGGAACGAAATGAGATACCTATCATTCCTATTGTCTTGCCTGCCACTAGGATGGTACCAAGGATGTGTTCAGTGAACCTACATCCTACTGTTCTATTCAATTATAAAAAGCACACTTTTTCCTCATGTTCAATAATAGCCTATAGAACATTATATATAAAAGAATAATCATAGAATGACAACTTGTCCTTCGACTGTTTCTATCTGGTATTTCAAAAAATATGAACTCTAGATTATAACAATAACTGACATTTCTATGCAACTTTTAAGCTTTGCAAAGTGCTTTATATCATTGTCCCATTTAATCCAAATAACTCTTTGAGCTAAGTGCTACAGTTATTCTCATTTTATATGTAAGGAACTGAGGTTGAAATAGATTAAAAGATTTATATAGGGTCATATGATTACTGTCTCTCCTGTAGAATTTGAATCCAGGTTTCCTGATGCTAAGTCCAGCAATGCATTGACCATACTCCCTAGAATAGGGACTTAAAAGAAATGGCTTCTAGAAACATGAATAAAGAAGGCTTAACAGGACATAGAAAACTGACTCATTATAGATGGCAGCAATGAGGAAGGACCTCTGTCTCAATATTTCATTTTCTTTCCTCTTTTTGAAAATGATTCTTTGAAAGAGAGGGATTTTAAAAGGATTAAGGCCTTCACCATGCTAAAAATCTTTTCAGTCTGCTCTCTGGAATTGTTTTTCAAAATTAATTTTTCTCTTTTACATTTCTTTTATTTATTTATCTTTGTTACATTTTAAGTACTGGTGTCTCTCTTCCTTCCCAATTCAATAGAGAAGGCCATTATTTGACATAGATACATATGATGTAATATATATTTATATGTATATATACACACATCTACATGTATGTGCATGTATACATACATCCACATGTAAAACCATACTTTGCATTTTCTTTATCAGTTATTTCTCTGAAGGTGGATAGCATCTTCCTTCATAGATACTTTGTAGTTGATTTGAATATTTATAATAGTCAGAATAGCTTAGTCATTCAGTTGTATTTTGAAGAATATTATTACCATCTACATTCCGTTGACTCTGTTCATTTCACTCTTCATCATTTCATGCAAGTCTTTCCATATTTTTCTAAAATCAATCTGTTCATCATTTCTTATAGTACAGTGCTATTCCATCACAATCATATATCACAACTTTTTAGCCATTCCCCAATTGATGGGCAATTCTAGTTCTTTGCCAAAGATGACTGTTGTAAATATTTTAAATCATATAGATTCTTTTCCTTTTCTTTTTGATCACTGTGGAAAACAGGTTGAATTGTGATATTACTGCTTCAGAGGGTATATAGGCAGTATTATAATTCTTTGGGCATAATTCCAGATTGTTCTCCAAAATGGTTGGGTCATTTCATAGTTTGAATAGTATATTAGTGTCCCAGTTTTTCCACATCTCCTCCAACATTTGTCATTTTTCCTTTTATCTTTCTTTACAACACTCAGGTTGACTTACTGTTAATATTTCATCCTCATACTATACATAAAATAGCCTAAGACAAGACAAACAAAGCATGCAAGAGGATAACTTGGAACAACTCATACTATTAGCCTACTGTCTGCATAGACTCCAGCCATACTAAATTCTCTTCTTTTTAGAATTTCCATTTCTAATTTTTTTTAATGCAAAAAAAGATCTCTTTAAAAGAGGAGTTATTTACTTTGTGTGTGTGTGTGTGTGTGTGAGAGAGAGAGAGAGAGAGAGAAAGAGAGAGGCAGAGACAGTGAGAGCGAGAGAGCAGAAAAAGTCTGATTAAACCTTTGGAGCTTTTACAAGAATATGTGTGGTCTTAGAGTCATAATTGAAGGAAAAGCTAAATTTCAGTCAGAGGTTAGTGAAAATAAACATGTGTTCTCATCCATTAAAAGTGATAGACCCATTGAAATCTAATCATTTACCCTTTGGGGATTTGTGAACCCCAAGTTCTTTGTTTTAAAAGTTATTTCAGAATTTACCATTTAATCAATAAGAGGATACTGGTCTATGGTATGCCAGATCCCCTTTTTAAAATTTTAATAATTCCTGTTAAATTAATTAGACACACAGGAATTTAGAGCTGGAATGATCTTTTATCTTCTTTGGAAAATATCCATCATATTTTTAAAAATCCAAAACTATGTGTATTATATGTGTATGTATTTGTGTGTGTGTATATATATGTGTGAGAGGTGGGTGTGTATGTATGTCTGTGGTGTTAGGTTGATTGATTCTGATGATTATTGTCTACCACTAAATATGTTAAGGTCATTGTTTAATCTTGTGTGAGCCATTTAACTTTGTGCTGTCTCATGGACAGACAAAGTGCCTTTATCCCTAAACTAGTTATCTCATATATACTCTGGGTTACATGAGAGATCTGGCAAGAAAGAGCAGGATGAATCGATAACCACTAGAAAAACAACTCCACATACATTTTCTACTGATGATGAATCAGGATATGCATTATTAAAGTCAATGGATGATTTTAATAGTACTTTTTCTTTTCCTTGCCACTTTAAAAAAATCCCTTTAAAATTACAGGTTTAGGATTTAGAGCAGTAAGGAATCCTTGAGATCATCTAATCCAATTCCCTCATTTTGTAGATTAGAAAGAACTGCCTAAGAGTTACACCATTAATAAATTAGGAAGGTCACAATTTGAACCCCAGCCATTAAACTCCTTATTCCGTTCTCCTTCCATTACATTATGCAATTGTGTGTATGTCCCATTTTAATCAGTATATGCCTTATGGAATAGACTTTTGTTTCCCAGCCAATCTAATGAGATCAAATGTCAGGTTATATTTTAGTGAAGATCTTTGTTTTTAGGAAGCCCAAGTGTTGAATCTGATTTTATTCATAGCAAATTAGAGTGGTGTGCAAGTTAATTTTGTGTCAGACTGAGTGATTTTCACTGAAAGAAGAATTTGAGATAACAATGACCACTCTGTGATCTAAAACTTCTTCATCTTGGCAACTCACCACACTAAAAACTCCATATTTTCTCTTATTTCAATATGGAATTCATTCCCTTGTGTTAAAAGGCTTACACTCAAGCTCATTTGTTTCAGAGCTAAAACAACACTCCTATGGCAATGCTTTCCCTTCTCAAATGAATCACTGACTTAGGAAAATACTGCACTTTGTTCTGTTGTCATTCATGTGGACAGTTTTTAAGCTGTCTTTTGGTCCCAATTTTTATTTTAAAGCATGAATGCCACCATGATTGTATTTGTTGAGTGCAGCCAATTTCGTAGGAGATTAGAGCTAAGGACATCTAGGTATCATATATTCCAATGCTCTTATATGATAGAGGAAGAAATGGAGTTCCAGAAAAGTATGATGATTTTTCTGAAGTAACATCATTAGTAAGTTGCAAAGAGAAGACTTGACCCAATTCCTCTGACCCCAGATCCAATGCTTTTTCTACTACTCTGCACTGCAACATATATAGTTACCTACTCCAATTACTCCCCGCCATTTGTTTGTTGTTGTTATTCAGTTGTTTAAGTCTTGTCTGACTCTTTATGATCTCATTTGGGGTTTTCTTGGCAAAGTTACCAGAGTGATTTACCATTTCTTTCTATAGCTCATTTTACAGACAAAAAAACTGAGGCAAACAAGGTGAAGTGACATCCCAAGGTCACACAGCTAGTGCCTGAGGCCATATTTGAACTTGGGTCTTGCTGACTCCAAATCTAGCACTTTATTCATTGTACTGTAGTTTATAAAATTGTAACTTTTCCCTTTCTTTCTTTTTTTTTTTTTTTTTTTTTACTTTAAAGAATGCTTTATTCTTTTTCTTTCAGTACAAATCAGCAAGCATTTAATAAGCACTTGTATTACAAGCACTGTACTAATTTTCTGGGAATACTAATGGAAATTGAAAGAAAAACTGGCTCCCAAGGAGCTTACATTCTAATGGGGAAAAAAATAATGCATATAAGAAAGCTGAAAAGTCTGTGAATCAATGAAGTGGGCATGGTGGGGAGTCAGAAGTGCTGTCTGGAGAGAGAAGAAAGTCTGGCTAACTTGGACATTCTCCTTAAAGTAGAAGTTCTTGGAGCAACCAGAGGGAGCAGACCTAGAAGGTACTTCCAATAGAAGAAATGTCCAGGGTGGAGTGAACTGTCAGACTGAAGAGATTTCTATTACATGGTAGAGAAAGACCAGAGATTCAGGAGTGTTGCTGTCTCTTTCTTCCTGTGTTCTGTTTCTTCTTTCCTTTGTCTCTTAATCTCCCAATTATCATCATTCTCTCCCTTTGCTTTAAGAGTATTTTGCCCTATGCTATGTGCACATTTCTTTACCCCCATTTATCTGACTGCCTTATATAATCACTGGTCTTTATACCACTTATACCACTTTCTAGACAAGATACCCATATAATCTACAGCAAGACTATGTCAAGGTAACATCATCATTACCTAAATCAACATTTCCCAGTCTGTGCTCTGCAGTTACTTAATCTTCCATCTGATGAGACTTAGAGTTCCATGAAAAAACAATGGCAGTATCAGTCATGTTTTCTTCATGAACATATTAAATGTGAAATTAAATACGTGTATTGGTATCAAGCATTACATGTAGAACTTGTTGAGTGTTTTGTTTTTTTAATGAAAAAAATTTATTTTGCTACTAAATTGACCCATACTACCCTGGGGATAAGCTATGCCCACAGATTCCCAATTTGTGAGTTCAACATGCCAAAAAGCATTCCATGGTTGAATTTGGTTAGGAAATGTTGACCTAGATAGATGCAGATCTGGACTTGTCACTTCCCTATTCAAAAATGTTCATAGCTTCCCTTCTAGGTAAAATATGAAATACTTATCTTGATGCTGAATGGTCTTCAAAATCCAGTTCTTGTTTACCTTTAAAAAAAAATTAATCGGATAAGGAACATAAAGTATGTATGCCTATCCGTGCAATGCTTAGCATCATTTATTAACCAAATTCCAGAAATGTAAACTATTCCAAGTGACCATTTTATTTCACTTCTATAACTTGTGATCAATTCCATTTCATGATATGCATCTCAGTTTATTTAACTATATGGACTGTTTTCAGATCTAGTGGATAAAAAAAAAGTTGCCCTGCAGGAAAGATACTTAAAAGGTTTGTCAGTCTCCCATGAAGTTAAGTGATAGCCACCTCATCCTCACGCCCAAATTTTGAGTATTTTAATTTTGTTACAGGATTTTTTTTTTTATATTGGTTAGCTTTTTTATGTTACTAAAATTTGTGGTCTGTGTGCTTGGAGAAAATAGTTAAAAGAGTTAGTTTTCTTCTTTCTTTCCTTCTCAGAGTAATAGTGGCAATGATATACTTTTATTTAATTTTAAGAGCAAGTCAAGCTTAGTGAGTAGAGTGCAGTCAGGGGGACTAAGCAGATTTAAATCTCACCTCTGATATTTCCTAGATCTGTTCACACTGGACAAATCACTATCTTTTCTAACAAATCCCTCTGACTTATCTGCTGTTATATTTTGCTTAAGATTGTATTGTTTCCTAATTTTGAAGCACCTTTCAAATGTGGCTTAAGCTTTGCAGGTTTTCCTGAGTTATGCAGGAATGATCCTTCATAGGGAAATGAAATACAGTATGGCATTAAGACAGAATATAGTGTAAATAATTGGCTCAGCCTTTCTAGTCTTAAATTTTATATATGTGCTATGTATTTCTTTGAATAATTTTGAATATCAATGTTAAGCAAATAATTCGTTTTTGCAGAAAAAAGAAATATAGTTATATTCTTTTTTCAACCACATTCAGTGTTTTACATCTGATAAGTATTAGACTTAGATTTACACAAATTTGAGTTTGAATCTCCTTTCTGACTAATTGTGTGACTACAGGCAAAGTTACAGACTGAGTCTGTTTTTTCAAATGGGGATAATAATGTCTGTAATACTAACTTCTTAGTGTTAAACTCAGATGAGGTAATCTACATCGTCATTTTCAAATTTTGAAATACTGTATAAACATTAGCTGTTACTGTTATTTTGAAGCCAGAATTTTATTAATTGTTAATTAATAGATATTTGTTAATTGGTAATTATTTTATTGATTGGTTTTTAATATTAAATTTACATTGATCCTGCCTAGCTAATAATGACTGAATCTGCACCAATATTCAGTGAAAGGTGTTTAAAGCCAAAGGAAAGAAAGGAAATGGGCAGTGCTTAACATCAATATTCTAATTCCTGAGTCATAGATGCTCTTATAACCAGTGAGGGGGGGAAACATTTCTTAAAAATAATCAACTTTTGGGGCAGTTAGGTGGTGCAATGGATAGGGTACCAACCTGAAGTCAAGAGGACCTGAATTCAGATTTGGCCTCAGACACTTTCTGAGTGTGTGATCCTGGGCAAGTCACTTAACCAAATTACCTCATCAAAAAAAAAATAATTATAATAATTTTTACCAAATTCATGAATATATTAAGAGATGAGTATTTACAAAAATTTGGCCTTGCTGATCAGTATTTGTGTGAGAAACACCCATTCACCCTGGGAAAGTCTCCTGTAGAAATGCATAAGCTAGATTCACTTAACTATGTGGCTGTCCTTGATTGATGTCTTCTGGTTGTCGCAATGAGATTGAAAATGGTTTCTCAGATTTTCTTTGATGTTCAAAGGCAGAAATATATTTTGCACCTTTTGGAGCCTCATGCAGCTGCGGGTGAAGAAGTTGACAGCTCGTGGGAGAGCTAATTAGAGCCAATTATAATTTGATTGACCTGCTTTGGCTCTAGAATACCTATCCAAGATTTCTTTTGCAAGATGGGGATTTAATTTCTTCATAGAAATCAAAGTAAAACTTTTGGTTCCTTGAATTTATGTATGTATATTGATGTATAATATGATAAAGAAATTTTGCCTCTGAGGAAGTCCTACACAATGCATTTAAATCTATGATATATTTTCAAACAAATGTTATTAGGTCACATTACTTCATAGAGTATAGAATGCTTTTTTCTTTTCTTTTTTGATTGCATTCATTTTTAATGAACAAGTTACTCAAAGTAGAAAATCACTAGTTCATTAATTTTTTTGTTCTTAAAATTTTGTAAGATTTTTGAATTCCACTTTTTCCTTCCTGCCCTCCCCAAGACAGAAAGCAATATGATAGAGATTACACATGAATAATCACATTAAACATATTCCTACACTAGTCAGGTTGTGAAAGAAGAATCAGAACAAAAGGAAAAACCATAAGAAAGAGGGGGAAAAGGGAAGTAAAAACAATAAGCTGTGATCTTCATTCAGTTCTTTAGTTCATTTTCTGAATATGGATAGGATTTCCTATCATGAGTCTTTTGGTTATTGCCTTGGATCATTGTGTTGCTGAGAAGAGCTAAGTCTCTCAAATTTGATAATCATACACAATTGCTGTTACTTTGTACAATGTTCCTTGCTTCTGTTCATTTCACTCAGCATCAGTTTGTGTAAATCTTTCAGGTTTTTCTGAAATCTGTCTGCTCATCCTTTCTTATAGAACAATAGTATTCCATTACATTCCTTTGTAACAATTTGTCACAGTTTGCTGAGCCATTCTGGAATTGATGGGTGTCCCCTCAATTTCCAATTCTTTGCCACCACAGAAAGAGCTGCTGTAAACATTTTTGTATATGTGGTTCCCTTTCTCTTTGTTAATGATCTCTTTAGATACAGACTTAGTAGTACTATTCCTATATAATATTGGGGTTTTTTGTTTTGTTTTTGGAGTGGTTTGTAGCAAAACACTTAAGGAGGGATAGGGTAAAAGGAGAGAGAATAGAATAAATGGGGGCAAATACAATTAGCAATAATAATTGTAAAAAGAATTTTGAATCAAGTTTTTCGGATAAGGCTTCATTTCTCAAACATAGAAAAAAGTGAGTCAAATTTATTAAAAAGAAGTGTCATGCCTTAGTTGATAAATGATCAAAAGATACGATCTATGCCTAAAGGCCAATATATTCATGCATATCCTTTGATCCAACTATTCTACTACGAAGCACAAATCCCAAAAGAGATTTTTTTTTTTTTTAAGAAGGAAAAGGAGCTATATGTACAAAAATATTTATAATAGCTCTCTTCTCAGGGCAAATAATTCGAAATTGAGATGACTCTCTGCTAGGGATGGCTGAATAAATTATGGTACGTGATTATGATGGAATGTTACTGTTCTATGGGAAATGATGAGCAGGATACTTTCAGAAAAAACCATGAACTCAAAGTAAAATGTACTGTATACAAATAATAGCAATGTTCTGGGATAATCAGCTGTAAATGACTTTGCTATTCTCAGCTGTACAATGATCCATGACTACTCTGAAGTATTTATTGATGAAAAATCCTGTCCATACCCAGAGAAGGAACTTATTATTTCTGAATATAGATTAAAGCATATTCATTCTCTCTCTCTCTCTGTCTCTCTCTCTCTATCTCTGTCTCTCTCTTTCTGTCTCTGTCTCTCTGTCTTATTTTTTTTTTTTTAGTTTTTTTTCCTTATGTGTTTTATGTTTCCTATATTTTCTTTCCCAACATGACTTTTATGGAAATGTTTTGCATAACTTCACATGTGATTTCTTAATGGGAGCTCGGGATAGAGATAAGGGGAAAAAATATGGAACTCAGAAGTTTTAAAAATAAATATAAAAAATTGTATTAAATAAATAATCATTTATTTAATAATATATAGCAATATATAATTCATATTATATATTAATATATAATAATTAAATAAATAATGATATTATTAAAAATAAAAATGAAAAGTAAAAAAAGAAATTCTAAATATGTTGCTATTTTTTTTAAAAGAATGTTTTTTTCTATACTTTTGTGATATAGGTTTTAGTCAAGGTGTGTGTTTGTTAGTCTAGATATACTTATATAATTTTATCATTGTAAGTTATTTTCTATAAGCAAATTTCTAATGTTATAGCTGGGCAGTTGTTACTTGGTTGAGAGTGACCTTGAGTAGAGAGAGTTAGAGAAAACTGACTCTAGAGGAAACATGTCCAAAGTCACATGACCATTACATTCAATTCATAGACATAATTCATAGATGATAGATGAAAGGAAAGATTTCATTTAGTCCAACCCGTCATACTTTTTACTGTAAATGTACTTTTTTTTTTAACTGCAAATAAACCATAGAATTTGTGAAGATCAAATAACCGACATTTGTCTACTTCTTTAAAGTTTACAATATGCTTGACATTAGACTATATCATTTTGACCTCCTTAAAACAACCTTGTAGAGGTAGGTCTTATTATCACGTCCATTTTACAGATGAAAAACTGAGTGCCAGAGGCTGCTGCATCAAAAAGTAATCTAATATTTACTTCTTTGAGTTTTCTACATTTTTTTTCATAACTCCAAATATTGTCTTAATTCTATTATCCCTGGGTGAGAGTTCACATTTATATCATCAAAAAGTAGACAAGCATTCATTAAACACTTAAACACTGCCAGACAGTGTGCTAATATTGCCATTTATGGTTATACCAAATACCATGGAAAGGACTTTTTAACTTCTGAATTCTGAATTCATTTTGGTTATTTTCTAATAAAACCTGACATAGTAAATGCTTAATAAATGTTTGTTGATCAATTGTTTTATAAGTTTTATGTCATTTAGGATGTTCTAAAAAGGAATATTCATTTGCCAGTCATTCAGATAAAATGAAGGCCTGCTGCAATTCATTTATTAGATCCTAACAAAGAAATTTTTTCCAAGAATGTTTATTGCTGAATGGATAGCTTATAATCTTGAATACATATAATTAGCCACTACCATTTAATTTTCAAAAAGAAATCCGTTATCGACTCCTTTTTTGAAACCAAATATTAATATAAACATCCTATTGAAATTTGACAATAACCTTTCCCTAAACAACTGGTAGTTTGTGTTATTATCTGAATGTTGCTTTGTCATGTAAAAACCCTGAAATCATAATTCTAGAATTACATAATGCTTGAGCTTGAAGGGACGTTGGAGGTTATCACCTCTAATCCACTCCTGTGACAAAAGTAGAAATTGAGGTCTATAGAGTAAAGGAGATGTGCTGTAAAGTTCACATAGCAAGTGTGTGTGTTAGTGGTATAAACAGTACAGATTATAGATATAAAAATATAAATAATAATACAAAGTAACATATTCCCTGTTACATCTCTTCCCCCACCCCCCAGAGAAGTCCTGTCATCTCGAGCTCAGTATATTATATCATGAAATTTTCAAAGGGCTATCCCTTTTTTTTTCCCCTGTTTTTTGTTGTTGTTTTTATTTTATTGTTAACCAGCATATTGTTGGCCATTATCCTGCCCAGGTGGAAGAATATAGTGGCAGCTTTTCAGAAAGGAAGGTTAATATAAATTATGTTTCAAGAGCCTCCTGGCTCCTTAGCAACTTCAGTTACTGCAGATCCAGAAAAGAAGGGTCTTTTCACCAAAGTTCTTGATATCATCCAGTGATTCAGTGTCAGAAATATAGTTTTATCAGCAGAAATGACACTGAATACAACATGACTAATATGGAAATGTTTTACATGATTTTACATACACACATATGCACACATTTAATATGTTAATTATTAACAAATGCACATATATTAATATTTATACATGTTCTGGAATAAAATTTCTTACTATTTTAGGGAGGGAGCAAAAGAGGGAGAAAATTTGGAGATCAAAAATTTTTTAAGTGATTGGAAGAAAATAAAATATTATTTTAAAGAAAAAAGGAAAGAAATAATACTGAAAAAATATCATCTGCTTTGCCACTTCCATCTAAGAAACACTGAACCTTTCCTCTGGATTATGGCTGAAATCTCCTATTTAGAATGTCTCTCCTATTAGAATGTGAGCTTCTAAAGTACAGGTACTATCTTACTTTTTATATCACTTTCTCCAGGACTTAGCAGAGTATTTTTGTACATAATTAAGTGCTAAATAAATGCTTTTTTATTCATTTATTCATTAATAGAAAAGCACTATAGTCAAGACATCTGTGTTCAGGCCTGATTCTGCCATTGAGTGACCTAGGAAAATCACTTCTCTCTAGATGTTCCATCATCTCTAAGATAAAAGGCTTATTCCTGGGATTCTGTCTACTTGTGACATTGAGTAAAGCTAAAAAGTAGTGCAAAGCCAAATTACACCTTGAGAAGTAGCCTCTTTGGCTGAATATAGAGTTAAATTTAGGATAACTAATTTGATGACCTGTGGCAAGATACCTTTTATTTTAAAAGTGGGAGGAAAAAAGTTAGAAGTATAAAGATTAGCTGGGAGATTTATTTGTCTAGTCATAAAAGGGATTATAATAGATATGGAAAGGGAGGAATTAATTTGTATGAATAATAATCTGGCCTTAGTGCTTGTGTGGCTACCAGAGAGAAGGAAGAGGAAAAAAATTAACATTTTGTGAATTTATGGTGATTGTGTTGATTTTTTTTTCTCAAATCCAACTAGATTCAAGAGACTTATTTTGAGTGTTAATACCAACAAAAGCCTTTGCGATACTCCCTTCAATAGTACGTTATGCTTAGAGGCAACATCAATAAATCAAATCCCCCAACTTAAGGAAATAGTATAGAACTTGCTTTCAAACCTCTTCCCGTACACATCATTCCCCACCAGTTGCTTTACAAATACTGATGTGGCTAAGACATTTAAGGGTTGTTCATTGAATGGATGTAGGAAACTGATAAGAAAACTGTGTTTTGGAGTTTGGTAGCATATGCTGAACTCTATGGAGACATGAGTATCTTCTTTTTAATCAACTTTCTCTGGTCTAAAATTAACATTTTGAATGATTTACTGATGAAAACCACTAAGTTTTGTGGTACAAATGTGCAGGACTAATTACAAATGTGTAACTGCAAAATTCACACTTTTTCCTTCTCCTTTAGGGAACTGTTATGCATCAGAAGTTGAGAACAATGGGCACTATGCACATCTGGTTCCTACTGTGGATGAGGCTGGTGTGTCCATTATCTTGACAAGCAGCATCCCTCAAGTTGTTTTGTTTTCTTTGTTTTAATATTTACAGACTCAAGAGTTTTCAGAGCAAAAAGGAACCTTAAAAATAATGTAGTCTAATGCTGTCGTTTTACTGATAAGGATTCTTTTTTACTTGTATAGAGTGCCTTTTCTTTGGCTTCAGACATTTCAACATTCTGAGCTTTAGTTATTCTTTTGGAAAGGAGCTCCACCAAACCTGTGTCCTTCTATGCCCAAAGGGCTATAAAACTACATACTCTTTGATCCAACAGTCTCACTACTGCATCTGTATTCCAAAGAGATGATAAAAAAGGAGAAAAATAAGCAAAAATATTTGCAGCAGCTTTTTTTTGTAGTGGCAACAACTGGAAACTGAGTGGATACCCATCAATTGGTGAATGACTGAATAAATTATGGTTTATGAATGTTATGGAATATTATTGTTCTATAAGAAATGATGAGCAGGCTAATTTCAGAAAGCCCTGCAAAGACCTGCATTAACTTATGCTGAGTGAAGTGAGCAGAACCAGAAGAGCATTGTACAGAGTAACAACAAGATTATTTGATGATCAACTGTGATGGACTTGGCTCTTCACAACAATGTGGTTATTCAAAGCTATTCCAATAGACTTGGGATGGAAAATGCTATCTGCATCAAGAGAGGGAACTATGGAGACTGGATATTGATTGAAGCATAATAATTTTACCTTCTGTTTTTTTTTTCTTTCTCATGGTTTTTTTCCCTTTTTGGTCTTATCTTTCTTGCACAATATTACAAATTTGGAAATATGTTTTTAAAAATAGCACATATTTAATCTATATCAGATTGCTTGCTATCTTGAGGAGAGAGAAGGTGAGAAAGGGAAGGAGGAAGGGAGGAAAAAAAATTGGAATACAGAGTTTTACAAAAATGAATATTGAAAACTATCTCTGAATGTATTTGGAAAAATAAAATACTATTGAGAAAGAAAACAAAAAGATCTGTGTTCCTTCCCAGCTCTAAATCTATGATCCTACTATAACACATTTCATATGCAGTGTTTCCTAGATTAAACTAGGTTAGGTGAGTCTACTTCCTCTGATCTATTTATCCAGCCCTAATCTCTTTCTTTGGCTCTGGTCTCACATCACCAACCATCTATTGGCTATCTCAGATTAGATGTTTTTACACATTTTGAACTGTACATGTCCAAGACCAAATTCATTATCTTTTCCCTTCACCCCTCTCCTCTTCTGAACTTTCCTTTTTCTGTCAAGGGGAACAGCATCCTCCCAGTCACTCAGGATTGCAATCTGGATGTCATCCTCATGTCTTCACTCACTCCTACAGATCCATTCTCTTGCTAAGTCCTGTCATTTCTACCTTTGCAGCATCTTTTGCATACATCCCCCCTTCTCTACTCACACAGCTGTCACCCTGATGCAAGCTCTATCCTATCATGCTCAGACTATTGAAATATTCTGTGGGTTGGTCGTCCTGCCTCAACTATCTCCTTGCTCCAATCCATCTTCCACTCATTTGCTTGAAGTGATCTAATGAGCCATGTCACTTATCTACCCAGTAAAGTCCATTCACTCCCTGATATCTGCAAGATAATTTTTACTTTAATTTTCTGCCTTTTAAAGCTCTTTATAACCTATCCCCATCCTACTTTTCCAGTCCTCTTACTCTTTAAATCTCTACATAACCTATGATCCAGGGACATTGATATTCTTCCCATACAACACTCCATCATCACCCATGATTAAAATATTCTTCTTCTTTTCCACTTTCCTGGCTTCCCTATTATACTTCAAAACTTGAATTAAATCCCATCTTCTATAGATAACCCTGGTCTCTTTCTGTGTTCCAGTGCCTTCTCTCTGAGATTCCCGCCCCCCCCCCCATACCCTTTGTATATCTTATTTATACATAGCTGACTGCATGTTGGTCCACTATTAGAATGTAAGCTTTGTGAAGGTGGGGACTATGTTTTTGTCTTTCTCTGTGTTCCTGATATTTGCTATAGAAAGAATTTAATAAATGCTTACTGACTCCCTGAGTACATTTTCCCCCTTTTAAATAGTATTTTATTTTTTCCAATTATATGTAAAGACAATTTTTAATATTTAATTTTTTATAAAATTTTAAGTTCTAAATTTTCTTTCCTTCCCTAAGACAGCAAGCAATTTGACATAAAATATATGCAATCATATAAAATATATTTCCATACTTGATTAAATAATAAAGAAGTTGCTAAATTGCACTGGTAATAGTTTTCTTATTCAAAAGAAATACCAGTTCCAGTTTAAAACAAACAAACAGCTCTTTGTTTAATTTTAAGGGAAATAGGAGCCTCTCTCTGATGCTTTTTGAGCAAAGCAACATACTGAGAACTATACTTTAGGAAGATTATTTTGGCTGCGTTAGGCAAGGCTGCTATTTTAGCACATAGGAACAGTGATACACTTAAGAGGTTTAAATGATTTGACCAAGAGCACTCACTGTTGTTGTTTAGTCATGTCTGACTCTCCATGACCTTATTTAGAATGTTCTTCACACACTGGAGTGGTTGGCCATTCATTACCTTCTTCAGGTCATTTTACATATGAAGAAACTGAGGCAAACAAGGTTAAATGATTTTAAGGATCACACAGTATCTCTGAGTCAGATTTAATTCATTTATTTCTGACTTACAAGTCTTGCATTCTATCCATAGTGCTGCCTATCTACCCAGTGAATTTAAGAGTCAAAATATGAAATCTAGTTCTTTTTGTTCCCATATCCAGGCCATTTTTGACTATATCATTTTTTTTATATTAAAAAATATGTATCCAGTGTACACCACTTCACATCGTAAAGCCATATTACACAGAAGTTATCACGCTAAAATTTTTGTTAGTCTAAATCATTTTTCCCTCATTATTAACTCAGCTTTTCCATCCTATCTCTGAAATAAACAAGTAACAAGCTTTCATTTTACAAAAAAAGAAAACTGAGTCATGAAATGATTGATGTATTGTGACTTCACAGATTAGCAAAATTATAATAAATTCAAGGTCTATAGTATCTTTTTAACTAGTAGACTTTTCTACTTAGTGCTTTTTTAAAGTAGTGTTCATATAGATTTTTTTTTTTTTGCTCTATATCTTTTCATATAGAGTAGGTAAATGGTGCAATAAGCTGAAAATATGACCTGGGTCAGAAAGACCCAAGTTCAAATTTATCCTCAGATACTTACTAATTATGTGATCCTGGAATAGTCATTTGAATCCTGCTTGCCTCTGTTTCCCCAACTTTAAATTGGGGAACATAATAGCATCTCTCTCTCAGGGATCCCTCAGGGATATGAGAATCAAATGAGATAGTTTGTAAAGCACCTTGCAAAATCTTAAGTGCCATGTAAATGAATTAAACTGTACTTTATATATAGAAAAAGAAGTGTAATATTAATGAATTGATAATATATGTTCCTTGGTGGGAATTCAAGTTCATGGTAAATACTAGTAAAGTTCTGAATGTCATTATATAGTTAAGATACCTTACAATTATTTATTAGGAACAAGCTAGGTTGCACAGTAGATGGTGTGCTGACCTTGAAATCAGGAAAACTCATCTTGATTTCAAATCCAGCCTCAGATACTTCTGAGCTGTATGACCCTGGACAAATCACTTAACCCTCTTTGCCACAGTTTCCTCATCTGTAAAATGAGCTGGAAAAGGAAATGTCAAATCTCTCTATTATCTCTGCCAAGAAAATCTCATATAGGGTCATAAAGAGTCAAACAATGACTGAAATAGCTGCACAACAAAACCTGAAGAAAAAGGGATAGAGAGGATACAGTGGATCTATATTATACTGTTTTTCTAAATCAAACACATACTGTCATCTTTTATTCATGGTCTCTTCCCAGAGTCATTGTTTCCATGTAGCAATCTTTTAATTGGCCATTTGGTGGGAATTGGACTAGAACTTTGCTAAGGGGTTACATTTGCCAAGCTGACATTTATGCATCTACCAAATAGTATCAATTTATTCTGCTTGAAAAACTCTGATTCTTTTTTCTCTCCAACTACTTTTTACAGGATATTAAACTTCTAGCTACATTTAATCTATAACTAATATCCTTTAAGGAAACATAAAAATTGCTTTTTAAAAAGGAAATGAGAGTTGTATAGCATTATTTTGTCTTTGTTGTTTTCAGTTTTATCATTTTCTCTTTTTTATACTTCAGTTATTTTCTGATGTTCACACCTTCCCAGAACCCACTCTTGTAACAGAAAAATAGTAAAAACAAAGCTAGCTTACAAAATTACTGTGTCATTCAGCGGCATTATGCTCATGTATGCTCAAATATATGCAAAAATAAGACAGTATTTTTCCTCACCTCTTATCTTCCAGGATAAGACTGGCTATGGCTGAGTTCAGCTGCACTGTAGTGTTGTTCATGTTTACATTATTGTAGTCATCATGTTTTTTATTTCTTCTGGTTCTACTTCATTATGCATCAGTTTGTTAAATCTTCTCATGTCTTTCCTAATCTCTCCTGTTTACCATCTCTTAGTGCACAATTGTATTCCATATATTTACATACGACAATTTGCTTAGCCATTGCTTACTAAATGGATACCCATCGTGTTTCTCATGTTTTGGAATACAAAAAGTGTTACTGACAATAAATAAGATATATATGCTTTGATAATATTTTTCAACATCATCAAATGGGATAATATTTGTTAAATACCTGGCACAGTGTCTGGTACATAAGAGACGCTTAAAAAATGTTTTTTCCTTCTCCCTTTGAAATCTGTTGGATATATACCCAATAGTAAAATTACCTGATAAGAAAAGTTTAACAATTTCTTACATAATTCCAAATTATTTTTCACAGAGATTGTATCAGTTTTCTCCTTTACCAACAGTGTAACAGTGTGCACAGACCCTCCACCATTAACTTTCTATTATCAAATATTATCACTTTTATAATAGTGTTATTAATCTGAGACAAAACTTAATATTTTCAATTGCATTTCTCATTATTAGTAATTGGGAGCTTATTTTTCATGTATTAATGGTTTACATTTGTTAATGGTTTACATTTCTTGTTTTGAAAATTATTTCTTGCATAATATTAGTTTAAAGGAAAATATCAAATCATTAACCATTTTAATCATAAAATATTCCATATTCGTTCCCCCTTCAAATTCCATAAATATTTGCAATCCAGTTATATAGAAACTAGAAGTAGATGTACCATAGGATTAGAACACCATTAAAAGATATTGAATATATTACATTATCTAGTCCTAAATTCTAACAAGCATAAATAGAACAGAACAAAACTGATATTATCATCTAGAAACATTTGTTTAATATTTACTGCCTTAGGAGTTAATACACTATTACTTCTTGCTACCATAGCTTATCCTACCCAGCTGACCACTGCCAGATGAACCTTCTCCAAATACTATTGTGCATTAGTCATTATCCCCCAAATCCAGCAATGGATAGAAGTTTGTCTTCATGTACACAATAAAGTTCTCTCATTCTAGTACTCAGAATTCTTCACAGCCTGACTTCACCTATCTCTCCAACCTTATCTCCCAACATTTTTATATGGCAACTGCCCAGTTTGGTCTGCAATGCTCTATTCATCATTCCCATATTAATTAATTAATTAATTAATTGACTTCTGCCTCCCTAACTTCTTACAGACTCTTTCTCCTGCTTGGAATTCCCCATGCCTTCCTCTTCATTTATCTAAGCCTCCCCTTTCTTCAAAGATAATTTAAAATCCAGGGCAGCTAGGTGGTACAGTGAATAGAGCACCAGCCCTAAAGTTAGAAGGACCCGAGTTCAAATTTGACCTCAGACATTTAACACTTCCTAGCTGTGTGACCCTGGGCAAGTCACTTAACCTCAATTGCCTGGGGGGGGGGGGGAGATTATCTCAAATCATCTCTTTCATGAAATCTTTCTCAATTCCCTAGTCTTTGGTGAGCTCTTCCTACCATGAATCCTAGAATATTTATTGTATATACTACCTGCTTTGGCATTTAATATTTGCTGGCTTGTTTTATGATTTATATCTTTGTCTTATTTCCTCAGCTAAATTACAACCTCTTTAAAGATAGAGATCATGTCATATCTCCTTATGTCTCTAGAATCTAGCATAGTTTCTCAGAACTTGATAAATATTCATGGATGATAATGTAATTCTATTGGAAGCTAACTTATAAGGATTTATTTACCAGTGCTTCTTTAATTCCTTGTTTCTTTTGTTTTATGCTGGAAAATGTGTGGTAGCTTATTTGGAATTACAAGTTGCTATTATTCAGTCATTTCGATTGTGGCCAACTTTGTGACCCCATTTTCAATTTTCTTGGCAAAAAAAAAGGAACAATTTGCCTTTTCCTTATCCACCTCATTTTACAGATTTAAAAAAAAAACTGAGGCAAACAGTTAAATGACATATCCAGAGTCACTTTATCCAATGTGCCACCTAGCTGCCCTTTGCTGTTATAAGATTTGGTGTCAAATTCTAGCTCCTCTACATGTCTATGGGACACTGGACATCACTTTATTTTTCTTGATTTCAGTGTCCTCGTGTATAAAATTAAAATTTGGAGTAAGTGAACCCAAAAGATCCATCTAGCACTGGATCTTATGATATAATAACTCTCAATAACTTAAATGAAGATAGGTTGAAAAGACATATTAAAAATGTAAATCTAGATCTACAGCCCTCATGTGTACTTTATCCTACCTTCTCCAACTGAATCCCCACTTAACACATCAGTCTCTAATTTTCACTTTTTCCCTATCTCCCATTTTCTTCCTTACCACATTCAAAAATGACCAAATCTCTTCCTTTCCTTAAGAGAAAAAAAAAATTTCATTAAGCCCTACCATTCTTTTAAGGTATTTTTTTTTCTCTTCCCTCTTTTTCTCAGCCAAATTGTTAGGGGGCGGGGGGAAGCTGTATAAAGTCAACAAATCTATAAAAATTTATTAACCACTTACTCTGTTTTAGGAATTATTCTAAGCACTAGAGATAAGGAGCTCACAGTCTAATGGGGGAGACAGCATGTAAACAACAATGTACAAACGAGATATGAATAGGATAAATTGAAAATGATCACAGATATACTAGCTTTAAGAGGGATCTGAAAAGTCCTCATTTTTGTTATTCAATATTTTTATTTTTCCCAGTTACATGGAAAACAATTGTTTTACATTTGTTTTTAAAACTTCAAGTGCCAGATTCTCTTCATTCCTCCCCATTATTGAGAAGGCATATGTGAAGTTATATAAAAAATTTTCATTGAAAGTAATGTTATGAAAGAAAACATAGATCTCCACCCCCCCCAAAAAAAATAACCCTCAAGAAAAAAATTTTAAAAGGAGGATTTGCTTCAATCTGTATTCAGACACAATCAGTTCTTTGTCTAGGTATGGATATTATTTTTCATCATAAATCCTTCAGAGTAGTCTCGGATCATTATATTTCTGAGAACAGCAAAGTCATTCACAACAAATCATCCCATAACATTGCTTTTATTCTATACACAGTACATTTTCCTTTACTTGAGTTTATGGAGGACTTTCCAGGTTTTTCTGAGACCATCCTGCTCATCATTTCCCTTACAGCAATAATATTCCCTCATAATTACATACCACAATTTATTCAGCCATTCCCCAATTGATGGGCATCCCCTCAATTTCCAAATCTTTACCCTGAGAAAAGAGCAGTTATAAATTTAGCTAAGACCTGAAGAAAGTCATCTAAGTCTCAAGGTGAAGAGAATTCCAATTTTGAAGGACAGCCCATGAAGATTCCCAAAGTCAGAAGAAGGAATGTCTTGTGTGAGGAAGGACATTCATTGCTTCTCCTTTCTGTCCTCTTACAAATAACTATGATAATTTGGTTTCTGACCTCTTTACTGAAATTGCTATCTCCAAAATTATTAAGATCTCTTATTTGCCAAATTTGATGGTCTTTTCTCAACTTGACACTGTTGACTATTATCTTCTCTATACTCACTTCTCTGGGTTCTATATGATCTTTTTTTTTTTTTTTTTTTTTTTTTTTTTTGGCAATAGCATTCTTAGACATATCCTATCTAACCGAGAGTGTGTCCTGAGAGACTCTTCTATATCTCTATTTTATTTTGGTGACTTCATCAGGTCTTATGGGCTTATCAAGTCTATTCAGATGACTCCCAGATATGTATCGTCAGCCAGAACCTTTTTGCATTAGTCCTGCACCATCTGTGGAACATTTAAAAGTGGATGTCCCAGACTTCTCACACTCAACATGTACAAAATAGAACTTGTTAGCCTTTCCTGCAAACTTCCTCTATATTAGACTTCCCTATTTCTATTGAAAGTACCACCATCCTTCCAGTCTCCAAGTTTATAACCTTGCTAATATCTTCTACTTATCACTTTCCATCATCCCACATAACCCATTAATTGCCAAATTTTCTATGTATAAGTTAATAATGTCTCTCATATATGTGCTCTTATCACTATTCACAGTCATGATCTTATTTTAGTTCTTTATTACCTCTTTCCTCAACTCTGGCTGTGGCCTCCTAATTGGTTTCCCTGTTTCTCCAACCCATCCTTCAGACAACTACCAAAGTATTTATTTTATTTCTTTATAGTTGTGTGCCCACATCTAGCATGGTATCTGCTATGTACTAGGAGCTTAATAAAAAATTTTTTAATTTTTTAAATTTTGTCTTTATAACCCCAGAATCTATCATAATACCTTAATTGATGCTTATAAATGTTTTGTGAATAGAGTTAAAAAGCAGATAATTCAATTTCATAAAGGAGAGTATGTTCTTGCATCAAATAGGGAAAAACCTATGAAGAATGTGAAATTAGTGAATGTAAAAAATAATCTTTTCAGCCCTGGATGCTCTCTTTGACAGAACTACTTAGAAGTTTTTTGTGGAATGCTATGATATTTATCTTCCCTAACATTCCCAGAAAGGATTAAACATCCTTGAATACACTAAATTATTTTTGGTATAATTTATGATTTAATACAACTTTGAATGTTTGAATTTTTTAATTCTCATGGCATTGTATTCTGTAGAAGATCCAGAGTCTACTATTAGAGTCCACTTATTCGTTCATCCCCTTTCCCAAAATTTTTTAAGTTCAAAGACAGCCAGTCTCTAGGAAAGCTCTGACCCAAAATAGTGAATCAACAAACCTTAAGCCCTTGCTACAAGCCAGATACTCTGCTAAAAATTGGAGATACAAAGAAATTCATAATCCTAACTCCCAACATGTACATATTCTAATGGAGAAAACAACATACAACTATATATAAACAAAATATAGGCAAATTAAATCGAAGATAATATCAGAAGAAATGCACCAAATTGAAGGAGAAATGGGAAAAACTTCTTGGCAAAGGTGGGACTTTAGCTAGGACTTGAGAGAAGCCAGGGAATCCTGTAAAAGATAAGGAAAGAAAAAAAAAACTGGGGCGTCAGAGACAGTCATTGAAAATGCCCAGAGTCAAGAGTTGATGTGTATAAGAAACAGCAGCTAGTATCACTAGACTGGAGAGAAAGGAAATGAATTAAGTTGTAAGAAAATTTGGAAAAGTAGGAAGGGGCCAAGTTTGGAAGGACTTTGAATCCCAGTCAAAGCCTTTTTTTTCCCCCTTGGGTAGTAATAGGGAACCACTAGAAGTGGAACCACTGAATAGGAGTAGGATATGGTCAAACTTGTGTTCTAGGCAGAGCAATTTGACAACTGAGAAGACAGACTAGAGTTGGAAAAAACTCAAGACGGGGAAGACCAACCATATTGTTCCAGGAGATAAAGAAGCCTCAGGATTCACCAGGGACCAAGATCCACCTCCTTTACTTTGCATCTCTTTTTACTATTACCTGCTTTTATCTCCTCCAAACTATCTGTTACCTGTATGTTTTCCTTTTCTGTTTTCTTCTTATTATTTTCAGAAAATTAATGTTGGTTATATACAGTGACATGCGTCAGATCTATAATTTGATTTAATGATATGGAATTCTGGTATGGAAACTCCTTCTACCATTACACACTAGCACCTCCTCTATAATTAATAGTCTTAGAAGATTGTTGGGGGCACTGACAGTTCAGTAATTCTCCCAAGTTCACACTTCTCTACTACATCAAAGGCTAGACTTGATTTTGGTTCTTCCTGATTCCACATCCTGTGCTTGAGCCACTAACAATATGCTTTGTCTCATAAGTCTATATATGATCCAAGTTTATGGTATTCTCCCTAAGGAAGAAAAATGTCATGTGGCATCCAGCATCATTCATCACAGTGATTATTGATGTGATAGTAAAGTCGTCCTGTTATCATCATCCTGCATGTTCACATTGGGAGCTACAGAGTAAAATTGTGGGTAATCTCATTCTCCCCCGATACCTGTACAGGGAAGAATATATCTTGTTTGAATCATTTAACCGTTATTTTGAGTAAAGTTTTGAAATGGAATTTATTTTGTGGTTTATAGGAAGCTAAAGCCGTGGTGGAAGAAACAAGAGCCCTGAGAAGCAGGCTTCATCTTGCCGAAGCAGCGCAGAGGCAGGCCCATGGCATGGAAATGGACTACGAGGAAGTGATTCGTCTCTTAGAGGCTGAAATAAAGGAGCTAAAGGCTCAGCTGGCTGATCACACTGGCCAGAGCAAAGTAAGCAGAACAGCGCAAGAGCATGCTCGTTCTCTGTCTCTGGATCTCTCTTTCTTTCTGTCTCTCCTCTTTTGTCCTCTCTGTCTCTCTACTTCCTTCTCCCCTCTAGTCAGTCTCTCTCTCTCTCTCTCTCTCTCTCTCCACTTCCTATTCCTCTCTCTCTCTTCCCCCCACTCTCTCTCCCTATTTCTCTTTCTCTGTCTCTTCATCTCTCCTCTTTCTTCCTCTCTGTCTCTCCCTACTTCCTTCTCTCCTTTCTCTCTCCTTTTTATTCCTGTCTCACTTTACTTCCTTCTCTCTCTCTCTCTCTCTCTCTCTCCTTTTCTCTCTCCCTGTCCCTCTCCCCCTCCTTTCCTCTCTCCCTCCTTCTCATAGTTACCATGGTTTCCTTTCTGTTGTCATATATCCTGTTTTCATTTTCTTTTTATCAGCTCTTCTAAAGTAGGTCAGTGTTTGTCTTCTATTTTTTTTTTTCAATAAGGAGAATGATGTGTTGTAAAAGGAGTAATAAGAAGGTCATGAGTCTTCCTCTCTCCAGAGGTCTTTAGGTTAAAAAGAGCAGGAGCTCCAAATTTATTTGGGTCATCTGTCAATGTGGCAAAGGTCATACATACTCTCACTTCTAGAAGTGAATTAACACTGAAATGCAAATAGTGGTGGGTGTTTCTGTTTCTAAGAATCCTAGTTTACTCTTCTTCAATTAAATAAAAAAGATAATTTCTGAAGACAGTAGATTCAAGCAATGAAAGACTAAGATTCTCTCTCATCCTTCTGTCCCTAACTAATGTTTGTTTTGAAATTAATCATCCCCATCATCTCACCCTAAATTTAAAGCATGTCATGTTTCAGGGAACAGAATTTTAACAAATTATCATTTTTTTATGTGATAGGAAAGCAGTGTGGTACAGTAAAAAAGTATGATGAATTTGGAGATAGGATCTGAGTTCAAATGAAAGTCCTGCTACTTAGTTACTACATGACCTTGGACAAAGTCACTTTACCCTCTCCATACCTTATTTTTCTCATCTGTAAATTGAGGGTCTTATACTAATATTAAAATCCCTGCTAGATCTAAAGACAAGATCCCTTCACTTTGTAACCCAGGTTCAAGTCTCATGTCTTGTTCCTGCCTATATGAGCTTGGGCAAATCACAACCTTTCAGGGTTTGTTTCCTCATCTGTAAAAATAAGGAGATTGGATTAAATGATCTTCAGCATTCCCTCCAGCTCAAAATCTCCCACTCATAATTCGAAGATGAAATCAACATACATATTTTGTTATAGAGTAAAATGTTTTAAGACTATTTTAATGAAAATAGATGTTTTAAACTTTATGGCACTGTTTACCTTCAAAGTGGGTGTTTTTTACTTCAGGTTTCTTAACTTACTAAGACCACATCAATTCTAATCATTTATTGAATATTTGCTTTAAATTTCACCTATTTAAAATATACCCAAAGAGGCCATAAAACCTGGATTCCCAAAAACCCAAGCCAGCATTTATGTAAGCAATCCATTATAGGTTAAACATATGCAATTCTTTTAAACACATTTCTGTATTCTTTATGCTGTGCAAGGAAAATCATATCAAAAGGGGGAAAAAACATGAGAAAGAAAAAGAAAAACAAGGTAACAAACAACCACCACCAAAAAAAAAGGTGAAAATACTATGCTTTGATCCACATTCGGTCTCAATAGTTCTCTTTCTGGTTGCAGATGGCTCTTTCTATCCCACCTCTATTGAAATTGATTTGACTCACCTCATTATTGAAAAGAGTCAAGTCCATCACAGTCGACCATCACATAATCTTGCTGTTACTGTGTACAATGCTCTTTTAGGTTCTGCTTACCTCACTTAGTGTCAGTTCATGTAAGTCTTTCCAGATTTTCTGAAATCAGTCTACATAACTGGTTTTCTTGAAAGATGTTGTATTTGTTGTCCATTTAGTACTGTAAATATATTAAAGAATATATTCTGCATTTTGATAAAGTCTATAGCTAAGGAAGGAAATCTATAGTAATTATATATTTAATATCTGATAAAATATAATAATAAATCTGACATTAAGCAGATAACAATTTCCTTCTAGAAATAGTATGATACCTACTTGAAATCAGCAATTTTTAATCACCTGTTTAATTTTTTTACTGTAATAAGAGTGGAATTTATTCAACAAAACTATTAAAATTATTTGTATCTTCCTTTTTTTCTTTACTTTTCAAAAGAAAATGTTTATTATATTTTTCTAGTACCTATAGGTCTAAGAACTGGATTTGTGATTTCATTAGTACATATGCATTCCTTCTACCTTCTGGTTGACACTGCCTCTGCCCCTGCCTGGGCTAGAACAGTGACAGGTGAAGTGATTTGTCCAGGACTCAAATCTGCTCCTGACATTTACTAGCTGAGTGACCTTGGGCAAGTCACTTAATCCTGTTTGCCTCAGTTTCCTCATCTGTAAAATGAGCTGGAGAACGAAAATCATTCCAGTATCTTTGCAAAGAAAGCCTGAAGTGGGGTCATAGAGAATTGGAGACAATGAAAAATAAACATCCTTATCCCCAAGCATCATGTATGACAGTCACAGTGTCACTGAAGCACTGCTCGCTGCCCATCTCACCACAGTATCTCTCTCTCGTAATCATACTTTATTTTAATGAAAATAGAAAGTTTTATTTTGTTTTGTTTTTATATAAATCTTTACCCTTTTTCAAGAGCAATAACTTTTCAGAAAGAGTTGATTCAAAACCCAACAATGTTTTATTTCAAGGTTTGTGTCCTTTGAGATATCCTTAGCCTTTCTCCTTCATAATATAAATTCTTCTTTTACATTTCATAGTAATCATCATTTCATTAGTTAAAATACTTGCCTTGGGACATCAAACTTGCTGATATTTGTCTTCTATTTTTTTTTCAATAAGGAGAATGATGTTTTTTAAAAGGAGTAATAAGAAGGTTTTGAGTCTTCCTCTCTACAGAGGTCTTTGGATTAAAAAGAGCAGGAGCTCCAAATTCATTTGGGTCATCGGTCAATGTGGTAGATGTTATGCTCTCACTTCTAGTAGTGAATTAACACCGAAATGATAACATTAGTTTTAACAACTGAAAATCTGAGAAGTGAGAAGTTGCCAATAGTACATTGAGTCATTTTCAGTCATACATAATTCTCCAGGATTTCTTCAGGGTTTTCTTGGCAAAGATACTAGAATAATTTGCCCTTTCCTTCTCTAGATTGTTTTACAGATGAAGTAACTGAGGCAAATAGGGTTAAGGGATTTGCCTAGGGTCACATAGGTAGTGAATATATTTGAACTCGGAAAGATGAGTCTTCCTGACTCCAGGATGCTCTATCTGCCATATGATCTGGTACCTCCCCCCTTGTATGTAGTAGCCACTTAATAAATGTTTATTGACAGACTTGGGTTTTTTTTTTTTATATAGCTTTTTATTTACAAGATATATGCATGGGTAATTTTTCAGCATTGACAATTGAAAGACCTTTTATTCCAACTTTTCCCCTCCTTCCTCCCACCCCTTCCCCCAGTTGACCTTATTGACAGACTTGTAACTGAAACTTCCCTTACATGTTGACTTACTCCATTAGAATTGGAGCAAGAGAAGGGACTATTTTCTGTTTATAGTCTCAGCACTTAGCACAGTGCTTAGCACATAGGAAGCAGTCACCAAATGCTTCATTCATTCATTCAGCAAGATGCTCAAAGTTAGAAAGTTCAAGTGCTATCTCTGAGGCTTGCTGGCTCTCTGACCCCAATGGGCAACTAGCTTAAACCTCTTGGTGTTTGGGGCAACTAAGATTCTTTAAGTTGCAGAAAAAATGGTGACCTTCATTGGCAAAGGGATTTTCCTCCTCTGGAATTCCCTATATTGGCTAAGTCACAGATCCAGCCCTATCTCCACTCCTTTTGTATTTATTTTATGTGTACTTGTATACATTCTTTTGTCTCTCCAAATGGAATGTACATTTCTTGAGAGTAAGGATTTTTTTCCTCCAATATTTGTGTGCACAAAGTGAACACAGTGCTTGATACATAGTAGGTGCTTAGTAAAAATGCCTGTTAATTAATTGATAAGGCCATAGATTTAGAGCTAGGAGGGATCTTTGATTTCATGTAGTTTAAACCCCTTTTTATAGATGAGAAAACTGAGGCCCATAGAAGAATGACTAACTCAAGGTCATATAAGTAGCAAGCACAAAAAGTAGAAATTTAGACTAGTTCTTCCTTACTGGATAGGGGACTTGAGAAGACTCATCGTCCTGAGTTCAAATCTGCTCCTGACATTTACTAGCTGAGTGACCTTGGGCAAGTCACTTAATCCTGTTTGCCTCAGTTTCCTCATCTGTAAAATGAGCTGGAGAACGAAAATCATTCCAGTATCTTTGCAAAGAAAGCCTGAAGTGGGGTCATAGAGAATTGGAGACAATGAAAAATAAACATCCTTATCCCCAGTGCAATGTTCATTTTCCTAATTCTATGGAGATTTTTGCCATTGAGCTCCTTCTTTCTGGGTCTCCTTGCCAGGAAAGTTTTCAAGACTTAAGAAAGAGAATCACAGTGTTGGACTGCCAACTACGGAAGTCAGAAACAGCTCGGAAAACCTTTGAACTCACAACTGAGAAGTTGTTGAACTTTGTGGAGGTAAATTTGCCTGTTTGCATTATTCCCTGGCTGGGTGTGCATCATAGTGGCTAGAGCACATCCATCATTGCATACTCAATACGTGACTGCGATATATTATATATACAGACACCTTCCATAGAGAAGGGAACACTCCTACATCAAGTTGGAGGGAAATGTATGTGTGTATATACGCATGTTTGTATGTACCATGCACATGAGTGTGTGCATGTATGTATTGTGTGCATGCACATATGTATTATGTGCAAGTATGTGTGTGCATCGTGCTGTGTATATTGTATGTATCTATGTGTGCATTATATATGTATATGCATGAATGTGTTGTGTGTATGTATTCATTCTGTACGCTACATTTGCATGCATTTATATGTATGTGTGTACATGTATTGTGCTGCATGTGTGTATACTGTGCACTCATGTGTGCATGTGTACATGCAGGCAGGTTTGTGTTGTGTGTATATATATATATATATATATATGTGATGCGTTGTGTGTGCACATTGTGTTCATTTCCATAAATATATCATTAATAATGTTAGGTCTTTTGATGAAAGCTTCACATTTGAAGGTTAAGTGAAATGTTATCACTGCTCATAACTACAGTGCTGACTTTAGGAAAAAGGACTGAAAGATTTAAAAATATACAGGTAAAGGAACAGATAAGCTATCATGACCCAGACACTTGAAGAGAAATAGCTGGGAAAGGGTGACAAAAACACATTAGTTTTTAGGGAATATTTTTGTCAAACCTTCAGGGAAAGTGATACCCAAGAACCCTATGTCTATATCAGTTTGCATTTCTGAGAAGTATCTTAAAGTAGAAGTGACTTTTCCTCCCACAAAACAGAAACTTACCTAGAATCTAGAGTTCCTAGCTCAGATTTGAAAGGTTAGAAAATAATAAAATAATAATCAGTGTTGGCTAATAAGAGATGAGTTCTCTTCTTTTTAAAGCCTTACCTAGTTCCAGTGTCCTCTTCCCTCCCCTCCCCACAGGTAGCCTCTCTTCCTCCCCAAATGACCTTAGAGTGCCTTGTTCAGATTCCTGTTGCATCCCCAGGGAGACTCAGGAGGGTCTGGTTTTTTCTATGGATTCCCTTATACCCTTTATAGACAATATTGCTTGAATTGAAAATATTTTAAAATAAGGCATCAAATTCACATGTGTTCTTCATTGTTTTGTTTATCTGTAGACAATCCAAGAAGTTCTTTCTGATCATTCTTCTTCCTTGTCAAATTTCAGGTAATATTAAATTTAAGAAATTACATGTCTCCCCATTAGATTGAATCCCTTTGAGAGCAGGGACTGTCTGTCATGTACCTTTCTTTGTATCCCCAGCACTTAGCATAGTGCCTGGCACATAGTTGGTGCTTAATAAATGCTTATTGACAACATGATTGTTTTTACCTTTCTTTGTATCCTCACCATTTATCATAGTGCCTGGTACATAGTGCTTGATAAATGTCTGTTGACTGACTAATTTTTAATGTCATCTCATCTTATTCCAAAGCCAGTTCCCAATGTTTTTACAGGTAAGACTTGATCTGTTATTTCCTTATGTGGAAAACTTCTGGTATGAAAAACCCCTCCACTTATGCAGATTAGCATTTCATCGATAATCTTTCTTAGAATGTTGACTGCACATTTAGAGATTGAGTAACTTTCCTAAAGTCACATAGCCAGCATAACAACAGCAGTAATAACAACAAGAAGACATATGTGAAGGTTTTTTAACAAGGTTTGTAAAGCATTTCACATATATTATCTCATTGATTCTCACAACAATCCTGTGAGGTAGGTGCTATTATTACCCCCCTTTTACAGAGAAAACTGAGGTTCAGAGCATTTAAGGGCTCTTTCCAGGGGCACATAGCTAGTGAGTGTCTGAGTCAGTTTTGCCTGACTTTAAAGCTGATTCTCTACTGTATCACTTAATTGCCCTACTCTGCCATGCTAGTTCCCTTTAAATTATTTAAATAAATAAAAAGTACTACTCAAAAGCTTGGTCCCATTAGCCAATTTTAATCCAGTTACTAAATTTTTATAATCAGCCAGATTTTTTTTTAAAATTGTGCACTTTTTGTCATTTTCATCAACTAATAGATATAAGAAGAAAAATCTCCTTCTTGTTGTTCCTCCTTGGCCATCTCTTGTCTACAGTATTGTTTCAGTCTTGATAGAAAAGTGACCCACTTTAAATTTCCCAATAAGAGCAATGAGAGCGCTAATAATATTTGTTTATTCTGCAGCTCTTATCTAAGGTCACTTTGATATACCTGTCAAATCTCTTTATCTTTTGCCTTGTGCAGAGAAGGGATTCCACTTCATGCATTTTCCAGGTGATGTGGCATGGATTTATAGCATTTGTCACTCTTCACAGGGACATCATCTCCTTCCAGCTGGGTCCTTTTTGCTAAAATGCACAAAATAATCCCTGGTGCCCTTTGTTATCCAACAGTAGCCATTCAATGAATGAGGATGACTCAATCTGATTCAAGATGCTCTGTGTGTGTCCCCATTCCCACTCTTACATTGAATGTCAAAAAAAAAAATACCTGCAATTGTCAACTTTTGTCCACGTTCTAACATAATGCCCTGTTCTTTGGGATGAATGAATCTGGCAGACCTCCAGGGCCATTCATGCAAGCTCTTATGTGATTCCTAGATTCAGTGAGGGATTATAGCTTATTGCCCTTGGAGAGTCCCATTTCATCAACAAATGAAGCCCCATTTCTCTGGCTCATTCAAACTGATCAGTCAAAAGTCTTCAAAGAAACATTGAGGACTTGCTTTGGAACCAGGAAAATCTAGTTAGAAATCCTGTCTCTGACTTGTATTAACTGTGTCACTATGGAAATATCAATTAACCTTTCAATTATTCATTCAGCTTTCAAAGATAATTTTAACATGAATTACTTCTCTATACCAGTGAATAGAGCTTACATATTGGAAGTTGCAAATTTGGAAGAAACCACAAGTCTGGAACAAAAATGTATATTTATATATTGGAATTGTTTTAGATTCTGTTTCTTGCCCTATTTCAAGCCATAATGTGAACTAGTATGAATACTCATTTTTTCATTCAAGTCATAGAGCCAGAAGACCATTCTCCCTAGCACCCTCATTTTGTATGAAAACCAAGGCAGAAAGAGGCTATTTTACTTACCCATAGGCATGGTTAATTAGTGTCCAATGGAAAATTGGAACATAAGTCCTCTTGACTCCAAGCCTAGTAGACTATCTTTTATAGAAAGCCTTAGAAATTCCATAAAGGAAACAAAGATCTTCATCTTCTGTTGTACTTGATTTAGCATTCTGGCATTTCATTTTTTGTAGCTCACTGTTAATAATCATAATTTGCTTTTATATAATGCATTATAGTTACAAAGCACCCATCATTCAAATTTTGAATCCTACTGTAAAATCTGTGGTACAAGTAGAATCTGGATTTTTATATTGGAGAAATTTGAAACTCTGAGAGTTTGCAACTTAGCTATGGACCCATAGTTTTTAGTGGCAGGAATGGGACTCAATATCCCCTGACCTTCTGGTATCTGGTTCCGTATTTGTTCCACTGCATCCTCCTATCCGCTCTGATAATTGCTCAGTGCATATCTAGATTACACATATATGCACAATCACTATTTTATCTACAGTTCAACATTGTGTCCCTTCCTCAGCATTTTGATTAACCTTTTTTTCCCCCACTAAGTCTTTGTCCTTTTTTAAGTATATCAGATTGCATTCAAGTCATACAGAACTTCATTTTTAAGAAGTAAATACTTTAAAGGTTAGTTTTAAATTTGGCTGACAATTTGGACCCTTTCAGAGTCTATTTTTATGAACAACATGTACATAATTCATCAGACTCCATGCCACTCTATGTCTATGCAATGCCTGTACAATTTGATAAGATTTGAATTTTTATAAATAAAATAATGCCATAGGATGTTCATAAATCTAGCACTTGAAATAACTTCAGAGGCCGTGGAATCCTACCTCCTCATTTTATAGATAAGCAAACTGAAGGCAAAAGAAGGTTAAGTATTTTGCTCAAGATTATTCCAGTGAAATAATGTTAGTATCGTTTATAATTTCATTGACCTTATAAAATGAGGGGCAGCTAGATGGTACAATAGAGTGGTACTCTAGGGTCAGGAAGACCCAAGTTCAAATCTTCCCTCAGACACTTAATAGCTCTGTGATCTTGAGCAAGTCATTTTACCCTCATTGTGTCCCCCTTATACCAAAAAAAAAAAAAAAAAAAAAAAAAAAAAAAACTAACAAAATGAATGACTTATGGAGCAGTGTGTCATAGTGGATAGATTTTCATGCTAAAAAACCAAGAAAATAAGGATATAAGAAGTTATGCTTGTGTGTCTCTTCCTGGGTGTGTAATTTTGGGTAAGTCAAAAACTCAGTACTCCAGGAAATTCTTAATTTGCAGAGCAGTAACCTATCTGTATCAATAGAGTTTCCTTCCTGAGTTTCCAGTGGACTTCAAAGTCTGGTTAAAAAGAAAAAGAAAGTAAAAATGAAGGATTTAAATGCTATCTGCTTTAACAACAACTTTATGCATATGAAGATGGTATATGCATAAACAGTTGTTTTATCATCAATTAAAATCAAATGTCCTTCTAAATCATAGCATAATTCTTCCTATTCCCCTGTCCTCTGGCCTCTGTGAAGTTGTGCACTCAAATGAATCTGGCTGCATTCATTACATCATCCTTCTTTCACTTACGTATTGCCATTATTAGTAATAAAAGTATCCTGAATATTTTTCATAAATTTATTTTAACAAATATGTTTATATAACTGAAAGTAGAATATGCTTCTTAACCTTAAAGAACTAAATAAAAATGGCATTAATGATTAAATTATAATATGATTATAATATAATTATAATTAATTAAAGGCAGTGTAGCATAAAGGATAGAGAGCTTGCCTCATTCATTCTCACCTTGCTTCTGACATATGCTGGCAGTGTGACCCCGGGCAAGTTAACCTTTTTCTGCCTCAGTTTTCTTTACTGTAAAATAGGAATGATAATTCCATCTACCTCCTAGGGGTTGTTGTGACAAATAAGATAATAATTGTCAAATACTTAGCATAGACATTGGACTGGGGACATTGTAAATGATAAGTACCTTTTTAAAATCTTTATCATTGTCATCATTATTATTATTTATATTGTTAAGATTTTTTTTTCCCACTACTCCACTGAAATCACAGATCTCGCTAAGAATTACAAATGATGGTGCCCCAGCATTCTCAGAATCTTTCAATACCAGGAATGGATTTTTTTTCCTTTGCACAAACTTCTCACCAACCAAGAATCCTGTTTTTTAAGACATCCTAATCACTGTCCCTTTTTAATAAAAGGAATATCACTTCCCATGATGTAAAAACTAATTCTACTTTATTTTCTATCCCTCACTCCTCCTCCCCATGTCCTTTAGTGACCGAAGATCAATATTAGGTTCTCAAACACTATTCCCACAGCTTGGAAGGAATGGACGCAATGTGACAGCAAATCTGGTCCAGGAATCCAGGGAGCTTGCTAAATCTGTCCGTGCCCTTCTGGATGTGGACCGTAAGTTATTTGCATTTATTATTTTACTCATTTTCACTTGTTTGCTGTTTCAGGTGATAAATCAATTTAAGAAATATCTTTGTTATTCAAATGACTAATTTTTGGGGTAGGTTTTTCTAACAAAAGATACTGTATAAAGAAGGCCAGTGAGTATAAGTTCAGAGAGGCAATTTCCAGCATTTAATATGAGTTAAAAATTTCCCAAAGCTTAGAGGCTGTCCAAAAATGGAAGAAAGTTGCTATTATCACCATCATATCATTCATCATACAGAGAGACTGGATGGTTGTAGGATAATAGTTTTAGAGCTAGCTGGGGTATTATAGGACATTATGTCCAGCTCCCTCTTATTATATAGATAAAGAAACTCAGACCCTGCAAAGTTATGTGTCTGACATGGCATTTTTGCTCCAATATTCCTGATTCCAAGACTTCCAGGCTGCTTCTCATAACTTCATGAGAACATGAGTTTTTGAGCCCTTTCACCTGCCTGATGACACCTATGGACTTCTCAGAACATTTCTGAATACAAAAAATAAAGTACAGAGGATTACAAAGAAAACCAATTAGATTAAAATCTAATTGTCAAAACATAAGAAAATTTTAAAAATTCACAGGTTAAGAACTCCTTATCCCAGGACTCCAGGGATGATTTGGTAAGTGATTAGGTAATAATTTTGTCAGGAGCTTTGGAGTAGGTTGTTTCATTTGTTATTTTATTACTACTAGATTCTACTTGAATAATTAACTAAAATCTGCTATTGTTGTCAATCCTCCTTTAAAAACCTTTCCTGCTTCATTATAGCATGGCCCTGGCTTCTCAAAGAATGTCAGTAGAGCACAAATGTTTGCCTTTCAATATGACCCAAGGCAGGTCTTGTCAAAGTTCCAGCCTAACTAAGTTCATAGAAGATCATGACCAGAAAGTTGTCCATTAAAAAAAAACAAACTTTTGTGGGTTTTTTTTTGTTTTGTTTTGTTTTGTTTAATTTTTGCCTCTGTAATTCATAAAACCATTTGTTAAGGCTTTGGGAAATGGGTGAGGGGCAGAGTTTACAGTTTGCCCCATGCTGCCAAAATTATGGCTTTGGTAAAAGATTGTCATTGATTCGCATGAACATTCTGAGGTTTTGATTCTAAAAAAGTTCGGACTGCTCCCCAGGCAGAGTAAAACAGAAGGTTGTGGGTTTGCCTGATTTATTAAGTCATGCCTGATTTATCTAGAATCAGAAGTTTTGATTGATTTTACTTACTAGTCTTCAGCTACCAGCATTTCATAATCATAGTGATCATGTGGCCTTTTGACTCCAAGGAATTGTGGTCTTTTGTGTGGTCCATGGCCAGTTGGAAGTGATCCCAATACAGAATCCCTGCACAGTAGTAAAGAGATCACTCATTAATTATGGCCACATGATGGTTCTGTTCTTTTTCAGTCCTTAACAAATGCATATTTTTATTCTGTAGATGAATAAAAATGATTCAGATAAAATAAACTCCGATTTTTCTTACATTAGAGAATGAAGAATATTTTAAATTCTTTGCTGCTTTTAATCTTTATTCCCTGAAAAGCAAGATTACTAGGTCTGTTGGAACAACATGTTAAATAAGAGTCAATACAATAATTTTTTTAGAGCCCCAGGAATACAATGTATGTCTTTGATACAGGAATTTTGTGATATTTACTTTACATGGCCAGGCACTTTATTTACTGACTTCTCTTTCACTTCCCCTCGTACATTGTAGTTTTTAGTTGCCAGAAGTTTTGATCTCTACATGAGTATAATGAATAGTATTATATTGTTGTATTTCAGTTAGTAAAATGAATGTTTTTGAATATGTGTATATAAATTTCATTTTTTAAAAAGCAAATCTGATTTTAAACAGAGGAATTCTGGGGATTTTTTTAATTTTGGAAAGAATAATCAATATGATTTGTCTGGTTTCTAAGTTCAGATTTTTATAAATTAAGGATTTTTTTTCTTTTGGGGGAGATAGGGAATAGGTCACAACTGCACTGATATTGTCCCAAATAACTTAGCCATTAGTTAATTAACTTAGCAGTGTTGTTAGCTAATAATTATTATCACTAACCTCTAGGATGACTGAAAATGATTATTCAAAGAAAATATTTAAGTATCTTAAATATAAAATTCAGCAAAAGATATTTTACTTTTAAAAAAAGCAGAATTAAATCACACTTACCTTTGTTATAATTTTTGACTATTGTAAAATTCTATCTACATTTTTGTTTTAAACTAGAAGTCTTGTACAGTATCTATATCCCTCTTGTCATGACTGAATATGATGGTAATTTGCATGGGATAATAAGTAACTTTATTGTAGAGTTATCTGTCTTTTGGGGTCATTTAGGTAAACTACATTTATCTTTTTTTGACTTTATACAAATAATAATAATTTTTTCCATTTCATAGTTATGTTCTAAATCAGTGGTCTTCAGACTTCTATTGCACAGCCTTAACAGAAAAATACTTTTGAGCATTTATCCAATATATTTATTTTTATTTATACAAATAAAGCTTAGCATAACCCCTATATAACCCTAGCTCTAAGAACCCTAATACTAATAGTTTTTTTTTAAGTCTTTCCATTTTATCTATATATAAAACACATACTTTAGATGGATGGCTAGAGATCAGCCTTTGAGATAAGACGTTCTGGGTTCAGATCCTGAATCTGACACATGTTGGCTGTGTGACTCTGGGCTAAATCTCTCATTGCTTAAGAGAACTGTCTAAAATTATGTGCTATAAAAGAGGTCCAACCTTTTATTGGTAGAGACAGTTTTTTTTTTTTTAATTTTTACTGGGGAGTTCCCCACATGAATGAAATCACGTTTATTTTCTACCCTCATCCTATAAGTTATATGCATATTCTACTTATACATGTTACAAATTTAAGAATGAATAAAGATGAAAAAAAATTGATTTTAGGATTCAAATTGGGAGTCACTGAAGTTTATTGAATAGAGGAGTGATTTAAATGGGCTTGTTTTTGTATTTTCCTTGGCAGCTGTGTGCTGAATGGGTTTAAGGAGGTAAAGTATTCAACAGAGCCTCACAACCTACATCACTGTCCCCATCTTTTCCTTTTGACATCCTGAGGTTTTTTTGATGTTCTAATTTAGTGCTACCATTTCTCCTACAAAGCTTTTCCTGAATTATGTGGTTCATGATGATCTTTCTCCCCTGGAACACACATAGCATTTTGTACTTCTCTTGCACACTTATCACTTTTTTGTTTTTGTTTTTGGTATTAAAATTACTTGGGTGTCTCAAGTATCTCCTTTTATTATATTGGAACTAGGAATCCAAATCCTTGGGAGAGATTTGGGTGGAATAAAGTATGTGGGCTAATAGTATTACTGTACATAGTGCAGTCAAAACTGTAGATAAAATGGGAAAGAGGGTAGCCCATTTAGCAAAAAAATCTAATCCTTAGGTCTCTAGAATTTGAGAGGAAAAGCCAGTACCAGGAGAAAAGAATCCCATAGTAAAATCTTAGTGGTATAAGCCAGGCATCTGCACTGAACAGTAGCATGAGCTAGTGAAAGACCATGGGGCCCCCTAGAAGTGGTCAACATAAAAAAGAAGTATTTCCCTTACCCCCAATGCTGTTATCCCAAGCTAAAGCTCCAGTCACTTACTCCTAATATTATATCTCCACCAACAAGATTGCTACTTCCACCACTACATCCAAGTGACTGTGTCTTAGTTAATTCTTGCATTTCCTTTAGTGCTAAGCACAGTGTTCTGCACATAGTAGATACTTATTTAATAAATGTTGATCTAAGTTAAAGTTGTTGAAAGTAGAAACTTATAAGTATTATTATTTTCTTTATTTATTGAAGAGGAAACTGAGGCTGAGATGTTAAGTAATTTACTCAGAGACATTTACTCGATAAAGCTGAATTTTGGGTGCAGGTCTTCTGATGCTAAATCCAGGGGTTGTTTCTACTTTATCATCTTTGCAGCATCTTTGTCTACATGCAGCATGAATAATTGAAACAATTATTCAAGTTCTAGCTCAGCCTCCTCCCCTTTCCCCATCACTTTGGCCATGCTTATTGGATTATTTCAAAGGATTTTTGTAAAACTTAAATTATCTGGATAATTGCCTCTGTTATCCACTTGATTATGTACATAATATTCACTGATTCTAGTTACACCGTGGAGAAATAAAGAATAGGCTTTCCTGATCTGGAAGAAACAAAAAGACATTTATGTTCCTCTTCCTGTCTAAAACCATTCTATACATAGAATGTAGAATTATTCAGAGCATATACAATTAGAACTTGTCTAGGTCAGTAGCCCATAGAGTACAAAAATCCCTCCTTCAGCGTTCCTATCAGGTGGACCTTCAAATTTTGTTTGACCACCCCCAGTAATTGAGTATTTAACCGCCCATAATAATCAAGAAGTGTGTCTAAAATCCTTGGTTATTTCTCATTCATTGAAAAGTCGGTTTTCCTCTTTGATTTCAGATTATTACATAATTACTATCCAAAGCTATTCCTTAAAGCAAAAAAGAGAAAAATATGGTAGGCCAGATATTTTCTTAATGTACTATTGACCTCCATCTTGGTTTTGAATTTTAACATACTTATCACAGAAAATCCTTGTCTATATAGAGGTAAATAAGAAGCCAGTAATGTTTTCTTCTTCAGTAAGGTTTTCCATGCACGTGCGCACACACACACACACACACACACACTTTTGTATATACATTTGTATACACACATACATTATATGTATATTTAGCTACTGAGGAATTTGGTTTCACATAGAATTAGTTTGGAACTAAAACAAAATAAGGCATTTTTATCTATATTTTTCACCATTGTTGGTAACATATTGGTGGTATGCTCACACCCACCATGCTCCTCTCCATTGGGCAACCCTTAATTTAAATTCTTCTTAAAATTTGTTATTTTACCATTCCACATTACTGAAAGAACATTGATGTTTAACCAAAAATAATAATAATAATAATAATAATGTTTTTGTTTTAAGGAGAATTGTGGGATCATTAAAAATAATCATTCTACAAGTATTTAGTAGGTGTTTATCCTGTGCCAGAAAAAGAAAACAAAGCACTACAGTTTCCCAAAGATAATTTAGCCCACTCTTTTCCTCTCATTCAACCTGGGGTCTCATTGTCCATTTATACTGTCTTTCACAATTATACCGATGAACAAGTTCTATGGGTTGCTTATCCAGCTGTGTAATAGTTTGGACACTAGGCATGAATTGCACAAGAAAATCAATTAGCACAAAACAAAAAATGCCTTGGATACATGGCAAGAATAAGAAATAAACAATAGATAGTTCTCAAGTTGCATTAATAGCCATACAGTATTGGTGTTTTTATGTAGTTTCCTTTTGGGAATGTTGACTAGTTGGAGATCTTCTCCAGCTCTAAAATTTTGTAGTGCTATTGTAAAGAAAGGCACTCGGCACTTTGTTTGGACCATTCTCCCTCTCCCACAATCCAACCAAACTGGAGTTCTATTTCTCACTCATGATGCTCTCTCTTGTCTCCATACCTTTACAGTGTCTGACCTCCATGTTTGGCTTGCATTCCCTCCCTACTTCTACTTCAGAGTTCATAGAGCACCTCTTTGCCTTGGAATGAATATAGCCTCAAGCTCTGTATTCTACATGAACTTTTCCTAATCTTTCCTCCTTACCTCACAACTGCCAATGCACTCTGAAACTACTTGTATTATACTATTTTGTATGTTTGTATATTTATATGTGTATATGAACTTTATACTTTATATGTTTGTTGTCTCCCTCATTCAAATATAAAATTATAGCAAGTTGGGACTATTTAATTCTTTATACTTAAATCTCCAATGACTAGGACAATATCTGTCTCCTAGTAGCTGTTTTAGTAAATATTTGTTAGTTGATTGATGGATCAAGAGATGATTTAAAGGTGGACATGGGTCCACCCCCCCAAAGGTTGGACAAGCCTAAATGGTTTGTAATCCATCTCCTTGGAAGAACTTAGAAGGATACCTCAATGAGAATACAAAACCACTGAAATTAAAAAAACAAAACAAAACAAAAACAGTTTTTTTCCTAGAGATGTTAGTGTGATTCTTTCCACATATGTTCAGTGATTAATGTATGATGTGTGCTGCATAAAGAGCATAAGGACTGGATTTGGGGGCCTGTCTCTCAAGTGTATTTATTTTATGAACCTGAACAAGATACTTATTCTCCAGTGCCCCAGATGTCTTTTTCTAAGCTTAAGTTGCAGAGATGGTGCTTGCTGGTCTACAGTTGAACAGGATGTTCTTCTTTGGAATTCTCTGAACTAGGGGTAGAGAACCTTTTTTTTTTTTTTTTTTTTTTTTTTGCCAAGGGCCTTTTGAATATTTATAACATCATTCATGGGCCATACAAAATTATCAACTTATAGAACTCAAGCAATGGGAGGTTGTTATACCTAAATTTCAAATCATCATCATCTGCAGTTGCCTTAGCAAATGATTTCATGGGCCTTATACAGCTTGTGGCCAGACATTCCCCATCTCTGCTCTAAACCAGTGAAATCACAGTTCTCTAGGGAAATTGCTAAAATTCCATTCTGCTAACTTAGTAGGGTATTGGCTTGATTTTGAACTTTAATTTTTATTTTTGATTGACACATGGTCCACACAAATTGATCTGTGATTCCATCAGTATCAATTTTCCCCCCAGCAGTGGATCCCTCCCATGAGTTCACTACGGAGGTTCTTCTATAGAAATTTGACCCAACATGATGAGACCTTCTATACCTTGTCCCGATATCACAAAAATACCAATGGGAAACAGGCTAGAGATAAAATTTTGCACAATGGATATTGTGCCAAAACCTGAGGGAGTTGGTTGTCCCAAAGCAAATTATTAATAACAATATTTTTATTTAAAGCATACAAGGAAATGAAGAAAAATACTACTTGATTAGGTGCCCTTTTGGGTAATGTCAAAAGAAAGAATTTTAACAAAAGAAATGGTACATATTCTTTATATACTTCTCTAATAGACTATTCACCTTTCCAATTTTACCTAAATCATAGCTATAAAACAATTAACAGGTTACATTTTGCAAATTATCACTCTCTCTGTTTACTTCACAGAAGGATGCCAAAAATCTATTAAGACAGGCTGTATTTATATGATAACAAAACGGCTGATTGATTCAGTCAAAAAAAAAATACCCAAACAAACAAAAAGCTATTCAAAATGAGTGTTTGGCATCTGTTTTGTGTAGCTCTTGTCTACCAAGTTTTATAGGTTCAGAATCTTAGTTAGCATGCTTACTATTGAACAGTTCCTGGGAAACTAACTCTCAGAAAAATCACATAAAATAAAGCTGTAAATTCCAAATAAAAGTGAATGCAATTCAATCCAATAAACATTTATTGAGGGCTTTATTTAGGTATTTATAGAGTGCCAAGCCTACAGTAACAGCCACTTGTAAAAATCTTCAGAGAAATTCTGAATTATTTTGTTGTAATGGAATTTCATTAATATTTTTCTAGATAATACAATTCTCATCTGAAAGACCTTAAGAATGAAACTCAATTGACATCCAGCCTGCCTGAACTAATTTTAATTAGCAAAAGAAACCAATCAGCTACACACCATTCCCATTCCTTTCTCTCCCATCCTGCCCCTCATATCCTAAGTCTTTTTGTGTTTCATTTTAGATAATTTTGTTGTACTTTTATCAGTGATCATGATAAAACTATCACTTCACATACATTATCTCATTTGATACATACAACTACTTTTGAATTGGGCTATCATTATCCCTCTTTTGCCAATGTGCAACCTGAGAGGTGATGTGACTTACCTATGGTCTATCTAGAAAATATTTGAACCCAAGGCTCCAAGTACTCTGAGTCCAGTGCTTTTCAATTTTCTGAAATAGGAGTAATTTACAAGTATGTTAGAACCAGCTGGTCATTTCTCTCTGTGAACCTGTTTACTTATCTACAAAATGAGGTGATAGTTATAAATTGCTTCTAGATCCCTTCTGGATCTAAATCTATAATCCTACTATTTGCTAATAGGTCTCAAAGCCATTTGCTGTCCATTTGTCTTCTCCATCATTATTGAGAGTCCCCTAAGGGAAAAGAATGAGGCACTCCCTCTTCTGTTCTCATCATCCAACAAATATTTCTTGCTCATAATTAGCTTTTAAATGGCTCTACTAGAAAACAAAAAAAAATGATTAGAAAATTACTTTGAAGATCATTTGTCTCAAGAATAATCTGGCTTTCCCTATCTGAGTCGATGATAGGTTTCTAGAAATTATTTTTTCCCAAAATCCCTTTTAATTTTCTCCAATTCTGCCTCTTCATCTCTCCAATGAGTTGTCAAATCTTACAATATTACCTCTACATCAGTTCTGGCATCCATCCCCTTCTCTCTACTCATGGTGCCCTATTTTAAGGTTTCATTACTTGTTATCTGGATCTCTCATTGAATTACACTTCTAATTTTTGCCCCCATTTACAGACTCTCCTTCATTCCAATTTCAATACAGCTATAAATTTTTTCACAAGTCATACTGTGTCGCTCCTTACTTAAAAGTATTCAGAGTATCCACTACCTCAACAAGCATTTATTAAGTACTTACTATGTGCTAGCTACTGTGCTAAGTCCTGGTAATTCAAAGAAAGGCAAAACAGCTCCTGCCCTCACAAAGCTTATGTTCTAAAGGGAAACAATCCAAATAATATTTAGAGGTAAGTTGGGTTATTTCAGGAGAAATAACTTCATGGAAAAAGTTAGATTTGGACTAAATCTTGAAATACAAATTTCTATACCAGTTAAGGCTCCTCACAATCTTACTGAAACCTACCATTTTAGCTTCATTTTACCCTAGTCCCCTACCATACTCTACCCAAAACTTAACTTGTTAACCATTCCCTAAACTCATTACACCATCTCCTATTACCATATATTTGCTTAGTCACTACTCCACATTTGATATATACTCCCTCCTTATCTCTGCCCATTCAAAATCTTTGTCTTCCTTCAAAAACTCAGTTCAGATAGTTCTAGGGTGTTCAGGAAAACTATTAATTCTGTTATGAGGGCTTGCTGAGCCCTTTACTCCAGTAAAACTGCCTTGGCAGATAGGCTATAGCATGCTGAGAGTCAACAACAGGCAGCCCCAGACCCATGAGTTAGGGGAATGTCTTCTCTAAGTATCTGAAGAATGGGTGCATGAGAACAATCTATTCCAAGGGCCATAAAAGTGACTGAAGCAGGCATTGTGGAGTGCTTGGAGCTTGGTCAGACATGGAAAACACTAAGGTCATCTGTTGCATCCCAGATCATTACCAGTTATCCTGACTATTGTCCCACCACTGGATTTTGACAACTGAAAAACAGAGTAAGACTGACAACTTGCTACAATCCTTAAATCCAGTTCAAGAACAAGTCAAGACATTCCCTGTCATGTCATTGATCCTCTTCAAAAACAAACAGATGCTACCTCTTTTTTAATAATTGTTTTCTGGGCCTTAATAATCTGTCGTCATTAGTATACATTTAATTCATTTTGTTTACCTCGTCTCTCCACCTAGGGTATAAGCTTCTTGAAAGCTAGGACTTAATTTATATTGCCTCATAATTCTCCATGAATCCCAGCACAGTACAAAGCTAGAACTTCTTTTCCCAATCCCAGTCTTGCCAACTTCTTCCTGTCTCAGATAATAAGTGTTTTTGAAAGCTGTGTCTTTATATGTAAAGGGAACCTGCATCTAGGAGAAAAGCAGAACAGAGCCATAGAAAACAAATGAAGAAAATGCAATATTTGGGTAGAATGGATAGTAAAATTTCTCATATCCCATCAGGGAAGCACTTGTGTGTCTATGTATCAGGACTTAAGCAGCACCAAAATTTAAAAAAAAAAAATTTTTAAATCATGAGTTTTAAGTACCTAGGTATATTAAGAGGTCAGGAAGACCCAAGTTCAACTCCACCCTTTCATATTTACTAGCTTTGTGACCTTGGAAATCCTTTAACCTCCTCCTGGCTCAGAAAACTCCCCAAGATTTATCTATTAAATAACTATCAGCTCACTCTGTCAGTGGAATGAGCTCCCAAATCCAGAATTCCTGACAAAATCATAAATCATTTCCTTCATGTATTTGTGATGAGTTCTTTGTTTTGTACCTTCAGATATTGTTCATTTTTAAGTTTTATGTATCTATTTATTTAATTGTAAAAAGTTGTAGTCACAGAATTAATCCTTTAAGTTTGAGTTTAGAGCCAGAAGTGACCTTAGAAGTAATCTAGTTGAATCCATCACTTTACAGAAGCAGAAACATTCTCAGAGAAGATCTCTGACTTGTTCTGATTCACACAGATTAATAAGTGACAGAGTCAGAACTCATGTAGGTTCCGATACAGTGCTCTTCATATCATACCATACTCTCTCTTGAAAACCCATTATGAACAAAACCTATCTTAGCCCTGCTTAGTAATAACCCTCTGATGCCTTGTTTCTTACCAAAAAAGCTACGAAGCAACTGTTGAGATGGACTTAACTGAAATTACCAGCATGATTTACAGTCACAAAATAATATACTTTATATTTATTGTTCTTATCCTTATGTTCTAAGGCTAATCACAAGTCACTCAGATGATTGGGTAGGAGGAAAATGGGAACATTCTGTGTTATAACATTTCAAGTTCTTCAGTGGGATGATTCTTTATCTTGATTTCTAAAATCTTTTTAACACAAAGGATCTCAAACCTGAAACTTTTGTTCTCTCATGGACATTTCCTGCTTCTACCAGCTGTCTACTGGCCTATACTAATGTTTTTTTCTTAAACTACCCACAAGAAAATTCCTGTTCAGGAAAAAAAAGTGAGCCACAGTATTAAGACTAGGCAGTGTGGCCTTGATTCCCCATCAGGAACATATCAATGACTTACCTGTTCTTTGTGTTAGTATTGGGGCAGGAATATAAAGTGTCAGGAAGTAGTTTATCCCACATCTTTTCCCAAGCCACTTAAGAGAAATAATTGCCTTCATTTATGTAAGGCCAATATGTTCTTTTTTTGACATATTTATTTGAGGTCATAACCACTGTAAAAGTGTTCCTAGGATTTGGCATTCAAAGAAAAAGAAAAGCTAGTAGAAGCATCATCTTATCCTAGTGTAAATATTTGTGAATTAAAACTAGTTCTCTGACAGATAAATCAGTAATATTTCATTAAGAAAATGCATCATGTTTATCCTTGGATTATTTCTAGAAAAAAAAAGTCTTGCCCTTGTGTATTTATTAAGGACAAGTATTGTGCTAAGCACTAGGGATAGAAAGGAAGTAAGAAGGAAGGGAAGGAGGAAGGAGAGGGAGAAAAGAAAGGAAGGAAGGAAGGAAGAAAAGAAAGAAGGAAGGGGGAGGGAGGAAAGGAAGGAAGAAGTCTTCCAACTGACCAATTCTAGTTTGTGGGCCAGCTTTACTCACAGAGATTGTTGTTTGTGCTTCGTTCTCAAAAAGGAGAACCATTACATCAGGGAGGTGTTGCCAAAGAATCTAGAATATATTCCATTAGGAGAGATTGTGTGTGTGTGTGTGTGTGTAATATGTATATATAAATATATAATATATAAATTTATATATTATATTACATATAGTATAAATATAAATATATTTATATAAATGGCATTATGTATAGTGAACAGTTTCACATAATGTACACACATTTGTATACATATAATAATTCAATTTGTATTTATATCATGATTATTATATAGAGAAATATATAAAAGGTATATATAGAAAAATATATGTAAAGTAATTACATACAAAATAGGTTAGGATGAATGGAAATAATAATTGAAGTGAGTGGGTCAGGAAAGGGTTCATGCCACAGTTAAGATGCATTTTAAAAGTAAAGGTCTCCAAGATAAGAATAAGCAGAAAGTACCTTCTAGGCAGATGAGATGACCAATACAAAGGCATGAAGAAAAAAGGTATAATTGTGTGTGTGTGTGTGTGTGTGTGTGTGTGTGTGTGTGTGTGTGAAACAGAAAGAAGGCTATATTGAAGGGAAAGAGAGAAGAAATAATATTCAACAAGACTGGAAAAATAGTTTGAGGATAAGTTATATATAAGTCTTTAAAAGGTAAACTCTGAGTACTGTATATTTTACCCCAGAGAGTTGGGAAATCACATGGTCATATCCCTATATGTTAAAAAATTGCTTTGCCAACAGTGATTAGGATGGACTGCCATGGTAAAAACTTGAGGTAGATTGACCAGTGAAGAGGCTATTGCAATATTCTAAGTGAAAGGTGATAAGATGGCTATATGAGTGGAAAGAAGGGGTCAGACACAATAGCTGTTATGATGTCAGAAACAAGATTTGGTAAGTGATTAGATAGAAAGATAAAGATAGAAAGAAAAGACTATTGAGACCGGAAGGATGTTCATACTTTTGATATAAATGGAGAATTTTGGAAGAGGAGATGGTTTGGATAGAAAGATAATGAGTTGAGTTTTAGACAGATTAAATATAAGGTGTCTTTTGGACATTTAGTATGAAATGTCTAATAGGCAGTTGTTAATGCTCAGGGGAGGGATTGGACTTGGTATTTTAAATCTAAAAGTTAAGTGCATAGAAATTGTAGCTAAACAAATGGAAACCAGTGAGTTTGCCAAGAGAGACAATGTGGATAGGAGAGGAGAGTTCCCACAGCCAGATACAATTTCCTGCCAAATAAGATAATCTTAGGAAGGTACAGCTTTCAAGAAGTTGGGTCCCCAACATACCAGGATGGGGCATCCTTAAATTGGATTACTTCATCTGTGAAATATAGTGTGCAGCTAGAATCAACAAAACTTGGCAAATAATTGGATGTGGGAGGGGAGAGAAAGGAGTTAAGGATGACACAAGGTCATGAACATGGGTAACTAAAAGGATATACATGCCCTCAAAAAGAAATACAAAAGTTGAAAGTGAGGGGCGTGTGTTCAAGATATTATAAGACATTTGGCTGGGAGCAGCTGGTAACGCAAGACTATAGTTCAAGGAAAATAATTGATGCTGAATATTTAGATCTGGAAGCTATCTGCATAGAGGTACTCATTGAACCAATGGAAGCTTGTAAGATTGTCCAGAGAGACTTTATAGATTAAAAAAAAAAAAAAAGGGATGAGGGCCCAGAATTGTTTGTTTTGTCCTTTGTTCTCAAAAAGGACCAGACATCAGGGAGATAATACCATGACAAGCAAGTGAATTAGATTGAAGTAAGGGAGGGCTGTGCAAAGTCACTCCTCCAGAGCCATCTGGGTCCAATGACCAGATGAAGATCAGGACGACTGGAGATGGCCCTGGATGCTATGGGAGACCTTGGCCTGTTTAAGCTAAGGTCTCCAACACGTCTCAGTTTGACTGAGGCTACACCCATTCAGTGATTGAGGTTGGGTAGCAATTGAGGCAAAGAATCTCCCTCTTTTACCTAGTCCAAAAAAAAAAAACTCTGAAGAAATGAATGAATCTGGAAGGGGAAGACCGTCAGAGTTTCTGACCAAAGCAGAAATTACTGCTGTTTACATTCAATCTGAGTCAATCAGGATCCAAACAATGACCATGGAGCTTGGCCTAGGACCTATTGGTGGCCAATGAGAATCAGATTGATTTGGTTTAAGTTATGGTCCTTAAGAAAGCATTCTAGTTAGTAAATCAGGATGCAAAAGAGGAAAAAAAAAAATGCTTTTGAAAGTATCTGTAGGTAAAGGTATGATACTCTTATGTGGTCAGAAGGAAGGGAGGGAGGGAGGAAGAAACAAAGAAAGAAAGGAAAGAATGAAGGGAGAGAGGAAGGAAAGAAAGAAGGAAAAAGAAAAGATGGAAGGAAGGAAAGGAGGGAAGGAGGAAAGAGAGAAGGAAGGAAGGAAGGAAGTTTTCCAATTGACCAATTCCAGTTTGTGGGCCAGCTTTACTCAGAGGTTGTTGTTTGTCCTTCATTCTTGAAGAGGACCATGACATCAGGGAGGTGATGCATGACATGCAAGTGAAGTTCTATTGACTATATACATGTAGCTCTTGGGACTTGGATGATAATCCTGCAAAGGAATTGGAGGAGCTGCCAGAAAATATAGTATACAATAGAGAATAGTATCAAGAAAACCCAGAGAGGAGAAGTCTGCAAGAAGGGGAGAGTCAACTAAAAAATTCTACATGTTTCTGTTCAACAACTACTTACCTAAATATCTGGTATGAAAAACCCTCAAGCTTCCACACAGTCTATGTTTCCAAAATGTCAACATTCCCAGAGAAGCATTACAGCTAGAATATAGCTACTTCCAGCAGCCATAAAATATAGAGGCATGACCAATGAAGCAAAACCTAATCTCTTTTTCAAGAGAAGAATATAGTTGTCAGAGAGACTGAGAGACACAATATCTAGGTTTTTAATCAATTGAGACCTTTATGTACCCTATTACTAAAATGGGGAGCAGATGATCAGGAGAACTATCTTGGATATAAAAAACATAGAAAATGCAAGAAATGGTTTCCAAAGCATTAAAGGAATAGGAGAATGCTGCTGCTTTTAAACTTCAATGTCTTTCACAGATGGATGCTATTTGTAATAATAGCAGAGCTAAAGGGTATCTTTTTTTCTCCTCGTAGTATAGAAGCATTATGCAAATGATGCCAGGAAAAAGTATTTCCCCCCAAGGGTTTGAAATTCTTTCATCCAAATTTAATTACTGCACCCACTGAATCTATTCTACTGGAATTAAGGGAATAGTTGCCCTTTGAATGTGGTGAAATATTGAAAATTCATTTCATTAAAAGCAATAGCATTTAAATATATATATTCTGCCATCTTAGCCATATTTATATGGTATTATAAATAGGTCTCAGGACAGACCTGTAAAGCCATTCCATGATATCAAAATGTTTGTGACAGCACACTGTTCATGCCTCTTGAGAACTTCCATTGAAAAAATCATTGTACCAGAAAAAAGGGATAATTAACAATTTATGTAACTCCCAAAGGACAAGACTTAGAGCTTGTTTATCTAGCAAGTCTGATTGCAATTTATATAAACTAGCCAGTAACAATGACCATAGGTTTGGTGTGGGTTTTTTTTAATGACCCAAATTATAATATATTGGCTAAAATGTTGAAAGTACTATGGCTTGAATATACTATATCAATAAAAAATATTCATCTAAACAACAGATTATTGTAGTGTGTTTAGTGCCATGAAGGTCTTTCCTAGTATAACGAGTTTCATTCCATCAGTAAATATTTATTGAGTGTGAAGTACATATAAGGCATTGTGCTCAATGCTATGGGGATACATAGAATAAGAAAATATTGATCTTCATGGAGTTATAGCACAGCGTAGGAGATTAGACACATAAACTATTAATAAGAGACAAACTCAATAAAAATGTTGAGTATGCCTACTATGTGCCAGTTACTTATGTTCTGTGCAGTAGCGGATACATAGAATAATAAAATATTGGTCTTCATGTAGTTTTATTTTAGTGTAGTAGATTAGTAGTAGAAGATTAGAACAAGTAATAAGAATGTCAATAAAATATTTGTTAAATGTATCTGCTATGTGTCAAGCACTGTGCTAAATGTTATATCAGTTTGTAAGCATTTATTAAACTCTTACTATTTGTCAGATTGAGATACAAAGAAAGACAAAAACATTCCCTGCCTTCAAGGAGCTGAATTCTAAGGGATGAAGCAATCTGTAAATAAAGAGGTACTTAATTAAATACTGACATATACAGAGTTAATGGAAAGTAATTTTTGAAGGAAATGAACTAGCAGCTGGGGTGCTAAGGATGGGGGCCAGCCTTAGCCCAGAATCAGAAAATGTAGTATAGCGTATAAAAATCAATAATGTGTCTGAATCCTAAAGTGTATTCAGCGAAAGAAAACTAAAAGATGTTTACTTGTGTTCTATTCTTTGTGACCCCAAAGCTAGGCAAAGCTGTCGAAATGGTTTGCCATTTCCTTCTCCAGCACATTTCACAGATGAGTAAACTGAGGTAAATAAGATTAAGTGATTTACCTAAGGTCATACAACTACTTTCCAAAGCTGAATTAGAATTTGGTTTTTTCTGGCTGGCTGCAGGCCTGGCTCTCTCTGCACTGCACCAGAATTAGGAGAATTAATTAATTGGGATGAATTAAGGAAAAACTTAATGGAGGGGGTAATTATCTGAACTAGGCTTTGAAGGATAATAGAAATTAAACATCAGAGCTAGAGAAAAGGACCTTCTGCATTGAGGAATTAGCATGAGTAAAATATATGGAGGTGATAAACCACAGGATGTGTTCAGGATAGTCCTGTTTGTCCAAAGAATTGATTTCATGAAAGAGCGTTGTTAGAGATAAGAATGGAAGAATAAATTGGATCTAAATCATGGAGAACCTTAAAAAGCTAGTGATGAAATCCAGATTAATTTTTTAGGAGAAGGAGAGTCATTAAATGTTTTTAAGCAAGGGTCTGACACAAGAACTTTAGTTTTGGGGGAGATTAAACAACTAGAAATGTCATGTCACATAGCCTAGATCTCAGTAAGAATGAAGGTAGAACTACTGAGCTTAGAAGCTACTGAACTCAGTCTTGGAGAAATATGTTTAAAAAGAAGAAGAAAAGAAAAGAAAAATACCAAAATCTCTGGGTTAAGTATTCTGGAGAAAAGAAATGTAATTTTTGGACACTGATAAGTGAAGGAGTTCCAAGACCAAGCAAAAGCCATAATCAGGGAGTAGCAAGGGGCAAAGTCACAGTAGTATAAAAGTGCAAACTATAACTTTGCCTTCTACTAGTACTGTGAGTTAGAAGGAGTCTAATTTCCTGAGGCTTCTAGTCCTTTTCCCTTTGTGGGCAAACTCACCTTTAGGATAGCACTATAAGTTTGGAGGATTGAATAGGTTAGAAGAAAGAAAGCTTATCTGAAAAAGAAGGAAAGTCTTCTTGATTGTTTATAACCTCCAGTATGAGTTCTTTATATTTTGTGATTGCTCTTGGATAAATTAAAGCTCGTCCTATATTTAATATGTAAGGTTAGCCACAGTACTTAAATAAGAGCTGAGGTCCCTTTAATTTTTCTACAGAGAGCTAGACACAAATGGATATGCTGATATTCTTAGGGAAAACCCTACATAAGTTTAAAACAAACCAAATTCTTCTATTTCCATAGGAAATCCTCAGTCATTTTACAAACCAAGGAATCATATTTGGAAAGCCATCCAAGATTGAGTTCTGTTGTTATAAACAGCCTAGGGTTCTGGACCACAATTTTCATTTCCTTCAAGTCTCAGCTCAGGACTATCTCCTCCAAGAAATTTTTCCTTATCCTACTAGTTGGTCTCCCACCAAATTGCCTTGTATTTGTTTGTTTATATCTTATGTGGCCAGGAAAATGTAAGCTTATTAAGGGTAAGTATTGTTTCACTTTCTTTCTATTCTTTTTTCTCCTGGTTTCTTTCAACTAAAGTCCACCTTCTATTGGAAGCTTTTCCTAATCACCTTTTATATCAATACCTTCCCTCTGTGAATTATTTCCAATTTATCCTATCTGTATCTTGCTTGTATGTAGTTGTTTGCATGTTGTCTCTCCTATTAGACTTTGAAAGAAAAAAACTTTTTTCCTTTTTTGTTTGTATCTCCAAGCTTAGCACATGATATCTGGTAGATGCTTAATAAATATAAGTTTACTAACTGACATAGCCCAGTGCCTTGAATTTAGTAATTCATAAATTTTTGCTGAATTGAATCAAATTTGGAGGCAGAAGTCTCTATAGTAATATGAAGTAGGAGACTGTTTCAAATCTGGATAGTCATGGAAGAGACCTTTGAAATCATTTAATCCAAATTTATTTTACCATTAATGAAAGAGGGACCCAGAAAAATTAAATAACTTCCCCGTGGATACACAGCTAGTTTTTGGCAGAACTTGGACAAGAAACAAAGCTAGCACAACAAAAGCTGCAATAATAAGATACTTTGCATTCATATTGAATTATTTTTCTTTCTACTTTTAGAACACTCTCCCCATGTATTTTATTTTATTCTCATGACAACCAGTTTGGGAAGCTGAATTTTGATTAGACAGTTTGGCTTTGTCCTCTGCTATTACCTCCCTGAGTAAGGGAAAGCTCATGTTTTATAAACAAAATTCCAATAACATCCTGAGAAAATGCCTGATCAAATCCATTGAAATTCATATCTTAATCAGTAATCAGTGTTTTAAAGACAAAAATTCATGCTAAAATATCCTAAAGTGTACCTCTTAGCCATTCATGAATGTTTGTGTTCATTAATTAGTTGTAATATGTCCAAAATACAGCCAGTTATTGGTATATGCCTTAAGCATTATGGACATAAAATGAATTTATCATGACCATTTCATGGCCTAATTGTGGATTAGAGATCAGAAATACCAAGGTTTTCATGCAGGTCTCTCTTTAACTAACTGAATGACATGAAGCAAGAGATTTTATACCATGATTTGTATCCTATAATTCGAGCTAATAATCACAACCTCCTTCCTTCCTCCAAAGAAAATATGGAAGAATTAACATTGCATAGATGAACTCTTCTGGAGTAATGCAAAGAATACTTGTAGGCAAATGCAACCTTCATGATATGCAACCCAATCATCATGAACCTAGGCTCATCATGAATAGGTGCATTTTAGTCTTATTATCCCAGCCAAGTACCAGTTCATGAAGCCATACTATAAGAGTTCACAATTTAAATGATATAAAGGATAGCAGTAGCCAGAGTTCTAGTTTTAACTCTAGTTTGAATAAAGTATATTTTATTTCATAACATCTATCATTTAGAAACCTCATTTCACTCTCAAAAGGTACTTTAAAAATGAAGCACACTGTGTAAATGGTAGTTAATAATTGTCTATTGAGTGCCAGTTGATTGATAGTTTAATTTTAAGTGGGCCTGACATTGTCCTTTATTAGCCATTAAATTTGCCATAGAGTTTTTATAGTTAAATAACAATCTTATTTACCTTCTGTATATTGAACCAACCTTGCTTCATTGTTAACTCAACCCCTGTATTTATTGTTCTACATATCCATTGTAAACTGTCTCTTCTCTAGGATGTTGTGAACCACTGGTAGAATTGACAAGCTTGTATAATTGCTTTTTTATTAGATATCTTTAAATATTTTTTCTCTTAGAGGAAGTTTTTTATAAAAGAGGAAGGGACAGTCAATTGGGAAGCTCTGGAAGACAGGGATGATGTGTTAAAAATAGGTACCATGATTGATTACTGCAGAGAGTAGAATGTGGCAGATTTTACTACCCTCCAATTATTTGATCACAAACACCTTGGAGGCATGCTATACTCTCCATTGTGAAGCCTACTCTTCTGGAACATAACTTAATATAACAAGTTGATAGGAAGTATTTTATAGGGAGGACTTTTATAGGAAGATTCTTTTCTATCCAGAGATTTGCTGATCTGATTTAGTGACCTTTAAGCTGACCATGAAAAGAGATTTTGGAAAATAATCCAAATAAGATTATAAATCTTAATGCCAGAAAAAGCAATCAAATATGACATTCAGAAAGAAGGGCAACAGTGGAGAAGTAAAAAGAAAAAAATCTAGAAAGATAATTGGAAATATCACTTGTGGCTTCAGATGCTAGTGCTCAAGATTAATGAGTAAGAAACAAAATGAATTTGGCATTTGAATACAAGGTGGTAAATATGATCTTACAGATTTCACCAAAACTTGGTGGTATGGCCTTAGTATGGACTATGTTAGTGGAAGGAGATGCTATTTGAAGCATCTGGTAGAAAAGGCAGAGAAATAATACTGCATTATAGCTGAATGAGCATCCACAAACAAAGGTGATAACATGTAGAAAGTCTTTAAATGAAAGTAAATGGAGGGAGAAATAAGTCATATAAATGTAGGAGTATACCACAAACTTCCAAATGAAAGATAATGTTCTCTTGATAAACATATTTCATACAATTAACATGAGAAAAGGTACAACTGCAGTAAGAAACTTTCTGGACATCTACACTAGACCTTATTCTGCCAAAAGCAGACTATCTGGCAAATTCTTGACATGTCTTTTTGACAGTTTCATCGCTGAAAAGACTGAAGTGACAAAAAAAGCTGGTATTCTGAACCTAATTCTGACCATAAAAGACAAACAAGTTGACAAAGTAGAAAACCCAAGAAATTTAACATAAGTGACTCTGCCATTTTAGAGTTTGTAATACTCAAGGATACATCATCTTGAGTTTTATGACATCCAAGATCATTGTTGAAGAATCAGATTGTTTTGTACTACGAAACAGATTTCAAAATATTCATAAGTGATCTAGGAGCATAAAGAATTCACACAAGAGAGAGGGAAACAAGTTTTTATAAAGGACCTACTGTGTGTCCGTCACTATGAAAAGTTCTTTATAAATATTATATCATTTGTTTCTTATAACAACGCTAGGATATAAATACTATTATTATCTCCATTTTATAGTTGAGGAATCTGAGATAGAGGTTAAGTTTGCTCAGGATCACATAACTAGAACGTTGAGGCCAGATTTGAATTTTAGTCTTCCTGATTTTAGAACCAACTCTATCCATATGCCTCAAAAAAGCAAAATTCTGAAAATACCATTTCAATCAGTCTTGCTGAAAAAGAGAGTCAGATAGCTTATAAAGAAACCAATGCAGCTGAATAAGTAACACTTTTATATGGACAGATTTATTTTTTTTTCCTCTTTAGTTTTAAAATTAATTAGGCCCTTGCTTTTAAAAATAATAACAACATCAAATTTACATTTACAATCTTCAGATAATTTCTATGTATAATAATATGTCTCTAATAGCTCACTAATTCCTCAGTGTATTTCTCCATTTGGCTTATTCATTCATCTCTGTGTTCATACATTTCATAAGCTCATATATGAGACTCAACTGTTGTGAGCTTTGAAGAACAATTAGATGACAGTGTGAAATAGCGTTGGCTCTTTTATTTGTTGTGTACACAGGAAAACCCCAAAGGAAGTGTTCTGGTGGCTTACCTAAAGAAACCAAAAAGAATGAGAGATAAGAAAACAAAAGAAAATTACTGGAACATCCCAGTAAGCACATATTTCAAAAGTAGACTAGCGGCCAGGATATCTCCAAAGCAAATTTGGAAAAGGCACAGAGGAATACTACCAGGGATGTTACCAGCAAGCCTTGGATACTATGGTCTGCAGGCCAGAGGAAGTCTATGGGGATCTAGGATTCCCAGGATCATAGGTTTAAAGGGAATAGGAAAATCCTTGGGCACATTCCCCTTATTTTATATATCAGGAAACTGAGGCACAGAACAGTTAAAGAATTTGCCAAGGGCTACACTTAGATGATTTGTCCAGGATGAGATTTGAACTCAGGTTTTCTTGACCTGCATTCAAGGTTCACCATGCTGATCCAAATACTGGATCCACACTTCATGGCAGCTCAGTTCATATTTCATGGCAGCTGCCTAGTTTGAGTTATGGTTATTCAGGCAATTTGGAGTCATGGTAACTGTGAGATCAAAGCTGCTTAGGGATTATATAAATGTGGGAAGGATCCCTCTCAGAATGATTTCATATTGATTTTCCATCCATGAGGTCACATGCTGGTAGCTAGAAAGCTAAAAGTTTCTAATCTCAAAGTTCCAAATATAGAAGCTTCCAAATGGAGATTTCTGGGGAATAGATGGGACAGAAGGGAGAGGCTACCCAAAAGAAAAGAGAACACAGCTAGGAAAAATTTTTGAGCAGAAAAAGATCAAGTCAGAAAAATCAAAGGGAACACAAGAATGTTGGAGAGCGTGGGGGAAAATAGAAAATTGTAGAGAATCAGAAGTGGAGCTTAGAGAGAAGTGAGCATGGTTAGCTTAAGCACTTCATGAAATGTCAGTCCTGTCCTTACAATCAGTGGAGGAGAACTGTGGGAGAGGAAGCATCTCCATGGTGAAAAGATAATGAGAAAAGTCCATAGTCATGAGTAAAGATTAGTTGATTCCTAGGACGTTTTTAAGTGACTTGCCAAGGTCCTACAGTTGGTGAATATCTACATTGATACACCATAATTTATTTTGTCTTTCACTAACTATTAAACATTTAAGTTTCTTTAGTTAATTATCATGATAGATAAGTATCTCATATATATATAGATATATAGATATAGAAAAGGCCTTTTCTGTATTATATTTTAAGTTCATATTTTCAATTTACCAAGAAAGTATGAGTATGCCTTTTTAAATACCACATCAGCATTTACATACTCACTTTTAAGTTTTTTTGTCAATTTCATATATGTGAAATAATATCTCAAAGTTTTAAATTTATATTTCTCTGATTTTTGTTAGTTAAGTGAGATAAACAACTTTTTCAAGAGATTATTTACTTTTATGAATTATCTGTTTGTAGCCTTTGATCATTATCCACTGATGACTGGATGTTGTCTTTAGGTATTTGTATTAATTCTTTATTAATTTTATATCCTTTATTTTTATTTGCTTCATTTGCTACAGAAGCTTTCTCCAAACTCATATTATTTTTCATGTTTCTATCATTTCTTTTTTGTTCAGACTTTTTTTTACTCTTATGTAATCAAATCCATTGACCTTATCCCCTGTAATTTCTTTTACTTGTTGAAAGTTAAAAACATATTCTCAAGCTCAGATTTTAGAAGGACATTTACAAAAGAGAGAAGAACAGAACTATAATTAATGATACATACAAAAGAGTAGCAGGTGATCATAAAAATATAGTAGGAGAGGCTAAAGCCTAGAGCGAACTTAGGCTTACAAAAATGTCTGAGACAACAAAAACAGCTTTTTAAACAATGTTAAAGCAAACAAAAAAAAAAAAAAAGAAAGGAAAGAAGGAACAGTATGTCTATTACTTAAGAGAAATAGTCTGTATGATTCCTACTCTGAGTGCCACACTTCAAGAATGATGTTATATCTCCTTGAGAGTTAGGCATGGCTCCCATTTGTGTGTATCCCAAATGCCTGGTGTATATAGTAAGTTGTTACTAAATTGTGTAGATTGATAATAGATAAGAGAGAAAGCACAGCTGCTTATCTCTCAATAATTTTTTAAATAAATAAATAAATCTCTTCTTCAATTAAAAGGATGATTTCAAGCCTGAAAGTTAAAAATAAAGCATGTGATAAGGGAACCAGAGCTCAAGATAGGTAAGGAGATAGGAAGAAGGCACTAAAAATAAGTTCAAATGACCTACCCTAGATGAATTACATCCTACTCTATACCAAAAGAATTTTCAAATGTCATCTCAGAACTACTGGTGGTAACTTTTAAGAAATCATGAAGATTGAGAAAGATGCCAGAAAAACAAAACAACAATAATGATAATTCACCTTCATTTTAAAGTTTATACAACATAATACATAATAAACCCATGAAAACCATAATGCAAATATTGTCTCCATTTTACAGATGAAGAAACTAAGTCTCAGAGAAGATAAGTAGTTCTCCAATGGCCATAGATTTTTAGTAAATATCAGAACTGGAATTCAAATATAGATCTCCTAACTTATATTTCCAGACTTTTACAAAACCATGCTGTTTCTAGAAATTGGCAGATGTCCTAATTTTCAATAAAGGCAAAAAGAACACTAAATAGAAAAATCATTGTGTCGACACTTACCGCAGGTCTTCACAATGCTTTGTTTCTTAATTCTTTTTTTTTTTTTTGATTCATTAATTTTTTTCCACTTTGTAATTTTTAAATTCCAAATTCTCTCCCTCCCTCTAAGTCACTCCCTTACCGGTGGAAAAGGCAAGCAATATGATACTCATTGCTATAGAAACATTCAAAACACATTTCCATTATAACCATGTTACAAGGTGGAAAAAAGGTTAAAAAAAAAACTTATATCTTGAACTTAGAGTTCATCAGTTCTTTCTCTGAAGATGGATAGCATTTTTCCTCAGGAGTCTTTTGCAATTGTTGTAGATCATTGGATCGATCAGAGTAGCTAAGTCTTTCTCAGTTGATCATCATTTTACTATTGCTATTATTATGAACAGTGCTCTCCTGCATTTTGCATCGGTCCATATGAGTTTTCCCTGGTTTTTCTGAATTCATCTCCCTTATCATTTCTTATAGGACAATAATGTTGTATCATAATCATGTACCACAGCTTATTTGGCTTTTCTCCAATTGAGGGCATCCCCTATATTTCTAATCCTTTGCTACCACAAAAAGAACTACTATAAATATTTTTCCCATATACGTTCTTTCCCTTTTTCTTTGATTTCTTTGTGATACAGACCTACTAGTGGTCATAAAAAGGGCTACTATAATTTTTTTTTGCACATATAGGTCCTTTCTCTCTCTCTCTCTCTTTCTCTCTCTCTCTCTCTCTCTCTCTCTCTCTCTTTTTGATAACTTTAGGATATAAATCCAGTAGTAGTATTTTTGGGTCAAAGGATATGTACAATTTTTTTGTTTCAGTTAGACAAATTCCTCTGATTGTCACCAGTCCTACAACTAACAAATTCTAGACCAGTTTACTAAAGAATGCTACAATTACAATATGTCTTACTTTTAACAAAATATTTAGAAAAGTTGCCCATGACTGATACTCCTACATATTTGATATTGAAATGATAATACTGTTAAAGGAGTTCATAACTGCTTTAACAGTTATACCCAGAGAATACTAATTAAGCGTTCTGTGGCTGTGTGAAGGGAGGTTTCTAGTGAAGTACTTCAGGACCCTTTCTTATTCATCTTTTTATCAATATTTTGACCCAAAATGTAAAAGACATGCTTAACAAATTTGCAGAGTACAAATGAGATTGACTCTTGAGTGTTTTGCAGACTTAAAACTCTATATAAATGTCACTGAGGAAAAGGAAGGATGCAGCATGACATAGTGGCTGGAAAGATGACCTCAATGGCCAAAAGGACTTGACTTTTTCTCATACCTGTGACACAGTCTTTAGCGGTTTGCATCTAAACAAGTCACCTAACATCTCGATTGCAGAAAAGACACCGACATGCATTTGGAAGAGATAGTGTTTTCTCACCTATGAATTGCCTATACCAATGAAATCACCAGTCCAATCCCTATGCCCATTATTTTTACATGGAAGGGTAACTAATGTCATGAATAAATCATGATTCAAAGTTATTTTAGCTAACTAGAATACAAGATTGAAATCAACAAGGTGAAGTTTAGCAGAGATTGAAGTAAAGTGGTACATTTAGATCCAGATAATCAGCAGAATAAATAAAAAAGACAATTGCATTGGGAGCTGTTCATATGCATGACATTACTTAACCAGAGTTTAATATATATAAACAATGCAATGTAACTAGTTTTTTTTTTTTTAAGCTTTATCTTCCTTCAAATCTCAATCTCTATAGAAAGCTTTTCCCAATCCCTTTTAATTCTAGTATCTGCCCTCTTAATTATTTCCTATTTCTCCTGGATATACCTTCTTCATATATATCTTGTGCATTTTTGTTTATTGTGTTCTTCATTAGATTATGAGTTCCTCAACGGCAGGGACAAACTATTACCTTTCTTTATATACCCATCCTTCACACAGTGCCTTATACATAGAGGAGCTTAGTAAATACTTATTGACTGATTCATAGAAATGTAGTATCCACATCTGAAGAGCCATCATCATACTTTGTACATAGCAGTCACTTAATAAATGTTAATTGAATTGAATTTTATAATGTGTTTAGCTCTAAAAGCCCCCATTTAAGAGTGATATTACATATGTGGAAGTAATTGCCCAGTACTGGGAAAGGTCTGGAAACTTATGTCATACAAGAATTGAGTAATGAATAATGTTTAATCTTTAAAAAGAGAAAAAATGATAGCTGACTTCAAATTTCGAAAGACATGTTGCATAATAAAGGCAGCAGAATTATAGGCTCCATAACAGAGAAATTGGACACCTGATTTGATATTATAAGAAGGTAGCTGTTGACTTGCATAAGAAAGAACTGTCCAACTATTAGAACTGTTCCAAAATGAAGAGATTTTATGGGATTTTGAGAGACCTTTATGATAATCAATCACCATTTCACAGATGAAGAAACTGATGGCCAGAGAAAGAGAGAGATTAATTTCCCTATGGATTCAGAGTCCAGTCTTTTTGAGTTTAAGTTTCGTAGTCTTTCCATTAAACCAAATAAATCAAAGCAGGAGCTAGATAAGCATCAGAAATATAATAAAAAAAAAACTAATATACTTAACTAATCCATATATCTGTGCAGTCTTCTTTGGCCATCAGCATTTTCCTATCCTAGGAAATGTGTACTCTGCACTTCCCAGGAAATGTGTGCCCTACACTTCCAGAGATGCTCTTCACATTACTGCCTTCTTCATTCCTCCAAGTTCTCAGACACTTTTTCTCCTGTTGAATTTGCCTTAGATCTAATCATGGCTAGTTTTGGCCGTACTTTTACAACCAGGAGGTGAATCTTTCAATTCAGTATATCATTGCACATTTTAATTGCTTCCTTCTTTTCCTATCCTTCCAGTTATGAGTCAGTAGTTGTATTTGTAGAAAGGAAACTCATTCTTCCCTCCATGTAGAATGCTGGCAGGGTTCCTTGGATTCAATCTCTTTACTTTACTCTTTCTTTCAGCTCTTCCATGAATTCATTGATTCTGCTGTTTTCTTTCTTCTATTCCATCTGTGCAAGTAGACAAATTCATGTTGAAACACAAGGTCACTACAATCACTAGGAGTGAAACTTTGCCCACATTGCCTTGTTGTTGGACTTCAGAGTTCATTCAGATTTTGGCCTTTTAGTCAGGACTGGCATCCAAGAAACAATAATGGTATCCTCTGAGAATAATTAGTGTATGACAGATGGAGCCAAATGAATAGACTTGGAATAGTAAGCTGAGGGACAGTTCAGAAATATATTAATTGCCTCTTTTAAACTTAAAAACAAAGTCAATGTACTTTGAATTTTGTCCAGTTTACTTTTTTCCTCTTTTATTTCTTCTGGGGTATACAGTACTATTTGCTTTTTTTATAGAAGAGACTCAAATTTGATAAATGCTGAAAGCTTAATTGACTGACATAGATTCATACTAACATAAAGGACTTATTTGCTATTGTCTTCATTTTCTATCTTCAAGTCGCAGAAGCAGACAAATCTTTTATAACCCAGCCATCATTGAAATACTTTTATGTTTTATTCATTTGAATTTCAGGCTTTTTCTTTGTGGGCCCCTAGTGGAAGCATAATTTGGGCATTATTCATTCCCATTTGGTATACTCAATGCCAGGGACAATATACTATATTACTAGCAATTTGTGAATTCTTGATAAATAATTTCTGTAATTCATTCCCAATTGCTCTGTTGGACATCACAGATGATACAATACTCAAATGTCTCAGTTTCATTTATGTAATTCATAACTAGAAAATTAACCCAATCGTATGTTCTTCACCTCTTTTTTGTTAGTCTCAGAAATCTAGCATAATGATGTAGTGTAAATTAATGCAAATAGAAAAATATTTCAATACATAACTGTGCTTTTGTCAAGTAGGAAATTAAGAACTTGTTGACTTGCAGCCCTCATTTTAAAATAAGAATATTCCAGTCATTTTTTTCAGTTGTATCGGCCTCTTCAGGACCCCAGTTGAAATCGTCTTGATAAAGATATAGGAGTGGTTTGCCATTTCTTTCTTCAGCTTTTTTTATAGATGAAGGCAGATAGGGTTAACTTATTTGCCCAAGGTCACACAGCTAAGAAGTGTTTGAGATTAGATTTGAACTAGGGAAGATGAGTCTTTCTGATTCTAGGCCCAGGTGCTGTATCCACTGTACCACGTACTTGAATATTAGCAGATTTTTTTTTGTTGATATTCTCTTTTATAAATGTTTCAACTCTGGAAGACTTATTTTTAAAAATAAAGTCCCATTTTTCAGTATGTCAAGGCAATGAAACATACAACTAATAGACTTGGTGACTTGAGAATTATTACTTATATTATAATAGATTACCAAATGTCAAAGAATTAGGATTTATTTAAATGCACTTTGCAGTTATACTATTATAAAATGGGAGTGTAATCATTCATGGATATTTAGAAGATATTTCAGGGTCTTTCAATATGTCATGGTCATCATAATTAGTAGTTTTTACTGATATTGTTGGAGGATACAGGGTACAGAATGTGAGTTAAGGCTATAGTAAAACAGTCATCTTGAAAGCTGCTTTTAAAAAATGCATTATCATTTATTAGTGTGGTAGGAGCATCCCCTCCTAAAACTGAGAAGCCCATGTCATATAATTTAGAATGGTTTTCCACTTAAAAATCAATGAAACCATTCTTGAAATTTCATTGATCTAGAGTACTAAGACTTGACTAACATAATTTCTTAATTCTCTAATGAATAAAAAAACCTAGCTAGGTGGATAAAGATTGCAGTCAAGAAAAATCAAATTCAAAACTAATCTAGACACTTATTAACTATGTGATGATAGCAAGTCACCTAGCCTCTCTCTGCCTCAGTTTCCTTATTTGTAAAATGAAACAATAATAGAACCTACCTCTCAGAGTTGTTGTAAGGATCAAATTGGTTATTATGATATGCTTAGCTCCTTGGGATGATGATGATTTTGTAGTCAGCCCTCCTAAGACTTAATGGACTCTCTGCTGCTATGCAAGGCATGCTATGCATGTCTTTCTGATGAAGACAATGCAGAGGTATGGATAACTCCATTAACTTGGCCCAATGAAGGTCTTTATGACCAAAGCAGAACTAGAGATCATTACTGATCACAAAATAGAAAATTTCGATTATACCAAACTGAAAAGTTTTTGTACAAACAAAACTAATGCAGACAAGATTAGAAGGGAAGCAATAAACTGGGAAAATATTTTTACAGTCAAAGGTTCTGATAAAGGCCTCATTGCTAAAATATATAGAGAATTAACTCTAATTTATAAAAAATCAAGCCATTCTCCAATTGAAAAATGGTCAAAGGATATGAACAGACAATTCTCAGATGAAGAAATTGAAACTATTTCTAGTCATATGAAAAGATGCTCCAAGTCATTATTAATCAGAGAAATGCAAATTAAGACAACTCTAAGATACCACTACACACCTGTCAGATTGGCTAAGATGACAGGAAAAATAATGATGATTGTTGAGGGGATGCGGAAAACTGGGACATTGATGCATTGTTGGTGGAGTTGTGAATCTAATCCAACCATTTTGGAGAGTAGTTTGAACTATGCTCAAAAAGTTATCAAACTGTGCATACCCTTTGATCCAGAGTGTTACTACTGGGATTATATCCCAAAGAGATTATAAAGAAGGGAAAGGGACCTGTATGTGCACGAATGTTTGTGGCAGCCCTTTTGTAGTGGCTAGAAACTGAAACTGAATGGATGTCCATCAGTTGGAGAATGGCTGAATAAATTGTGGTATATGAAAATTATGGAATATTACTGTTCTGTAAGAAATGACCAACAGGATGATTTCAGAAAGGCCTGAGAGACTTACACTAACTGATGCTGAGTGAAATGAGCAGGACCAGGAGATCATTATATACTTCAACAAAATACTAGATGATGACCAGTTCTGATGGATCAGGCCATCCTCAGCAACTAGATCAACCAAATCATTTCTAATGGAGCAGTAATGAACTGAACTAGCTATGCCCAGAAAAATAACTCTGGGAGATGACTAAAACCATTACATTAAATTCTAATCCCTATATTTATGCACACATGCATTTTTGATTTCCTTCACAAGCTAATTGTACAATAATTCAGAGCCTGATTCTTTTTGTACAGCAAAATAATGTTTTGGTCATGTATACTTATTGTGTATCTAAGTTATATTTTAATATATTTAACATCTACTGGTCATCCTGCCATCTAGGGGAGGCGGGGGGTAAGAGGTGAAAAATTGGAACAAGAGGTTTGGCAATTGTTAATGCTGTAAAGTTACCCATGTATATATCCTGTAAATAAAAGGCTATTAAAAAAAAAAAAAAAGGGCTTAGAGAGGAGATAGCCTAATATTTTATGGAATTGCTCTATAATTGAAGGTGTTTATGTATTTATGTATCACCTCTATCAGGAAACCCAGCATTTCTGGAATTGATTTATCTTTGTTGGTCAAAATCAGTTTTAGACCATCATGGCAGTTACAGGGCATACAATCCTCATACATTAACCAAAATAGGGCACAAAAGAAAATCTGACTAATGAGGCACACAAAAACAGAATGTCCTCCAGTGTGCACCTTTGCTCTTTCTTAATAACTGTTCATTGAATTATAATTAGCTTTAAGGTTTATAAATAATAAATAGCTTTGTAAATATCAACTCATTTTATTATAGCAATCCTATGAGGTAGGTGTATCAGTATCAACACCATTTTAAAGATGAGAAAAGGGTTATAAAGAAACAGTATTTGAGGCAGGATTTGAATTCAAGATTCTCTGAAATACTAGCACTCTGTTCACTTTGTTACCCAACTGTCTGTTTGAGATTGAAGGAGTAAATCTTTTCCTGAAAATACTCCATGCAAACATGTACATTCTGGATACAATGAAGCAAAAGATTAATTGATGCATGAGTAGAATCTGCTCATAAAGATTTGCCAAAGTGAGAAATGTTGATAATTATTGATATAATTTGGATATATTTTTGGTATTAATATAATTAATGATTTTTCTAGTTATTTGATATTTTGACAATTAAACTTTTATCATACTCAAAAAAAAAAAAACAAAAAAAACAAAAAAAAAAACTTGGCCCAATGCTGTAGTTTTCCCATGCCATTGTTAAGTAAATTTTCTTTGGTAAAATGTCATGTGGTATGTTATGTGGTCTGCAATATTTTATCTTCAGTTTTATTCCCAAGCATGATCCAACTAGAATTGAATCAAGCCTAGTACAGAACATTTGGCTGAGCAAGACTGGGTCATTCTGACCTCTTAGCTGACCTTGTGGTGGCAGTAGAGAAAGGGCAATGCAGAAGGAGAAGGAGAACCTCGAATATTTCATTGATTGACTGGCTAGAATTCTCTGTATCTATGTACATAATATGTTTATGCCTATTTTGTGGGGTGTGGAACATATTTTCATTATCTTTAATGATTTCAGGCCATATAATGTTTGCTTTTTTGTTCCCCTTTTTGATTTATTGGTTGTAACCATGATTTATTTGATGCTGAATCCTTGGTCAGGAACATAACCCCTAACTATAATATTGTTCTGATACAGAAATAGGCTCTGCTTTAGAGTGATTCACTTTTTAGTTCAGTTTGCTCCCTTCTGCCTTGTAAAATTCTTAGCTTCCTTTAAGACTCAACTCTTGTGCTGCGCACTGTGAGAAAAAGTCTTACAATCTGATTAATTTCTAGTGTTCTCTCCTTTCTTTGTCTAGATTACCTTATATTTACCATATTTTTATATGCTATAAAGTCTAGGAGAACCTTAAAGGCAGGGAATTTGTCTTTATGCCCTAAATACCTATCATTCCACCTTGTATATACTAAAAAATTTAAATTCTTATTGAGTAAAATTGACGTAACTTTATAGGAATGCATTGCAGCAAAAAACGGAAATTGTTTTTAATCATCCTTAACTAATTATCATTGTCCATTTCTCATTAATGCATAATAGATTAAATTATTTAAGCTTCATAGTGAGTTGTATTAGTTAGAGGAAAATAGTTGTCATAGTGGATTGAGGGCCACTCAAAATCAGAAAGCCCTGGATTCAGATCCAGTCTGAGACACTGATAAGCTAAGCTATGTGACTCTGGGCAACTTAGCACCTATCTCCCACAGTTGGTAAGGATCAAATGAGGTAATAATTGTAAAACCCATTGCTTGGCACATAATAAATACTTCAAAATGTTAGCCATTGTCATCATCATTATTAAAGTTATCATTATTATTATTATATGCTAGATAATTGGGAGTTTGCAATAATATGCCACAATACATAATGTGTTATTCATTCTTATATTGAAATCTTCTTGTGAAAAATTGTACCCATTTACTGTTAATTATTTTAGGATTGTCATTTAAAATTCAGTTTCAAAAAAAATACTACTTACAAAACTGAAATTTGTATTTGAATTAAATGCTGTAAAAAGCTATACTGATTTTCAGTTAATGTTCTGGGGCATGAAAAGAAATCCATCAAAATTATTTTAGACTCACATCAAAATAATGGAAAAACAATCCAAATTCAGAAGTTGCCTGGTTTTTGGCTAATGTTGAAATAGAAATTATAATTATAGGAAATAATAACTTGCAAGATCTTCTATCTTTATACTTTAAAAAAAAGTAGCATTTTTATAGGTCTCAAATTCAAAAGGATAATGTTCCTTAATTCAGTTATAATATCTTCTCACTAAGTCATACTTGAGCTGATTCAACATACATACTTCAATACTAACTCATATGACCTAATCAGTTGTTTAAAATGTGACTCTTGAGTGAAAATACAAAAGTTTTAAACTGGAAATTTTTAGTCCTTGTTGAATCTACTTAAATACTTCTTAGACCCATCTTTTTTTTTTTTTTAACAGCAAGCTAAGAATGTGACTCAACATGCAAAAAGCATAAATTTCTTCTGATCAAAGAACATAATGAATGATGCTGATACCTAGATATTTGATGGTTCTTAAATAAAAGATTAAACTAAGCTTCTCCCTTTGTAAGACTTCATATACAATATATTAAGTATCTTCAAAGTTGATTAAAAAAAGCACTTAGATATAGCTTCAATATCAGTCAATAGATATAGTATCAATGAAGGCCACCAGGGAAATTTACTTTATATCTTAAAGTAATATTCACAGAATGTCTCATTGTGCCTATGCCCAGAGAGTCACCACTTTATTAACGAATTATAACAGATCAGTTTGATCAATGAAAACATCCCCCTAAATGGCAAGGAGCAGAATTTACAACTGAATTTTGACATCAGGATTGCGGGTAAATACATAATAAGAAATAATAAGAAATTCAACATGGTACTACTTTAATACTCTTTGGTAATTGGCCAGTATAATTTAATACCAAATCAAGCAGATAGTTTCATGGACATATTCCTTTGTTTCTATACTTCTTAGTTTCACTTATTAATTAGAGGGAGTTGGACTAAGGGACTTCTCAATTTTCTTGCAGTTCTAGATCTGTGATATTAGAATCTTAATATGCCATTCCAGAGTTCATCCTATGATAGGTGAGTGCCTTTGTGTATCTGTACCTGTTTTGCCCAAATCCAAATTAGACTGTTATGCAAAATCCAGGTTTTACTTAATAATATTGTAATGAGATATCGTTACTGATTTTCCATAAGTTAAAATTACAACTTAAGTCATGTGGTATAGTACAGATTAACTATTTTTCAGGTTTAGTCCTCAGGCCAAAAATACCTGAAATTTCTTATAGAAATTTTTTAATCCTGGTTCTTCCTTCTTTCTATCTGATCCTTTCTCTGTCACTTTCTAGATCTAGAATTTTTATTTCTCCACTAGGTGAGTAATGTCTCCTTGCCCTTGATCTCAGAGAAAGAAAACCAATCAGATCCCCTTGAGACTGATTTCACTATTTCATATAAAATACATGTTACCCTGATTCTGGAAATGCCTTGAACCCTAAACTTCTTGCATTATTCTAAAGTATGGACCTAACAGTCCCAAAGGAAACTTGATAGAATCATATGCCAAATCCTGAAAGGAGCCACCTTTGAGTTTTTATGAGACCGTGGTGAACTTTCCCATTGCCTGGAAACCTATGTGCCTAAGTCTCTTTGGCAAGACTTTTATTTGTATCCTTTCTCAGACCCTTTTGGAAGGGACATTCCAAGCCCCAATGTGAGGACTGTCATTTAGCTACTATACTCTCCTTCCTTATGTCTCCTGCTCTCTTGGGTGTCTTTAGTTAAACTACATAGTTTTCTTTTGGAGGGATCTTTCTTTAAAAAAAAAAAAAATGAACTCTTAACCTTCTTCTTAGGCTGATGAAACTTATGGATCTCTTCTCAGAAGAATGCTTTTCATTGCATAAACTAAATTGCATAGAATTATAAAAGGAACCAAGTATAATGAAATGAGTTATCAAAATACTTAAAAAAAAAAAAAACTTCAGACTCCAGGTTAAGAAAACACTTCTTAAATGCCCCCAAATAAAAGAGTTTATTGCTTTTAACATTAAGTGACATGTCTGATTCTTCTAGGAAGTCCTTCTAGCCCCCACCAAAGACCCCAATAATCGGCTTTACTTGGTGAGACTACTGCTTCATATCTGTCAGGCTAATGGCACCAAGGAATATAGCATTCAACCTCAAAAGGTTGGAGACCCGAACCTAACTCCTTAGATTGTCTTAGCTTTTGACAAGCAATAAATTACAATGGAAAGAAGCCTATATGTGGAACAAGGAAATCTAGCTTTGAGTGCCTTCTGGTTCTGACACTGACTAGCTTGATAATTGTGACACAATCATTTAAAAAGTCTCTTAGCCTCAGTTTTCTCATCACTGTAAAATGAGTAAACAATATTGGTGCTTTCCCATTACTGGATCTGTATCCCAAGGAAATATTAAGGAAGGGAAAAGGACTCACAGGTGCAAAAATCTTTGTAGCAGCCTCTTTTGTGGGAACAAAGAATTGGAAATGAGTAGATGCCCATCATTTGAGGAATGGCTAAACAAGTTGTGGTTTATGAAGATAATGGAATATTGTTGCTGTATAAAAAGTGAACAAGCTTGATTTTAGAAAAGTTTACATGAACTGATACTGAGCGAAACAAGTAGAACCAGGAATATATTGTGTACAATAATAGTAAGAATGTGCTATGATCCACTATGATGGTGATTTAGTGATCCAACACAATCCCAATAGACTTTGGACAGAAAATGCCATCTGCATCCAGAAAGAGAACTAAGGAGACTTGAAGGTAGATCAGCACATGCTACGTTCACTTCTTTTTTCTTTTCTTTTTTTTAATCCCTTCCATGGTTTTTCCCTTTTGCTCCGATTTTTCTTTCCCAACATGATTCATAAAATTATGTTTAAAAATAAATACATTTACCAGGAAAACAAACTATTAGTACTGTGAACTTCACAGAATGGTTGTGAGAAAATCTCTTTGTAAATTATAAAGTACTAACTGTGTTATTGCTAGTAGGCCATTAAGAATCTGTTCGTTTATTTAAATCCTGGACTTTGGAGGTGAAACCAAGATGACAGAGTAGAGAAAGTGCTCACCTGAGCTCTTCCAGCCTTCCTCCAAACAACTTTAAAGTAATGCCTGAAATTGAATTTGGACTGGCAGAGCCAAGAAAAGCTCAAAATGAGACTATTCTTTCAGCCCAAGATAACAGAAGAAAAAAGCGAGATCCGTGATGTGGAGAAGAAGGCTGACCCAGAGCCTATGTGGATGAATTAGTAATGGCAGGCCGAGGTGATGGAGATAAAAGCAGCAGCAGCTTCAGAAGCTCTTGATTCTAAGATAGTAAGAGACCTTGTAACTAGTCAGAAAGATTACGGGGAATATTGTGCTAGTTCTGAATGAAGGATAAGACACTGTTGGCAAGTCCATTGTATATATCCACTTCTGAATCATAGTTCAAGGGCAAAGCAAAGCACTTTTATTCAAAAGGGAGCAGGGACTCTTAGGGACAAATGTTTGGCAATTTCATTGCCTATATCCATTTATGGGTCACATTTCAAGGGCAGAGAGGTGCACCTTTGGTTAAAAAAAGAGTGAAAGTTGTGAGGTATATTATCACTCCTGGACCCAACAAATCAGAGACTTTGAGGAACAATATAATCTTGTGATGGAATGTTATTGTGCTATATATAAGAAATGATGAAGGGAGCCGCTTCATCAAAACCTGACACATATGAACTGATACAAAGTTAAGTAAGCAGAAACAGGCGAATATTGCCCATAGCAACAATATTGTTAAAATGAGCAATTGTGAAAGATTTAGCTACTCTGTTCAAGATAATCTCAAAGGACACATGATAAAAAATATTATCTACTTCCAGAAAGAGAGAACTCTGAATGGAGATTGAAGAATACAGTGTTTTACTATTTGTATTGTTTTATTTCTGTTTTGCAGTATGTTTAATTTGAAAATGTTTTGCATGACTTTACATATATAACCAAAATGAGATTTGGAACTCAAAATTTTTAAAAATGATTATTAAGAAAATTTTACAAAAAAAGAAAAAAAAGAAAATTTTACATGTAATTGAGAAGTATCTAATGAAGTAAAAATATATCTTTTTTTAAACAAACTCTTCTTTAACTCCTTTTTACTAAATATAGGTCTTCTTGACTCCAAGTCCAGCACTCAGTCCCCTGTGTTACTGAGTACCATGAAACAGAGACTAAAAAAAGGGAGAAAAAAAGCAATTTAGCAGAATCAACTTACCTATTAATCATTTCTTTAAGCATATTCAGTATTCCATACACATATTACATTTTTTCAATTCTTCTAGCTCTAAACTTGGTCATTATACTGATGTAGCATTTAGTTTGTTTTTGTTCTTTCTGCTTGCATTGCAATAGTCCTTATGTGTATTGTTTTCCTTATTCTATTTATTTTGCCTTTTATCAGCTCGTCTAAATCTTCTCCTAATTCTATGAATTCTTCATATGTATAATTTCTGATAGCTCAGTGATATTCTTTTATATTCATGTGCCACAATTAATTTATCTTTTGTCTTTCTTTGGATGGATGCAACAACTAAGTCTATAGCCTGATAGCAGTATTATAAGATTTTATAAATATAAAGATAGTAGAAAGAATACTGAACTCCAATAATCGGAAGATTTGGGGTGGGGGGGAGTTGATAACTAGTCATTTTTATCTTGTTTATACTTAACTTTTTGCATGTTGTCTCCCCCTTTAGACTGAAAGCTCCTTAAGAGTAGGAGGTTTCTTTTTTTCCATTCTTTAACACAGCGGAGTTTTTCATAATTGTTAGTTGACTTAACTGTGTGCGGCTGGATAAATTACTTAACTTTTTGTGCTTATTCTTTTTCTATAAATGAGAATTATTCTCACTGTACCTATCTCACAATCTTCTGAAGATCAAATTACATAGATAACTATGTAAATATAAGCAATTAATATTATTGTTACTTTACAGTGTAAAACAAATCAAATTGCTTTTAACATAACCAGTAACTGAAGTTGTCATTTCAGATGGAATCTTGGGAGAGTAATCAGTAGATGACGTGATGGAACTCAGAGTTCAACATTCACCCACCTTTAAACATTTTAAATGTTGCATTTTAATGTTCACCTCAAATCAGAAGTCAAATACGGCCATGGCCTGTTCTGAAACAAGTGATGATAGACTAATAAAGCATTTGGTGTTTCAATCAGAGTTATTATCCTGAAAAACCATTAACCATACGATGATAATCAAGTGACTAGATGGGCTGTTAACATTCATATGCCCCTCAGGGTAACACATCACAACTGTTCAGACTGAGGAAAGGCAGATGTGACAGAAATGTGGCTGACTAAAAATTTATTTTTAAAAAATCTCTTGAATTAACAGAACTTCTACAAGAAACCATATAGATCAGAATTCCCTTAATTTACTACAAGGAAATTAAGGTTAATTTTTTAATGCCTTTTTAATAGTATCTATGAAATTTAAAGAGGAGGAGAAAAGTTAAAAATTCCAATTCACAAATCTTCTAATCAGGATTTAAATATGTCAGCAGCATCATAATTCTAAAATGGAAAAAAAAAATAAGATTTGGAATGGAATACTCAGAATCTGCTAATATTGTGCCTGTAAAAATATGTTCAAATTTAGTCCATCTTCCAAGTGGACTCAATGAATTTATGGATTTAAGAGTGGAAGAGACTGGAAGACCTTCAAGGTCAATTAGTTTAACCCCACTATTTTAGAGTGGATTAAACTCAAGCCTAGAAAGGGAAAGTGAAGGGTGAATTAGAATTCAGATTCTCTACCTCCAAATTCAACACTTTTTCAGCCAAAGGACTCAATTTTATTTTACCTTAAGATTAGGTACTATGAAACAGCAAGATGGCTCAATATCATACTTTGGTTTCTATAGCTATTTTTCCTTAAGATCATTTAGAACATCCTCATAAGAACACAGAGCAACTACCTGCTGTGTTAAAGGTTTTTATTTTTGTTGTTTTTATTTGTAAGGTTGATTTCACCCTTTAAAACAACAAAACCACAAAGATTGTCCATTTTGAGATAGAAGTGAGTTTTTGTTTTGCTTTCAAAGATTTGAGTCTCCCCATTTTACACAGGCTCTGAGGTTTAGGAGCATTGGGTCCAATCGCACTACCAGTGGTAGTTTTTGACTTGGTCCATTTTTCACCAAGGCCAATACTCTCCTCCTTAGGCAAAATAATCTTCCTTTACCCTAGGATTTACCATATTACTACCAAATGAGCTGACCTACTTACTATAGCTCAGACCCCTGAGCTCAAGAGATCCACCAGCCTCAGTCTCCTAGGTAGCTCTACCATACCCTATGAGAATGAAATATATTAAACTCCATGGCTATATTTGAACCTTTTTATTCTCCCCTCCTAACAATATTGGTCCATCAGAACTTGAGTCTCTTTTGCTAATCACATTCCTGTAAATTTCATCAAAATCTTGTGCTGATCCAATCCAACTAGTATTAATTAAGCATTTATTATATTCAGGGCATTTCTATATTGCTCTATTCACACCATAACAACAATTAAAACTCAAGCCCTGCCCTCAAGAAGCTTTTATTCTGTTGGGAGAATATAATACATGGAATGTAGGGAAATGAATTTTTAAAAATCTTTAAATGAATGTCTAAATTTGAGAAAGCAGGCTAATAGAATTTCCTGAGTATACTAGAGTAACTTGCAAATAATCTTTTAGGAAAATCATTGTTTCTTTCTTTTCCTTTCTTTTTCTTTTTCTTTCTTTTTTCTTTTTTCTTTTTTTACAACCTGAAGTATAAGCTATTGAAAGCCTTTCTTAAATCAAGAAGCTATTCTTTATCATTCAAAGTTGAAAAAAATATACAGTTCTATAGGATAGCTCCTTATTGATTTTAAGAACAACAACAACAAAAAAAAAAAAAAAAAAAAAAAAAAAAAACCCTGCTTCTTTCCATTCTCTCTGAGCTGCCTGTTTTACATCTATTCAGGTGTTTTCATTTAAGAAGTGTCAGTCAGTGATTGCAAGGTATAGTGTCATCATACATCTCAGCTTGTCGAAGTTCTTTTATTTAAAAAAAAAAAAAAGATTAATGAGGTACTGCCACCTAAAAATAAGTACAGGTTTCATTAAACTATCTCTGAAATTTTTCTTTACATCTTCCCCTCATTTTATTCCTTAGAGGAGAAACCATAGTCTTTTATTTGAAAAACTATGATGGCACCATCATTGCAGAACTAGCTGCCTAATGGCATTACTAGTCTCCCTTAACACCACTGCTGTTCTGACAGACAATCTTGGGGGTATTTCTGGGATTCTGAAAAAGGCATTTAAAAAGAAGCGGAGATTCAAAGAACATTGGGTCTGACAATGTAGACTTCTCTTTGTCCCCCAATACCATATCTTTCTCCACTCCCAATTGGCAGTCATAAAAGCAAATCTGTACTGAATTGGGATAATTGCTTCAAAAAAAAAAAAAAAAGCATCAGAATGCTTGAATTCAATTTTAACATAGTAAAAGAATGAAACTCTCTTGTTTGGTTCATTGCCGAGGTGTCAATAAGGTCTGAACTTCCATTAGTTTGCCTACCGGAGCAGGGTAACTCAGAAGTGATGACAAGGGACATATTTCCTGGTAGATTAACTAGATACCATGTCTTAAATGTCATATGTACATTTAAGTAGTGAAATGACTCCATATAAGTGCTTGTTTTTATATGCTAGGTTTATTGTTTTCATGTTTTAATTTAACATCACAATATGTTATTGTGATATTGTATATTTTTCTATAACCTTCTCTGGCCTAAATCAGAACTCAAAAATATCAATATACATGTTGTTTGACCCCAGTGGTATGTAACCCGCTTTGAGAACAGAGATTGGTTTCATTTTTGTATTTATACCTGATTTGTATTGCTTAATAAATGTGTGTTGTATTGGATTAGTGTACTTAGATCATCTTCTTTAGGGAGCTATAGTGGAAACAAAGTCTAAAGATAAGCAGAAGCTTGTAACAGGCTTTCTCCCTCAAATTAAGTGACTTACCAAGTCCTCCATCTATAAGATTAACTTTACTGCCTCACATTATTTCTGCAAAACTTAATTTGTATTTTAAAGATCCTTGAAGCTCTTATAAAAGATAGCTTCTAAAAGATAACGAATTTCACAGAAAACACTTTTTTTTTTTTTTATTTGCTAGCATTTGGTGAGTCTTTTCAGTACACGCTGGATATAAGTATCATTAGGTACAAGAGTTACTTGTTAAAAAGAGATGTCAGCAAAGGATACAGAGAATAATTATGTTTTGATAATTATCATCTTAGTAAACTTATAATAATTGTGAACCAGGTAATAGCAACCATGTTAAAACATACCATTATTATTTTATTGGAATTTTTAAAGGGGATCTTTTAAGTTCTTTTATTGTGGGCGTGTTCTATGGCCTAGTTTTCAAATCTCTGTAGTATTTCCTGTAGAAAACCAATTTATTCCTTCACTGTTCACCTACCATTAATGATGAAAGATGAGTCAGCAGCAGAGAGCACTGTCTGTACTAACTTTAATCACAACCTTTTATTAATGAAAAAATATGTATACCGTACTCTGATGATACTAATGACCTAATAAGTTAAGTATAATTAAGCATCTTTCTGTGTTTCTGGAGGAATTTTTTTTTTCAAGAAATTAAGCAACTAGGTGGCACAGGTGGTGCAGGACCCAGAGTTCAAATTCAGCCCCTGAACACAGCCCAGCTGTGTAACCCTGACCAAGTCAGTTAACTCTGTTTGCCTCAGTTTTTTCATCTGTAAAATGGGGATAATGATAGCATCTACCTCCCAATGTTGTTGTGAGGATCAACAACTGTAAAGCTATAGGCAAATCATAAAGCAATAAGCTCTAGCTTATATTATTATCATTAGCATCATCAGTTAAAGAAACATACTTTTTTTTGTTTGCTTTTTTTAATGGACATATATTTTTGTAAGTCTTTTATTCCATAAATATCTGTTGTTTCTAAATGACTGTGAGTCAGTTCAATTCAGATTTATTAAACATACTGTGGTGTTGTAATTGTGGAGGGCAGAGGACACTCTTTGAAATTAGGCATTTACAGCAGACCATTTAAACTTAGCGTTTCAGCTAATTCCACAATACTACAGTTTGTAATCTGTGTAAGAGGTGAGTCTATACAGTTTCCCAAAGCCAGTGGGAGTTTCCCACAGCCAGTGAAACCTCACATCCAAGATCCCCCCAAAATTATTCAAGGCAGTTGCCAAGTGAGGAGAATTAGAAATTCCTATCTTGAATGCCACTTTTAAGCTTTTTTTGACATAATATTTTCCCAGAAAGCATCATAAGCCTAAGTAAATATTTTTTGTCTATTTGATTCTTAAAAAAAAAACTTTCTGACTTTTGTAGTTTCATGCATAAAGTTCTCCTTTCTTTATCTAGTCCATTTGTTTATGTTAAATTTATTATATATTATTATAAAATTATTATATAAATATAATATATTATATTTAATAGATTTATTTACATTAGATTTATTTATTTACTGTCCATATGGTGTAAACAGCAGGCCAGCTAGACAAACAAGGAGGGTAAATTCTCTCTCATGGAACATCCTATCTTCATTGTTCAGTCCTCAAAAGGACCATTTTAGAACTGTCAAATCTGCAACGTGTTTCAACTTTGGTGAGGAGGAAACATTGTTTTTTTTTTTTTTGGGTTTTTTTTTTTTGTTTAAACATGATGTATAGTATTTATTATATCAGCTTTCTTGAAATAGAAATTTATTTAATATTTCAAATCCTCTCTTATGGTTAACCTGCTATGCACAAAACAGTTTTTTGTTTTCTGTTTCTGTTTTCTTTTTCTATTCTTTTCCTTTTTTCTTTTGTATTTAAGGATAAAATAAACATTGTTAGGGAGCCTTCTCAGTCATGCCAAAATGACAAGGGAGTATTAGCAAGTGGGCCAAATTCAAATTCATTTCACTAATTACCTATCACGTTGTAAAGGGCTGCAATCACTCTGACCCTGACTGAATTGAAATAATTGGCCTTCCAGTAAAAGCCCAGAATCTAAATGACAGATCACCCAATTAGCAATTATATGTCTTAAAGAAACATCAGCATGATGTTTGTTTTGAATGGCAAGAAAATAAAAAGACTAATTACAGATGCAACTATATAATCTCAAACATCTGGATGAAAAGTGAAATATTTAATCAGTCATCCATACCTAGTATTGAGTGGACCACACCTATCCAGGGAAGGTATTGAACGTTTCATCTAATATCTAGATAAAAGCTATACTCCTACATTTTTGCTCTAAAAATGTACTCTCCATTACATGCTCCTATCCTCATCTCTTCAAATCACCTTTAAAGCTAGCACCTAATCTGTTTCTTTAGAAGTACAGAAAATGTTTATAAAATGTGGTGAAAATTATTCTTTCTTGTTCATCTGTTTACTGTTTAGCCAAGGAAAATTTCACTATAAAAAGCTCACCATTTGAGACCACCTTGGGCGCTGGGAGAAGTCCAAATTAATAAAATCTGTGTTACAGATTTTTTATATACAATTTTTATTGCTTTTAAATGCATATTTTCTAACTTAGTTAAGGCACTTGATTTAATATAATATGTAAGTTTAGAGTCTACTCCTTTTTGAATAAAATCATTGTATTAAGTTATTTTTAAATAGTTTCTTCTCCTGGAAAACATTTTAGAACAATGCCCCCAGCTTTTGAACTGTGCATACTCTTTGACCCAGCAATACCATTATTCAGCTTTTAACTCAAAGAAATCAAAGAAGAAAAAAAAGACCTGTTTGTATGAAAAATATTTCTAGCAATTATTAATGGTGCATTGGACTTAAAACTAAAGCAATAAGTGAACAAATTATGGTTTATGAATGTCTTGAATATTATTGTTCAGTAATAAAGAATGGCAAGGACAGTTTCAGAGAAACCTTAAAAGACATGTAAGAACTGATACAGAATAAATTGAACAAAACCAGAAGAAATTATCCAGTAATAAAATAAAGTATAAAGATAACCTTGAAAGATTTACCAACTCCACCACAATTTTACACTTAAGAAATATACGCTACCCCTCTCCTGACATATGGATGATGGGCTCAGGGTACAAAAAGAAACATATTTTAGGCAAGTTTTACAGAAATGGTATAAATTTGCTCACCTCTTGACAAATAATCCAAGTGCATATTAATAAGATTTTACAATACAAGGTACCCCAACAGTGTTGATACAGTTTTAAGCTTAATAGCTTAAATTTCATTTTCTTTCATAATTGTAATTAAGTATCTCCGCACCTCACATTAAGAAGCACTTGTCTCACAGAATTTTACAGTCAGACAAGTTGTCATATTTATATATATAGCTATTGTTTTGTTATAATTTAATTGGATTGACAACCTCCTGAAACACTGTTGGCATTGTTTACCCGATCCAAAGCAAATTCTCAATGTGATAGATCTTTTATCTTGTCTTTTTAAAATTATCCCACTGAACAGATTTGCTAAAGGATGCTGCTCAGTTTTCAAAGAATTCTATTGTACAAATGGTCTATATTTTTTTGACTGGTGTTCTAAAATCCCCCAAGAAATTAATCTGAGCTTTTCCTCAAATTTTTAGAGAGCATATAAAAGTAGGACTGTTTTAAGAGAAGAAAAGTGGTTTTTTTAAAAATATGATTACTTTTAAATATCAGTTGATTTCTGCCATATACTAATTTTATTGTCATCATTGTTCAGTAGTTTTCAATTGAGTGTCACTCTTTGTCACCCTATTTGGGGTTTTCTTGCCAGAGATACATGTAGATTGCCATTTCCTTCTCCAGCTCATTTTACTATAAGGAAGCTGAAACAAATAGGGTTAAATGACTTGCTTAGTTTCACACAGCCAGAAAGTGTCTCAGGCTAGATTTGAACTTGGGAAGATAAGTTTTCCTGACTCAGGCTAGGACTTAATCCACTTTGCCACCTAATGCTAACACTGATTTGCTCCATACTAATTTTAGGCTTGATCATTTAATATTTTTTTCTTCGTTTATCAATAGTTTTTAAATTGTAAGTATAGATTTAAGTCACATGTGTCACAAAGCAGTGTGGGGTAGCAATGATAGAAATGGGTAAAAAATATAATAGAGCAAAAACAGGCTAAGTTGATCCAGTAATATGAAGGTGAATTCAAGGCTCACAAAGATTAAGGCATCATAAATTATAAGCAAAATATTAATTTGATTTGTAAACATATGTGTACAAAAGTATTTGAAGGGCATAGCTTTGGGTAGGTTTTTGTGGTTTTGAGGGGTTTTTTTGTTGTTTGGTTTTGCTCTATTATACCTGTGATTTTATCAATGGAGAAAGGTCTCAGTAAAGAATGGGGAGAAGCAAATAAGACAATTTTGTTTTTAGAGAGTTGCCAGGGCACCGAGAAGTTAAGTGGCTTGTATGACTGACTGTACAATCTAGTGTAAATCAGGCCACACTTAAACCCAGTTCTTTGAATTCAGAAGCTAGCCCTCTGACTATTATGCTATGCTGCCCTGCCCTCCCCACTGTGTGTGTGTGTGTGTAGGTCTCTGTCTCTTTCTCTTTCTCTGTTTCTGTGTCTCTTTCTTACATACACACATACACATACACACTTTGCAATGCAATTTATCATTTTTCCTTTGCATCTTCCCGTAGTTTGGTATATTGTAATATATAGATGACCATTGCTTTTAACAGTGAATAAAATATTAAATTAGGAGTCAGGAAGAATTTATTCAAATTCTGCATAAAACGCCTCATATCTGTGTGACTGAATAAGGTCGCAGTCTTAGCCTAAGTTTTCACATTGCTTTTTTAAAATGGAAGTAATAATTATTACAGGATTAATGTAAGATGAAGGTCAAAGGAAACATTATATTTAAATACATAAAAAATTCTTTACAAAATTTAAGTATTATTATTATTGTTGTTGTTGTTGTTTGCTCCAAGACTGGTCACGAGGAGATGATATAAAACTTCATATTTGGAATGACCTGAGGAGAAGGAAATTTTTAAAATATTTATTACTGAAAATATTTATCAAGGAAAAATGTAACTGGTAGGAGAAATAATATGAGATATAAGATTAAAACAAATCTCCTACTCTGCTGTGATAAGAAGTACAGTGATAGAATTATAGAATATTAGATCTTGAAGGAACAGTCAAATATCATCTAGTCTAATCTCTTTTTTTCTCCGAGAAGGAAATAGGCCCAGAGAAGAGGGTGTCTGGCCTAAGATCCTATAGCTAGCAAATAGCAGAACCAACATTTGAATTCAAGTTCCTTAAGCCAAAATCACACTCTCTTCACTATCTATACCTTTGGCTTCTTTGTCTAAAACAAATGAAATACATACTCAGTGCTAATGACCAGTAGTGTTTTAATCTCAAATGTCACAGCTTTGGGGAACTGAGTAGCAAGCACTCTATTAATTGAGTTTCGATATACCTGTACATGTAAGAATAAATGTATCAGTATTTGTGATTTAATTTTGAACCATGTGAATTAGCCACCATAAGGTGACTTGTGTGTCCATTGTTTCATTTGATCAAATGGAACAGATAATTGTCTGATTTCTTGACTTTGTGCTGTATTGCTACATCTTGTGTGAGACCTTGATGGACAGATGGATAGATAGGATACCTAGAGGACAGTTAGAATCAAGGAATGAGAAATGGAATAGGATTGACTAAGGACGGGTTTGATTAGAGCAAAGAGAAAAGATTGCAAAAATAGAGGAGAGAAAAGAAATAATGATGTTGAAATCCTAATGAAAAACAAATGCTTAAGGGATTCTTTTTTCTAATTTAATAACAACTAAAATACACTTCAGTACCTGGTACATCTTAATATTTATATACCTGCTTGATGATGAGACAAAATTGTTCAGAACAGTAATTACTATCTTACCGTAAAATGTATATACTCAAAAGGAATATATTTTTAAAAATATAATGACTACCAAACTGGTAACTGATTTGTAATATAATACATTTACTCTATGGCATTTGATGTGGATTGTTTGTCAGCTAAGTTGATTGAGCAACAAAGAGAACTCTCTTTCCTCTTGGACTTTACTGACCACATACTCCTGGAAACTATTTCCCTGGGTTTTCATGTTCTCATTTGGTTCTCCTTCTACCGCTCTGAGGACCCTCCTTAGGCAAATTTTGTACAAGGAATGTTACATCCAGTAACTGTAAGTCTACCGCAAAGCTTTGTTCTGGGCCTTTTTCTCTTTATATTCTCCCATTTGTTAGTCTCATCAGCTCCCATAGATTCATTTATCATCTCTAAGCAAATAACTACCAGAATCATGTTTAAAAATCATTTCTCATTCTGGATTTTAAGTTCATCACCTCTTTGGCAGGAGGTGGGTGGCTTGCTTCATCTCTGTTCTTCTGAATTTGTGGTTTATCACTTCATTAATCAGTGTCCTAAAATCTTTGAAACTTTTCCTGTATAATGTTGTCGTTTATACAGTGATAATTTAATACATTGTACTCCTGGTTTCTCTCACTTCACTCTTTATCAGTTCATAGAGATCTTTTCACAATCTTCTAAAACTGTCCCTTTTATCATTTCTTATGGTACAATAATATTATATTAGGTTATATTTATATACTCCAATTTTATTTTGTCAGTTCCTTATAAGTGGATACTCCTTTATTTTCCAATTTTTGGCCACCATGGAAAGAGCTGCTATAATTATTTTTTTACATATGGATCATTTCTTTGATTTCTTTGGGCTATATGACTAGTAGTGTTTAGCTGAGTCAAGAATATGCAGTTTTGTAACTTTGTGATCTTAGTTCCAAATTCCTTTCCACAATGACTGGAACCATTTGTAACCACCATCAGTTATGCTGGTATGTCTATTTTCTCACAGCATCTCCAATATTTGTCATTTTCATCTTTTTGTCATCTTTGTCCATCTAATGGATATTTAAAAAGAACCTTAAAATTGCTTTACTTTTTATTTCTCAATGACTTAGACTTTTTTCATATTACTATTGATAATTGAGATGATTAACTCAGTTCCACTTGTGCAGTGATGAAGAGAGCCACTTACACCCAGAGAGAGAACCATGGGAATAGAATGTGGACCACAACATAGCATTCTCACTCTCTCTGTTATTTGCTTGCATTTTGTTTTCCTTCTCCGTTTTTCTTTTTCTTTCTTCTTGATCTGATTTTTCTTGTGCAACAAGATAACTATATAAATATGTATGCATATCTTGTATCTAACATGCATTTCAACATATTTAACATGTATTGGACTACCTGCCAGTTAAGGGAGGGGATGGGAGGAAAGAGGAGAAAATTTGCAACAAAAGGTTATGCAAGGGTCAATGTTGGAAAAGTTACCCATACATTGCTTTGTAAATAAAGAGATTTAATAAAATTTTTTTTAAAAAACATATTACTGTTGATAGGTGGAATATTGCCTGTTGATATCTTTTGACCATTTATCTATTGGGCAAAATTCTTATCATTTTACACATTTGAATCAGTAACACACACATATGTGTGCATACATACCTATATGTTTATATTTACAGATTTATATTTGAAGTGAAACCTTTATCAGAGAAACTTGTTATAAAGCTATTTTCCTTTTACCTATTTTATTAGTATCATTTTTCTAAAGATTTTATAGAGATGTGAAAGTAGGTATATGGGTGAGTAGTTACTGATGTCCTTTTGATCTCCCTATTTGGAGAACTTTTTTCTGGTTATTTGACATCGTTTCTTGTTAATATCTTGAAAATTGATTCTTCAGGATTTTCAAAATTGTGTCAGCTCAAGCACTAATTTCTTCTTTATCTGCTGTTGTCCAAATGTTCTTCTCGTCTTCAATTTCTTTAGTACTGTTTGTATTAGGTGTCTCTGGCACATCAGGGACTAAGTTGTTAAAATCCAAATGTGATAGCTCTGCTGTCATATGAATAAAAAATAATTTGCATAAAAATACTAAGCGATCTGTTCTATTTCTCATCTCTTTGTTGTCCTTCATCTAGTTTAATTCCCAAATGTCTTCATGTGATCTAGCTTAGTTAGATCTCATACCCTGGTTCCTTCAGACTTCTTGTCCTGTCTACTGCCCTTTATTGTTTTGTAAGATGAAATTCCCTATAATCCTCCACCATCCTGTTCTTTGAAATTTTACAACTGAGTTAATCTTCTAAGTCAGTGCTGTCTTTGACTGCCCTTCTGAGCTCTTTTGGAAGCCTTATTGTGGCAGTTACTCTCAGCTGGCTAAATTTCTGTTAGAAGTATGATAGACTTTGTTGGTCAGTTTTCCTTTATTCATTTTGCATTTTTGTTGTTGTTGTTGTTGTTGTTGTTGTTGTTGTTGTTTAGCTTTTATAGTTTTTTGACTAGGTAAAGTTAGAGCTATTATAATTGTTCTCAATGTCATTTCCTAATCTTTACTATTTCTTCTAATTTATTGTATGTTTTGAATTTTATCATAGCTAATCAATATTCTAACTATACACATCTGATTATTAGTGGATATAATTTTATATATTATAATATTAGCATCTCTATATATAATACTTGTAAATAGTATAAGGGTATCTTATTTGTAGAATTTCATGCAAGTTTATATATGAGAAGAACACCAAGAATAATAAAATGTTAGAGCCAAAAGGACTTTCAAGAACACCAAGTTCAAGTTCATCATTTACAGATAAAGGAAACTGAGGCTTATTAAAGTGAATCAATCTATGTGTATTTATTGAATGCTTACAGTATGCCTGGTGCTCTGGTGAATACTGATGATATGAAACCAAAAGTGAAAAAGTTCCCTCAAGGAACTTAAAGTTTAAGTGAGAGAAATGACATATATTCCTATGTACAATGAATACAAACCTAATTATAAAATGCAGAGTTGAGAGGAAAGTATCTCCAGCCTGTGCAAAGGCACTGAAATAAGAGATGGGAGCATTATATGCAAGGAATAGCTAAATGGATGGTTTGCCTGGACCATATAGTGTGTGAAGAGGCCTAGAATAATGTGTAATAAGCCTGGAAAATTAGATTGGAGCCAGATTGTGAGGGACCTTAAATGCCTCTCCAGAGTTTCTATTTTATGCTAGGTTGGTAAGAGGGACCCTACCAGAGCTTTTGGAGCAGGAAAATAGTGTAGAGAAACCTGGACTTTAGGAAGATCATTCTGGCAGCTGTGTGGAAAATGGATTGGAGAAAAGGAGACATTTGAAGCAAGAATACTAATTAAGAAAAACTGCAGGAACTTCTGGCCTCAGCAGGGTCTATGTCTCCTCCAATTCAAAGCTAAAGTCAGGTCCAACAGGCTCATTTAGTCGTGGCACCCTATTGGCAACAATCTAAAGGAGATGTCAAAGGTACATCTCTATGAAAAGTTAAAAAAAAAAATAAAGGCAAGAAAAAAATGTATCCTAAAACATAACTTTAAAAATTTTTGAGCAAAATACTGAACCAACAGTTTAGTTTTCCATACTCTCCCACTGAGATAAAATTATAACCCCAAATTTTGGCATTCAATTACATAGAGAAAAAAAAATACTTCTGCCAATTATTTGAGCCTATCACTTATTGATGTTTTTCCTACAATATGTACTTCTGGGCACTATGGAACAGATTAATGGACTTACCCAGGTAGCATGGCATAGTTGGATAGATGTCTGAACCTGGAGACCAACAAGAGATGGGGATACAAAAACAAAAGGCAGAAAGTCCTTGCCCTCGAGGAGTTTACATTCCCTTGGGGCCAGGACTGAGGGAGGAAATGCCACACTTTCACAGATAAGTAAATGCAAGGTATATGCAAAATTAATGCAAATTTTTTTCAGAAAGGGCAGGCTAACTACTGAGAAAAATAGAGAAGGCCTCTTGAAAGAGATGGTACAGTTCATTATTAAATACACCCAACCAATAAAAATTTGGCTTTAAAATATAAGGAAAAGGAGATGATTTTTAGCCAAACCTTGAAGGAAATTAGCTAAGGCTTTCAAGGTTCATAGGTAAGGAAGGAAAGCATTCCATGCATTTTGAGCAGCCAGTACAGAGGTACCAATGGATTTATGAGATGGAATATTGTTTACAAGAAACTACAAGCTGTCCAGTTTGGTTGTAATATAGAGTTCATGAAGGGGAATAATGTGAATTGGAAAGATAGGTTCAAGCCAGATTGGAAAGACTTCCAAATACCAAACAGAAGAGTATGTATTTTATTCTGGAGGCATTGGGGAGCCACTGAATCCATCAGTCAGCAGATATTTACTTTGCATTTCAGATCTTAATGGTCATTTCTATAGGAGCATGTCATCCTGTTGAAAAGAGTATAGTCAATTTATTCTAGTATTGATCACCATACACTTGTGATTTGCTTAAGGTATTAGCTCCCCAAAGAATGAGCTATGTGAGTTTGTGAGTGGGGATGATAATCTTGACTGGAACAAGGGTGTATGTGTAACAAGAAATAAGGTTAATTGGAGAATTTAGCCTTGATAGGGGCCAGTTTAGAAACATTTATGGGCATAATGGACTTGCTACCCCACTGAAACCTAGAAAGTCAAAAGTTAGCAAAGGCTAAAAGACACACTTAGGAAAGAAAGGGAAAAGCTTTCTGATACAAAATAGACATTCTCCACCTTAGAAAGGGTGGAGGTGTGAATATCTTAATAATTATAAAAAAGCCAGCTAGATCAGGAATATTCTTCTAGACTTAAAATTCATTCACACCTTTGTTCCTAATCACTCATCTGCAGAAATCTCCCTTAGGAGTAGGGAAAGTGAAAAATGAATGAACTGAAAGTAATAACCCTAAGGCAATATAGAGTGGCTCTTGGAGAGAAAGGATTTTTGAACCAGGAAAAGAAGCAAACTATCTCTCATCTTAATAGCCCTAAGGCTCTATGGTAGTGAAAGGATAGAACCTTAAGCTAATCCTAGGTTAAGTATGTTTGCCCAAAAACTGAAAAAAATTCAAGTTCCCCAGCCCATCCAGTGGCTGGAGGTAGGAAAAAAGACCTCAAATGACTATCTAAGACCCGGCTAGGAGACTAGGAAATAAACTTGTCCAATAGAGCTTCCACACTCTGACAAGGCACTAGTCACCAAGGGACCTTCTTGTTCTAGTCCACCAACAAGAGAGGCAACAGCCAAGAGTGTCCTGCTTAACCCAGCCCAGCCCAGCAGCAGGTTGTCCCAGAGTGTGTACAAAGCATCACTCCTTTGAAGAGCCAAGCCAGTTGAGCATCAAAATAATGTAATAAAGTTCATGAGAATGTTCTGGAAAGAAAATGAACATCTCAAAGCCTTTTGGTTGTGGAGTTGTTAGTTGCTGTCACCATGTATGTTCTCTGTATATGTGCCTATTATTGTACCATAAGATTGCAATTTTTCCTCTTTCCTGGACTCCAAGTCTGTTTGTGAAAAAGTATGCCCCAGATGTTTAATGAGAAAGCTTTGTAACCATTGTCATTGTTTCATTTGAGAAAATGCATTTGCCTAGAAAACCAAATCTACTGGCTCATTAAGAGAAAGCACATGGTAGGGGCTCCTGTATGAGTGTTCAAGAGAATAAATACCCATATGTAGAGTCCTGGGAGTAATAACAGTCACCCCTCTTAGGGACTCAACTCACTAGTGATGGTATAACTGGGTTGAGTGAGCTCTGAAGAAGTAGTACACAGGTTTTTAAATATAAAAGTGACACATTTCAGTCAATCAATCAATAGCCACTTATTAAGTATCTATTATGCATCAGGTGCTGTACTAAATACTGGTTCAGTGCATCTTACCAAAAATTTCTAACTCCTAAGTATTGTGCTAAGTACTAAGAATTCAGGGCCAAAAAGGAAAGTGTCTGCCCTTGAGAGTTTATTCCCACAAGAGGAAAGAATGTTTACTTAGATATGTTTATGTAAAGCAATTGTAGGGACTGGGAATAATATTATACAGTTAGTAACATTTAACTTGAGCCTTGAAGGAAGCTAATTATTCCAAGAGAAAGAAGTAGAAAATAGAGAGCCTTCTAGCTAGGGGTGAGGGGGTGGAGGGGTGAGTGGGGGAGTTGAATAAAGACATGAAGATAGAAGATGAAAGGTCATATATGGAGAACAGCAGGCAGGACAGTTTGACTATTACATAGGACTTAATGTGGAGGAGTGGAGTCATAGGAGTTAGAAGAATAAGTTAGATCCAGGAGTGACTAGAGAGATGGCTTCTAAATGTTATTACTCTCATTTTATAGGTGAAAAATCCTCACTTCAAGGGGAAAAATTATCATTTGGGGAAGAAAACAGGGGGGAAGGGACACAGTTGATAAATAAAAGACTGGATTTAAATCTAAGTATTCCAACTACAAATACTGTTCATTTTCACAGAATCACAAATTTTGAGAATTGCTTCCTATGCAAAAAGAACTCTTATGCAAAAGAAACTTCTTCCCAATGCATACCGCTAAACTAATAATCAACAAGTGGTCATCCAGCCTCCACTTGAAGAACTGAAGGAGAGGGAAATTTTCATCTTTAGAAGAAAGCGATTTCACTTTTAAACAGCTTTCATCATATGGAAATTGTTCCTGCATCAAGATTAAATTGAACTCTTCCACTTCCACTCATCATCATTCCTGTTCTTGCTTCATTGATCATATACAGCAATTTGAATTTTAACTCTTCTACTTGATGGCCCTTCAAATACTTGAAGCCAACCATCTTGTTCCCTCAGTGCCACCCAAATCTTTTCATCTCCAGGTTAAACATATCTGTTCCTTGAGCCAATCCTCATCTATCATGGATCCAGGGCCTTTCACCATAATCCACCAGGTACTCTGAGCCAGTCAAATGATTAATAAAAACAATCTGCTCTGGTTAGCAGCTCAGTCTCAGTTCCAAGCCTCTTTTGGCTTGTCTTGACACTCAGACTTAGAGTCTGCAGAGTCACAGGAAAACTGGATGACTAGAGACTGAGAGTCCCATATTTGGCTCTGTCACTAGTTGCATGGCCTTCGGCAACTTAGATATCTATAAAATGAATGTATTGGGTTAGATGATCTCTCAATCTCTCCCAGTTCTGACATTCTAAAAGTTTATCCACCTGTAATACAGTTTCCCTTCCCCCCTGTTTTCTTCCCCAAATGATAACTTTTCCCCTTGAAGTGAGGACTTTTTTCTTTCTTGCTCTGTCACTCTGGCTTAAATCCCAGGTTTCCTGCTTTGACCAAGACTTACAGAGGCCTTTGCCTCCTTTGGACACTTACAGCTTCTTAAACTATAACACCCTGAAATGAACTCAGTACTCCAGGTGACACTTAGCAAGAGCAGAATATCATGATGCTATTGTCTCCATATTCAAAGAAGTTGTGTACATCTTAATGTAGCCCAAGGTTCCATTAGTTTTTTGGATTCGTGTCATATTGTTGATTCATTGAGATTGGTCCACTAAAACCCATAGGTCATTTTCAGAATAACTGGTTTCATCTCATACTTGTGAAAGTGATTTGGGGTACCCAAATATAAGGATTTTTAATCTATCTCTATTGAATTTCATCTTATTAGATTCAGCTTAAAGCTTTAGCTCACCAGGATCCTTTTGTGTCTTAACTCTGACATCCACTTTATCAGCTCTCTTTTCCAGTTTGCATCATCTGAAAATTTGAATAACTTCCCACTAATATCTTTATTCAATCCATTCCTAAAAATGTTAAACAACACAGGACCAATTTCTATAGATTAATATTTATCTGATAGTTTAATTTTAAGTATATTTTTCTGGCCTGTTTCTCCAACAAATACATCAAGTTGCTTTGGGTAGGTTCATCCATCTTTTACCTGCAGAGATACCTTGGTATTTATCTGTGTACTAGGAGACATGGTAAATAATCCCTCTGCTATTAACTAAATTAAAAAAAGTCCTTCTTATTGGTAGCCACCCCCAGCACCTCAGTATTAAATAGGGAAAGAAACCCTGGATTGGAGGTAGGAAGAAGCAAAGTAAAGAATGCAGTTCTTTCTTCCATTTCAGTATTGTTCATTTTCACAGAAGTGGCTTCAGGTGCATAAAACAAGCATTCCCTCAGCAGTTGCTTGTTAGTGTAATAAAGTCATCAGAGTTTTTAAGATATATTGTGTTCTCATGATGAAAAATGAATGGAATGCTCCTTCATTTTGCTAATGCAGTCTGAAAGGACATACCCACTCATGGGAAAATAATTCAGATATCTAAGTGCATGCTTGTGCTGCTCAGCCTTTCAACAAGACCCTTATTTACTTCTGAAGAACTCTCCTCCCAGGGTACACATTGGAGAGCAATTACTACTTACAGCACCATAAATCTATGCACAGAGAGGGAGCTAATTTTTTAAAGATTAAAATGCAACTTTTTTTTGAGAGGGGATGGTCTGAACTTGATTTCATTAGTCAAAAGGAACTTCTAGTATGGAAAACCTAGCTACCTATGCAGAAATAGAATTAGTTCTGCTATGTAACACACATTTTAGAGCTATTTTGTTGAGTATTTTTTAACCCAATATATTGCTGAATACAATATATATATAAAAGAAAATTGGGTCTTCAGTCATCTGTAATGCTAAAAAGTTTCCCTCAAGTTTCTACTTTTCTTGGTACAGTTGGGTCTATCAACTAACATCAGCCAATGTTGAAAGGTTGCAGTCAGTATTCAGGATTGCCACATAAAGGAAGCATGAACTACCTGATACACTCAGCCAGTCAAATGGTCAATAAAAACCTGAATAGCAAGTCAACCTCAATTACAGGCTTCTTTTTGACTTGTCTTGACATTAAGAATTGGAACCTTCATAGTGGCAGGAAGACTGGGTGTCTGGAGGCTTGAGTCCTACATTTGATTCTGTCACTAGTTACTTGCCTTAGGCAACTTACTTATCTGTAAAATGAATGGATGAGCTCTAAATCCTTCCTCTTTCAAACATTCTATGAATCTGTAATCCAGTTTCTCCTCCCCCAATCCTTTCCTTCTCCAAATGAATATTTTTCCCCTTGAAGTGATAACTTCTTTTCTTGCTCTGCCACAAGGGCTTAAACCCTAAATTTTGGGCTTTGACCAAGACATATGATGTCCTACAAATATGGAATTACAATATAACCTAAAATCATATGTTAGTTTTTAATTCCTATAGTTACCTAGATCTCAGATGTACAAGGGGCACCAATTTTTATTGTCAGCTCCCTCCAGAAAAGCAATTTAATAAGTCACTGTTTCTTAAAGTGTGGTCCAGGGGGCCTCTGGATGTCCCCAAGACCCTTTCAGGAGGTCTGCTAGGCCAAAACTATTTTCATAATAGTGCTAAGATATTTTAATTTCTAATATGGTAAATATTGAGAAATATAATCCACATAACAAAAGCTCTTTGGGGGTTCCTGAATAATTTTTAAGAATCTAAAGTGGTCTTGAGACTTTCAAAACGTTTGAGAATTGCTGATATAGATAATTAAAGCCCTGTATAAATTCCAGCTCCTCCTCCTAGCTCCTACTAATTTGCCAAAGAGTTTCAGTCTGACAGTGAAGTGAAACACCCAGGCTGATAAAAATTATGGATTATTGAAGTATTATAGTCTTTATGAAATCTGGCTTGCCAAGAAAACATGTAGGCATTAAGAAATCGAATGCTTTTTTTTCCTTTAGAAATCCCCACCTCCAGATATGATTCTTTAAATCTTTTTTTTAAATGCAGTATTATTTGGTTATCTATTGGTTCACCATCATCACCCAGCATAATAGACTTCTTTTTCATAAAGAAATTAGGCATTAGTTCCTTTTAAATTGGTGCTGCAGTTCAGACCTACAAATTAGCATGTACAATTCTAAATCTAACTTTATATATCTCTATTTTGTGTGCAAGCCTTAAAATGATCTTGGCTCCTTTTATAAGAAAATTATTCTACTTACTGGTGCTGAAACTGAAGAGTCGGGCCATTTTATTTCTATTTTTCCTTTCGAAAAAGCAAGCAGTATTAGGAGACAGATAATTTCTAAAACTATCATTTTAAAATTTGCCAAAAGGAGATAGAAAAGTGTAGTATTAAACATCTTAGAGTAGAGGCAAAAATCCCAGGCTGAGAGTCTGGAAACCTGGGTTCTAGACAAGAGTCCACCTGTATTAGTTTTATCCTATTCTTTTAGGCCTAAGTTCCTTCTTCTTTTTTTTTTTTTTTAAAGACCTAAGTTTCTTTACCTTTAAAACACTGGCTGTCAGAACACTTATAATACAGAATATAGCAGCAAAAACATTGTAAATGAGCTGGATACTCTTTAATTGGGGAGTAGTTTAAAAAATGGTTGTAATGAATATTGTGGAATACAATTGAGACAAGAAATTACGACAAGAATTCAAAGAAATATGGAAAGATTTAAATAAACTGATCCTGAGCAAAATAAGCAAAATCTGGACGACAGTATACATGACTAGAGTTATATAAAACAGGGCTTCTAAAATTTTTTCCACTTGCAACCCCTTTTTGCTGGAGAAATTTTTATGTGACCCCAGAGATATATATATATATGAAATAAGTATATAATTCAAACATTTATTGATAATAAATCATAATTTCACAACCCCCACATTCAGTTAAGCTTTGATATAAATTAACACAATGCAAATTGATTGATCAGTATGAGAACCACAAATCAGATGATGGTATAAATGTTTCTTCTCTTGGTAGAGAACTGTGGATACAGACTATTGCATCTGCTGTCCAGACATTGGATTATTGTTGTTGTTGTTTCCCCTGAGGCAATTGGGGTTAAGTGACTTGTGTCACATAGCTAGGAAGTGTTAAGTGTCTGGGATCATATTTGAACTCAAGTTCTCCTGACTTCAGGGCTGGTGCTCTGTCCACTGGACCACCTAGCTTCCCCCATTATTGCTAATGGATTTTCCTTAATTGTTTTTTTTTTTTTCCATCATTGTTGTTAAAGGAGAATTCAGTGAGAAAGCAGAGGAAGATATATTGGAAAATTATTACGGTGCAAGAAACAAATGTCAATAAAAGTTTTAAAAACAAAATAAAATGAGAAACTTGGACCAGATGATACCTAAGGCTCCTTTCAGATAAAAAACATTTATGAGTCTGTGATCTATATTCATCATTGGAGCAAGGATCCTAGCATAATGCTTTTATAATCCCAGGACCCCTGACTTAACTACATTTTTTATCTACTAGTGCTCTCTGCAGTGAGCTGCATACAAGAAGCACTTAATAAATCATTGCCAAATTGAATGAATGAATGGATAAGAAAGTAATTATTAAAGCTTATTGTGTAGCAAGAATTATACTTAAAAAGAGAAAAATGCCTACCTTTAAAGAACTTACATTTTACTTGAATATAACAAATAAGAGAACTGAAGTCTCTATTCCAACCAAACTCAACCAATATTTTCTGGGTTTTTTGACATTTCTTTTGTTGTTCCCTTTACCTTGATATTACACACACACATACACACACACACACACCTTGAAATTCTATCTTTTAAAGCTATTCTCTGATATTACCTCTTCTATGAACCTTTCCCAGGTCCCTCATATGGAAGTTTTCATCTATAAGTTAAAAGGAAAGATCCTTTGTTCCTTAGGGTACAGGATATTAATATTAATAGTTCTTCTTTAATATCATTTCCACTAAATCATATCAAGTGCATGGCAAAGAAAAATTATAAACTAATTCACAGGAGCCAGATTCTGAAGAATATCAAAAGCCAAATATGGGAGCCATTGAAAGCCTTTGTTTTGGAATCAGTAGTTTCCTTGCATTCATTAGAGCAGTGTGAGAAGAGTAAAATATGTAGGTTTACCTTCGGGGCCTTTTTCTTAGTTCTCATTGGTGTTCCGATCCCTCAGATTCCCTCTCTCATCTGAGAAAGCTTTAAAACATATGTTAGAAGGAAAAGAGAAAAGAGAGGCAATGTGTATTCAAGAAGGAGATGTGATTGTGTGTGTGTGTGTGTGTGTGTGTGCATTTATTTCAATGCCTTTGAACAATATTAATTGGAAAAATAAAAAAAAGACAAAATAACTTAAAGTGTCAATTTTCTCTAAATTAAAGGTGGCAAACTTTGGCTCACACCATGGTTTGCTGACCCCTGCCCTAAATCATGTAACATTAAATAATAAGAAACATCACAAATTATATATAAAACATACAGTATATACAGTCATATATGGGGATTAAAATGGACCTTAAAAATATTGTTGCATTTTATTTTTAGATTGTAGTAATAAGAATAGATAGCATTAATATAGTACTTTTCAATTTTGAAAAATGCTTTACATGTTTTATCTCATTTAATCTTCATAAAAAACTCTGTGAAATTGGAGCAATTATTATCCCCATTTTAGAAAATGATGAAACTGAGATTGAGAGAAGTAAGTTTCTGAGGCAAAAAGATTTCCCGATTCTCAATCAACTCAATCCAACATGCCCCTTAGCTGCCTTTTCCACTGCCTAATTTCTGGCATAGAGTTGACCCTAGGTTTTTGAAAATTTGATCAACAGAAGACAAGCTCTGTCAGGTAGTTCTTGCCAAGTTAGAAGGCCTAGTAACCAATTCTTTGTCTGTTATCTTAGTACCAACCCCAAATCAGAGAGGCATATTTCAAAGATCCCAGAAAGAAGAATTTTTCAACCATAGACATTCTTGAAAGGTCTCATGTGAACTAATAGCAGTTATAATATGCATCAATGAAAAGAATAATAATATACATCAGTGGAGAGAATAGCCACGTGGATAAATACATCCTTGAAGTGTTGATATTGGACAATGAATTAATACAAAAAGCACTTATTAAGCTCTTATTTTGTGCCAGCTATTCTACTAGGCACTAAAATACATATACAACCAATTAAGACAGTCCCTGCCTTTCAGGAGCTTTCATTCTAGTGGAGGAAAATGATGCATTAAGATCAGCTAAGAAACAAGAGGAAGCATGTATACACAAGTGGCAGCCTAAAGTAGAGATTTGGTTCTAGATAAAATAAAATAATAGCTTTTTTTTCAGAGTCCAGATCTAAAGGACAGAATCTGAGCCTCTCAGGAGAATGGGATAAGAGGGTGACCCAGATAAAGGCAGTTCGTGTTTTATATCTTGAACTATCACTAAGAGATTAATTGATTTGATTTATGACCCCCATTTACACAGAGAAATAATTCATACTTTAAAAATTAAATGATTGGAATAAAATGATATTTTAAAAGAATGCTCTAAGTTTTTAAGTTAAAAAAAATTGAGACGATGTTTACCTTTCAACAGCTATATATATTTATTTGTTTAAACCCAGGTCTATGGTTTCTATTATGTATGGAAACTCTCACTACCATGTTAGCTCATCTGAAATTTATAGTTTAGAGAGTTGCCTGTGGCACTAAAACATTCAGCAACTTGTCTATGGTCACAAACCCAGCCTGTGCTGGCAGCAGATCATGAATCTCCTTCTTTCTGATTATGCCATGCTGCCTTCTAGTAAAAATATGGCCAGATAAATATAAAGGTATATATTTATGACTATGGTTAATGACTAGAAGGACTCTTCAATAAGAACAAATATTCTTAAAATTATGTCTTTAGAATGAGTCCATTGTAAACATTAAATGCTCTGTTTCAATCATCTTTTATAAAATAAATAGAATTTTAATTCTGGTGAATATCTCACCTGTTTTGATGTTCAAATGGACTTTTCCTTTTCTTTTCATTAAGAACCATTTATATAAGAATTTAGGAAAACAAATGAGTTATTAACTGAGCATAGAAAAAGTCCCTTAGTATATATAAAACTATTTTAGAAACCTGGAAAGTCCTTCAAACCCTCAGTTTTTATGTCTTATTGACCTATAGCCCCAATATTGTGGAATATTTCTGAGGTGAAGGCAAGTTTTTGTATAGAATTATTGAATTCTTCCCTGCTGGTGAAGTGCTTGCCAGTAATGATTAAAGTGGTCTGTGACAAAGACTTATAAATGTGTGAAAAGGCAGCAACAAATATGCTTGATCTGGAGAGAGGTAGCAATATGGCTTGTGATGTTTGCCTGAGCCTTTACTGGCAAAAAGAAAAACTAAAAGGAAATATGCATAATGTCATTTAGGAAGCCTTTGAAAAAACATGGGTTTATTCATCCTGACTTCAATGGGATTTTCTCAAAGCTTATTTTCTACTTTTGAGAAGTTAATTAGGAAAAATGGGGGGGGGGGGCAGAGAAATCATCCAGCATTTTATGTGATCTTAATTTAAGTTCAGAATTTCTGTTCTGAGATACATGCTGTCCATATTGTTGTTGAAAAAGAAATTGGAGATTCATTTTAAAAGACCACTCTTCATTAATCATGAACTGAACACCAGTTGCTGCTAGCAGCTTCAGTTGGTGCTGAGAGGAAGTGGATAGTGTCAAGTTTTATTCATTAATCTAGTTGCTTTCCTAGGCTCTTGCAGCTTGGGTGGAGGAGTTATTCACTAACATGGGACTCTCTACCTGCTGTTCCATTGCACTGAGGCGTGTTTTAGAGCTCCAGAAGGAATTTTCAGTTGTCAAAAAATGTTGTGTGATCACCTACCAGTTTGGTATATGCATGTCAGATTGCCTTGAGAGGTTACATGAAAGAATATGAAAAGAGTGATCATAGAAACACAAAGTGGCTTCCCATACCCTGTAGGTTAAAATACAAAATACTCAGCCTGCCATTCAAATTCTACAATCTGACTCCTACCAATTTTTCATGCACCCTTTAGTCCATTCAAATTGACCCACAAGCTATTTATTCTCCATACTCATTATCAATCAACTAACATTTATCGTGTTCCTACTGTGTAACAAGAAGTTAGTTAGCTATTGGTGAGAGCAAGAAGAAAATAAGTGGAAAAACTAATGAGACTCCTTAGGCTTCTATTTTCTGTCCCCTTCACAAACCATATTCCTTTCACAACTCTAATTCATGAAATCCCTAGCTCACTTCAAAACCTAGCTCAAGTGTCACATCCTACCTAAGGTCTTTCCTGATCCCTTTAGTTGCTAGTACTTATTTTTAAAATATATTTAAATATAATAATAATAGATGTTTATTAGTAGTTTTTTCATCTAATTTATTACATAATAGTCCTTCCCTCTTCTCCAAGACAGTGAGAGCATAAAACAAAACAGCAAAATGTATCAAAAAAAAAAACTATATCAAAAAAGTTTTAAATATATGCTATATTACACGCCCGTGAACCTTCTCCCTCTGCAAAGGAATAGGGTTGGGTATCCTTTCATATTTCTTCCTTGGGGTCATACTTGCTTCTTTATGATACTGCAACATTCACTTTCTTTTTTTTTTATTATTATAATAACTTTTTATTGACAGAACCCATGCTAGGGTAGTTTTTTACAACATTATCCCTTGCACTCACTTCTATTCCAATTTTTCCTCTCTCTCTCTTCACCCCCTCCCCTAGATGGCAAGCAGTCCTATATATGTTAAATATGTCGCCAGTATATCCTAGATTTAATATATGTGTGCAGAACCAAACAGTTCTCTTGTTGCACAGGGAGAATTGGATTCAGAAGGTAAAAATAACCTGGGAAGAAAAACAAAAATGCAAACAGTTTACATTCATTTCCCAGTGTACTTTCTTTGAGTGTAGCTGCTTCTGTCCATCATTGATCAATTGAAACTGAATTAGGTCTCTTTGTCGAAGAAATCCACTTCCATCAGAATACATCCTCATACAGTATCGTTGTTGACGTATATAATGATCTCCTGGTTCTGCTCATTTCACTTAGCCTCAGTTCATGTAACTCTCTCCAAGCCTCTCTGTATTCATCCTGTTGGTCATTTCTTACAGAACAATAACATTCCATAACATTCATATACCACAATTTACTCAACCATTCTCCAATTGACGGGCATCCATTCATTTGCCAATTTCTAGCCACTACAAAAAGGGCTGCCACAAACATTTTGACACATACAGATCCCTTTCCCTTCTTTAGTATCTATATGGTATAAAGTTATTTTATTAAAAGCATATTCTGATCTCTTTTCACTTTAGGTTTACCTTATGGATGGGAGGAAGCTTACACAGCAGATGGAATCAAATACTTTATCAAGTAAGTCCAAGTATCCCAACCAAGTCAGCACTTTTTTTCCACATCTGGAGCAAACCTGGCAGTCGCAGACAATCAGCAAAACTAAAACATCCTCCCAAGCCCTCTAAGAGGTTACAAAAATTAGTAACAAGAAGTGAAGTATCACCAGTTTTATATTCTGCATGATTTATGTGCTGATACTGAAGAACTCATGTAGGGGAAGGTCTAGGAAGAGTTCCAGAGGAAACCACACACACATACACACACACACACAAAATGGAGATGAAATTACCAACCCCACCTCATGTTAACCACCTGAACTCAAGAGTTAAGATGATCAATATCTTTTTTAAATACATTATCTATTGATAATGTATTTTTAAAAGATATTGATCTATTGATCTAATACATCTATTGATGTATTTTGTTTTTTACATCACCAGAATTTCTCCCAGTATCCCTCCTCCTTTCTCCTCCTAGAGAGCTATCCTATAAAACAAAACAAAAAGATTTAATTGAAAAGGAGAAGAAAGACTTTTTTTAAGTAGAAAAACAATACATTAAAAAAAACTCTGAAAATAGATGCTATATTTTATATACATGGACTTAGCTCTTCAAAGGTAGTGGTACAGGGTTCAATCACTCTCCTTTTTAATACTCTCTTTTTTCTAATTTCCCATGATACTGTTATTTTCTGATTCTCCTTATACCAATTAGAGTATTCCTTCTCGGTCTTCTTTGATGGATTTTTATATAGATCTTACCCACTAGTGGTGATTGTACTCCAGGACTCTGTCCTGGGCCTTCTTTTTCTTCTTCTTTACAATTTTCATTAGTCATCTCATCAGCTCCCATAGATTGAATTATCATCTCTATGCTGATGAATCTCAAATCTACTTATTGATCCCTAGCTTCTCTGCTTACCTCCAGGCTCTGTTCTCCAATTGCTTATTGGATATCTTGAACTGTCTTAAACTCAACATCTCCAAAACTGAACTCATTATCTTCCCACTCCAAAACCTTCCTTCTTTAATTCCCCTATCACTCTGGCGGGTACAACCATCAGTCACCTAAACTTGAAATCTAGCTGTCATCAATCCTGATTGCCTTACCAAAATAAATAAATAAATAAATGAAATAAAAAATAGGGGGGGAACCCTACTATATTAGGGGAGTAAAAACAACTATACAGAAATAAGAGTTGTACATATATAGAAACAAAGCTTTTCCTTGTATCTCCAGCAAACTTAGCATATGACAAATGCTTAATAAATTCTTATTGATTATATTCCCATATCTCTTCTTTCAAGCCATGATTGTTTTTTATAATTTTACAAAATTCATTTATTGTTCCGGGGTCCTTTATGTTGCTGTAATTGGGTATATTATTTTCTTGATTTTGCTTTCTTTACTTTGCATCAGTTTTTTTAAGTTTATCCACGGTTCTCAATATTCTTTATGTTTACCATTTTCTACCACATATTCTATTCACATACTACAGTTTGCCCAAATTATGGGCAGCTACTTTGCTCCTGAATTTTTACTATTACAAAAAGTGCTCCTGTCAATATGTTGATATATGTGAGAACTTTCTTTTTAAAAGATTAATATCTAAAGGAAAAGTGATGTCATCTTAAATACCTCCAGTGCATTAATGTGGAAGCCATTGACTATTGGGATACTCATAAAAGTAAGTCTAGTGCTTGTTGATTCCCACAGTTAGGCCTTTCCTAACCTTTTGAGTAAGTATTTACTAAGTACCTACTATATGCTAAGCAAATAGCAAATACTATCTCATTAGGTCATGAATTTGGGATCAATCTAGTGGGAATTTCTTGATCTTTTGAAGCATAAATATTTCTTTAAAGTCCTCATTGCAAAAGTCTCCTTGCTTTTATTCATCCCTTTTATGAAATTGTCCTCATTAGGATTTTTAATTTTTTGTTTATAATGGTAAACTCTAAAACATTAATTCTGCTGTTTTCTTTCCTGTGTTGATCCATGTTTGAAGAGTTTGAAAGTGAACTCTCCTAAAATACTTATATTAGATAGATGTCCTGTGTCTCCTTTTGAGAAAATTTCATTTGCCAGACTTAGGGGCAAATATAAAAATAAATATTTGATGGGGCAAAAAAAGGTCTCATCTGTGAGCCAAGAAAATCTCAATTCAAGTCTTGCCTCAGACTTATCTATCTGGCTTGGTGACATGGCGAGTCTGTGACATGGACTTGCCACTAAAATTTTCAAATTTCTTGCTGAGACTTTAAAGAACAGAAAATGTAGTAGGTTTCTACACTGAGTTCTTAATGGTCCAAACCAAAAATTTATATGCAAATTTTCATGATTAGCAGTATAGTAATGAATTATTTTAGGCATGGAAACTCCTAAAACCATGTCTATAGCATGAGATTAAATTGGCATCAGAATAGGGAGTACCCACAACAATGAGACCACAGTGATTTAAAGGATGCATAGATAATTATATCCCACTAAAGTCCAGCTCTGATGCTTCATTGTGGCTTAGAAGTAACCCTTAATTCTCAAAGACTGTGCTAGTGGAGTGTAAGCTCTAAAAGGCTGAAGTAATCTCAAAAAAGCTTTGAGTAAAGGTTCAGCCTTAAACTATGCCTTTTGTATGAGGACCAGCCTTGTTGAGTAAAAGGAAAAACATTACTGGTTTTGCCATAGGGTGATGAAGCTTTCAGTCATGACTTATATCCTCCCTGTTTTTCTCCCTCCTTCCCTCCCTCCCTCTCTCTTTTTCTTTCTTCTTTCCTTCCTTCCTTCCCTACCTTTCTCCTTCTATCTCCTTCATTTCATTCTTCTTTTTTTCCTTCCTCTCTTCCTCCCTCCTTACCTGTCTTCCTTTCTTCCTGTGTTCCTTCCTTCCATCTTTCCTTCCTTTCTTTCCCTTCTTCTTTGTTTCCTTCCCTCCTTCCTCCTTTCTTCCTTTCTTGCTTCCCTCTTCTCTTCCTTCTTTCCTTTCTTTTTTCTCTCCTTCTTTATTTCTTTCCTTTCTCTCTTCTTTCCTTCCTATCCTCCTTTCTTTTCTTGAATTTTAATTAATTTTTTTCCAGTTAACAAACATTTATTCTTTTTTTTCCTGAATCCTTTCCCTATTCTGAAAAAAGAAAAACAGAATCTTTATAACAAATATGTACAGACCAAAAAGAAAATGAATTCCCTCATTGCCCATGTGCAGAAATGTACATTTCAATTTTATTCAGAATATTTATTTCATCTCTTTCCTGCCAGGAGACAGGGAAAATGTTTCATCATCAGTCAACTGGAGCCATAGTTCATTGTTGCATTGGTCAGAGTTTTTTAGCCTTTGAAACTTATTCATTTTTATAATGTTATTATACATTCCCTCCTCCTAGTTCTATTTATTTCCCTCTGCATGTAGGTCTTCCCAAGTTTTTTACTTCCCAAGTAATCCATCTTATAAAGATGGAGTAGTCTGCATCAGTGATAGATATTCCCATGTGGCGAAAAGCCCAACTCCTTGAAGTATTAACAACATAGAAACAAGTGGTCATATGTATATTGAAAATTAGGAGGCAGCACTATATCAAGAGTCCTGGGGTCTGGAGTCAGGAAAACTTGAGTTCAGATCTAGCCTCAGAAACATGCTAGCTATGTGACCCTGAGCAAGTCACTGTTTGCCTCAGTTGTTTTAACTATAAATGGGGTTATAACAGCACCTGCCTCATGGCTGTTTTGAGAAACAAATAAGATATTTGTTAAAAAAAAAAAAAAAAGTGTTGAGTTCAGTACCTGGCATACAATAGGCTCTGTATAAATGTTTATCCCTTCTCTTCTCCTAACATACAAGCTCCAGATACACGTTCAGATGGACCCATGACCCCAAATGTTTGGTTTGCAGATGACAATCCATCTCTCCCTGATTACATCCAATGCAAATCCTGTCTCTGCCTTCCCAGAGTAGACCATCTAACATGGTTTAAAGAAGGTTCTTGCTCTCTTAAGGTATTTTGAGGATATTTATGGTGCACTCGCTTTGTCCACCTATTATCCCTCCCTCTCCCTGGTGACCCTCTCATCTTATTTTTCACTCATTCATTTCCCTGTTGCCATCCCTCACTACAGTTTCTCTTCATACTTTCTCTTTTGTTACGGTCTGTAATCAACCAGTCAATACATATTTATTTAGCTCCCACTATGTGCTAAGTACTGAGTATACAAATAAAGGCAGAAATATGGACCCTGCCCTCAAAGAGCTCAGTCTAATAAGAGAGGCAACATGCAAGCAATTCTGTATGAATAAGCTGTATTTATTATAGATTACATGTACCTATTATCCCTCCTGTATCCCATCTTTGTGATGCTCATTTGCAGTTCTGTTGTGTTCATGGCTTGCAACCGTGCAAGAAAGCACACTTTACAATCAGCATGGTGACAGATATCAGAATTATAGGCATGGTGGAAAGATTGACAGTAATATGCCTTTAGTTGACAGTTATTTGAGGAAAGACTAAGAGCAAAGCATTACTAGGCTCGGGTGGGGGTGAGGGGACTGCCAAAATGTTTTGCTTTTTCCTTCTCCCACCCACAAAACCTTCCAAGAGGTTTAGAAAAGGGTTACTAAGTAAGGACATACCATATGCATTATGTAGAGAAGAAGGATGCTTTTTGAGCTTAAGGACCAACAGTATAATTAGTACCATATGCAATTCTTAACAGCCTCTTAGACATCCTTACATCTTCCTGCCTCTTCAGTGAGTGATAGCTGTAGAACTAATATGAACTAGCATTGGAAAAGTAATTTTAAATTTGGAGTGCTCCTTACAGATGTTTTCTCATTTTTTTCCCCTTACAATAACCTTGTGAGGTAAGTGCTATTCAGTAGCCCCATTTCACAGATGGGGAGAGTAAGGCAAACGGAGTTTGAATGACATCTGCATAGAAATTTAGAAATCTTTAGAAATTCAATCATTAAGCATTTATTAAGTATCACTAGTGTGCCAAGTGCTTTGGACACAAAGATAAGGACAGCTTGCCTTATCCTTAACATCAATATGAAAATTTTGTTCTAAGAATAGGCAGTCATTTCCTAGACCTGAAAAATAAAATAGCCAAAGTGGGAAAAGCCTAACATACAGTGATATCTCCGTTGCCCAGCATCATCGAAAAATGAAGCTTTCCATATATGTGAAAGATGCAAAAATTTCTTAGTTTAACCATTTTGATAGAAATCTTTCTCACATGTCATAGTAATATGTGCTTTCTCAGCAATATAATTAATATAATTTTTTCTTGATGAAAGTATGCAAATCCTTTAACATCCATTATTATATTACTCTTACATAGTAATACCTTTAAGGGCTGTTGAAATAGTAAAAGACTCTTTGCCCCTGTGCTGAATGTGTAGGGAAGGAAACTAATAATGTGTCTGCCTCTAAAAGTCATTTCAACCATTCATTCAACAAGTATTTTTAAAGTACCTATTGTATACAGTGATATACTTTGCAGCTCACCAAGGGGAAGCTAAAGTTGAGCTGAGACATAGTTTAAAAAAAATCAACCATATAACTAAATTTACTAATATTGTTTATAAAATAAGAAAAGATAGGTTTAGTATAGTACTTGAGTTTTAGTTTGTAAAAATTTCTGACATCTATATTACTGAAACAGGACCTTCTTTGCTTTATCCGTGACTTTTAATTATGACCCCAGTAATTTTTAACAGTGCAAAGAGGTCCTGAGACCAAAAAGTTTGAGAACTACTAAACTAGATAATATTCTAAATCAAGCTTCCATGATTCCAAGTGAAGTATTGATATGTGAAAATTTCCCTATTTTACACATTCAGAAAAAATAATTGATAGTATGAGATGTCAAGGGGATAGGAGAAGAAGCTTAGATTGGCAAGGAATATGAATAATTGGGCTCTTTCATTATGGGCATGGACTTTTGGGGGCAAAGAATAGTAAATAATAAACTCCTTAGGTCAGTATCTCTCCAACTTCTAATTAAAAAGGAAAGATGCCTGAAATTATACTACCCAAACACTGAGCAAGATAATGGGCTGCATCCATATAGTCCCTTTGCTGAAAGTGACATCTGTCACTGTCTTTGCAGAAATTGAAATGTTATTTCTAAAGGAAGACAAGCCTCAGGCAATGGGATGAGCCTTGCAGTCACTGCTGTCCCCAGAATGTCCAGAGTCATGTATTCCTCATTAAATGCTCTCATCAAGCCACATTTCCATTACACATCTATTAATACTGTGTAGACAAACCAGCTTGCTTTGACTTCCAAGGCAAGCAAGGAAACAGTTTACAATTTTGATGATAATGTTTACAACATTGAAACTCCTGTTATATATCATTAATGAAGGTATGTGGCTATTTTTGCCCATCCTCCCTAGAATTTTTTTTAACTTTCTCTAGAGAGGAGTTGCTATTCTCTTAACTTAAATGAAAAATGTAGGCTAGCCCAAAGATACTGTAATGAAATTATCTGATTAATCTGACTTTCCTATACCTGGCTTCTTATCTCCCCTGTGAAAAACCTTAAATCTGCAGACTGCTGCACATTTAAAATAACCTACTGATATCATTCATTTCACCTTAGTTAAAAGTTTGTATACTCTACCCTTGAGTTATAAATTTGACTAAATTGTTTTCAAAATAATATTCATTTATGAAAAAAAAATTGAAATCTGCCAAATATAAGTAGTGATACATTCCGGTGCACAGCCTGATGAAAGATTTTGATATTCATGAATTCATGAATTCACTGCCACAATAGATTCCTAACCATTCCACAGTGCCAAAGTACTCAATATCTTAAATAATTACTTCTAAAATTAAATTAAGTACACAAGTGATTTTTCAACAAACACTCATAGATCCCTGACTGCATGTGGAAAGAAAGGCAAAATTTATTTAATGATGGACTTTGCCCTCGTGGAGCTTCCATTCAAGCAAGAGGTTTTGGAACATACACAGATAATATATGATTTGTTCTTTAAGAAAACACAAGTCTAAAGATCTGAAGGGGAAAGTCATTACCAACACAGGGACAAGTAGGGCTTTATAAAAGAGATGTGATTTGTATAGTCTTATAAAAATGGGTAAACATAGAGGAAAAGGAAATATATACTAGTTGGAGACAGAGAAAATATGAAGTGAGGGAGCACAAGATGTGTGTGAAGAACAGAAAATTCTCAATTATCTGGACATTAGAATGTGTAGAGAGGAAAAACATGAAATAAGCCTGGGGAAATGGGGCAGTATTAGATTGCAAAGTGCTTAAATGGAAAACAAAGGAATTTGAACTTTTCTCAATGAGCAAGAAGGAATGATTAGTCTTTTTTTGACCGAAAAAAATGACTTGACCAAGTATTTGCTTAAAAATTAAACTGGCAGAGGTATAGAGAATGGAATGGAATGGAATAAGTAAAAAACCTCCTTCTTTGGAGACTAGTGTAGTAGTACAAGATGATGTTCATTAAGCCTTGTGCCAGCAAGCATAGTGGCAATGGAAATAAAGAGGAGGGGAAACGTGTTAAGGGGATAGAATGGGCCAGACTTGGCTAGAAAGTTCAAGGTTAAGAACATGAAAGAGAGAGTGAGGATATGGCAGCCAAAAGTGGTCAAGTTAGGAGGAAAAAGGAAGAAACACAATTCTATTTTGAGATGAATTGACTTTGAAATACTGCTGGATAGCCACGTAGAGATGGTCTGTGGGCAATTTGGCATGCATCCCTGGAGCTCAAAAGATATATGAAGGCTAGAGAGAGATTTGGAAGTCTCTTCCAATTATGTAGAAATTATAGCCAAAGCTTTGGGATTGGAAGAGATTATCAAGAGAGAAAGTATAGGGGACCAAAGACAGAAAATTGGAGAACATCCATCTTATGAAATCAGGTATAGAAGCAAAGAGCTAGCAAAGGAAAGAGGAAGAAGAATTAAAGAGTAGGAGGAGAACCAGATTTCTGAAGCCAATAATCATAGGATTTTAGGTCTAGAGCTAGAGGACAGAAGTCATCTAATTCAATACCCTGATTTTCCAGATGAGGAAATGTGAAGATCGAGTTAGCACCTGGATACTTTAGAATCAGCCGGAGTCAGGATAAGCAAAAGTCCTTAGTCTTTATTCTTGGTCTTTAGGGGTAGAAGTGAATTGGATGAACGCAGAATCTCCACAACCTCTCCTCTAGTCTCCCGCCAAGAAGTGACTCTGACTAGTCTTACTCCACCCCTAGTCCCTCCTACAATTCTCTATATACATCAATTATCGAGCCAGCACAGGATAATGGGAAGGGCCATTTTCCAAGCATATGCCCATAGAGTATTGTCCAATCAGTAATTAGCCTTAAGTGCTCGGTTGTCCAACCTCAGTGCATCAACTCAAGAGTTTCAGCCCTTTACAAGGAAACTGAGGCTCAGAGAAGTTAAATGCCTTAGCATTTAGTAAGTAAATATTAGAGGTAGAATTTAAGCCTTGTTCTTCCAAAGAATATGGAATCCAGTAGGAAGGGTAGTCTTTAGTATTGAATGCTCTAGAGAATTAGAAAACCATTGGATTTTGTGATTAGACAGTCACTGATGAGGACAAGAAGGCAGATGGCAAGAAGTGGTGAGAGTGGGTAGTGAAGAAATAAAAGCTCTAAGTGTAGGCAACTCTAAGGATATTTCACTGTGAGAAGAAAAAGATAGTCTGGAAGGGTCAGTAGAAGGCTTTTTTAGTATTAAAGAGACCTGAACATATCTATAGCCTAATTGGAAAAAAGAAAGTTATGAAAAGGGAACAATTGAACATTCATAGAAGAGAAGGAATGATTGTTGGAGCTAGGTCCTGGAGAAGGTGGGAGGGAATCAAATCAACAGGGCAAGGAAATGATCAGTCTTTATGAAGAATAGAAATACCTCTTCTGTGACAGAGAAAAAAAGACAGGGTGACAACTGGGAGAAGCAAGAGAGAATAATTAAAAGACTACAGTGGGAATATTTAATACACTGGTTTAGAGGTGATAAATAGGTCTATTTAATCTCTCCAAGCCTCAATTTCCTCCTCTATAAATAGAGGGTGTTGAACTAAATAATACCAAAGCTACCTTTCAGTTTTAAGAACTATGGTCTTGAAATCAAATAAAATTATAGTTCTCTTCTATGTTCTTGTACTGTGTGCTAAAATTTCTTATGTTCTAACTTTGTCTTATGATTGCTGCCCCTCCTTCCTACTATCTAACCAAACCTGAAAGCTGTTTGTGGATAGGAAGTAACTAATCTACCTTTTCCTTTTCTTGAAGTCTCAGCAGTTTTCTTGCCTTTTAATAGAGCCTGTCAAGAGCTCTACTTTGAAGGCCTTATTTATTCTGTAGTCTTGATTCCATTTTGATTAGCTAGAAAATGTCCACTGTCACACTAATAAAGTTTAAGGGAACTCTCATGGGATATCAGCGAAGCCAGTCATCCTCACTAAACAACCATGCAGATGTTTGCCCAGTCTGGATCATCTGTTGTATTACTCTAAAAATTCCAGAGAAGTAAACTTAATAATTAAAAAAGAAGTTGGGACTTCATCTTCATTTAAGAATTTAAAAAGAGGGGACTAAAAGAAAAAAGAAAAGACTTGGGAGAGAGGAAAATTCTAAGATATCCTGAATATGATCAAAGCATAAATCTCCATCCAGATGTTGAAATTTCTCATTTGGATTTCAGAGATGAAATCTTCTATTCTGAGTTTGAAGTTAATTTGATACAAAAATTGATACACAAAAATTGACCATATTTCAGGGCATAAAAACATCAAAATCTAATGCAGAAAGGCAGAACTAGCAAATGCATCCTTTCCAGATCATGCTTCAATAAAAATTACATGTAATAAAGGGTTGGGAAAAAAACAGACCAAAAATTAATTGGAAACTAAATAATCTAATCCTGAAAAATGATTAGGTGAAACAACAAACTATAGAAACAATTGATAGATTCATCCAAGAAATTAGATGGCAATAATGAAACAACATACCAAAATCTATGGTCCTTTTCGGTCCTTTTTATTTATTTGTTTGTTTGTTTGTTTGGAGAACAAATTTTCCAATTTCTCCCAAATTGAAAATGCCACATTTAGATCCCTATATAGGAGCTTTGACCTGATCTATTTACAACTGGGGCAAGTGATCCCTCCTTATACAGTCTGGGACATCATCCTCTTTCTCCACTCCCAAAGGCTTACCCTATTGATCTGGCAACTCACTGTGAACACCCACTCACCTCTGGCCTCTCTGCAGCTCGGAACTCTTAAGTTTAAGTGACCCACCAGCCTCTACCTCTCTGATATCTGGGATTTCAGATATGTTTCCTCTCATTGATATTGGTCCTTTTAATACTTGAATTACAGTATTGCCATGGGCTGATCTGATGTTGATGGGAACATTTCTACAAATTAAGTAAGTTAAAATCAGTGGCCAGAATCAGTAGCCAACCCTGAGCCTCCAGACCAGTAAAGGGCCTACTAATGCCAACACATGAGCAGAGAGTCTGTGCATAGCCTCTTGAGCCTGAGACAGCTTGCTCTGAAGTTTCTATAAATATCTATGAAGGGGTGGAAGAATATGAAGTACTGCCTGAGAAATCATCATTTAAAAGAAGCAAGCCAGCTGGCTTGGGTTCCATGTGATATAGCGAAGCCCACTTAAATGAATAAAACATCCATATCCAAATATCTCTCCTCTGACAGGTAGAACTTAAGCATGGCACATATTTCTTTGCACTTTGCGCAGAAGGAAAGGCAGTATTGGGTGAAATATTTTGGAACCTCATTGTCTTCTTGGAGTTATATTTTTATTTCACCAGACATTTAGAGCTCGTTTGACTCCCTAGCACCTTACCTGCTCACTGCATTTATCAAGATGTATTTTCTAGTACTAATGCCATCATCCTCACACCTCCCTAGCCTCTTTCAAGAATCCATCCTGCTGCTGCACAGGGTCATTGACCCTTTTTTTCCCTCTTCTTAAATAAGCCCTCATCCAGGTCTCTTCATCACCAGTCTTTTCCAATATCAGAAGAAATGAGAAAATCAGCTCCAGAGCCTCTCTCTGCATCCCTCAAGGGGAATTTATTGCTTCCCAGGTATATCACTTAGATTGGATTTGGTGATTTCATGTTTCTTAAATAATGGCTTAAAACTGTACACAGTTCAAGAAAAATCTTCTCATCCTTGGGGATTGTATGCCTTTCTCTAAATCCCAATTCTATAAGAAGACAGTATGATATTATAAAAATGGCTTTGCCCTCACCCATGGTTTTCTATAGTAGTTATTTAAAACAACCATGTACACAATATGCGAGGCAGCTGTGGTACTGAACATTAAGACCCAGCCTTGAAGCTAAAAAAAACCTAAGTTCAAGCTTTCTTCTGTTACATTGCTGCCTCTGTGACCCCAGGCAAGTCACAACCTCTTGGTGCTTTGGGCAGTAATCTGATGCTACAAATTGTACAAAAAATGCTGACCTATATTGGTTAGAGGTCATTTCCTCATAGTATTTCCCTATTATGAATAAATCATAGTCCATACCTATCTGTTAATCTATCTTTATATATATTATATGTAAATATATATCATATCTGCATATTATATATATAAATATAATAAATATATATGCATTGTGTACTTATACACAATTACATCTTAATAGTTTCCATATATACAATCTGTACAATTAATTGTGGTATAGCTAGAGCTTTATATAATTTCATAGGTAGAATTTACATAGTGCTTTAAGCTTTGCATATCTAAAAATTGGTGTGTCATTTGATCCTAGAGACAGGTGATATTTTTAATCCCTATTTTATAAATATGGCAACTGAGGCAGGCAATATGGTAAAATAACTTGCCTAAGAGGTCACAGAACTAGTTATTGAGGATTATAGTTGAACTCAGGTCTCCCTGACAGCAGGTTCAGCATTCCTAATTAGCTACCTCATAATAATTCACTCTTATCAGCAGACCATCACATGCCTGTTCCATCTTTCTTATCCATACAACCTTGGATAGGGATTCCTTACTCTGAAGCCTCAAGTGTCCTCCCTGTAAAAAAAAAAAATAGTGTTGATCTAAATGAAGGGTTCTTAACTTAGAAGTCTGTGAACTTGTGTATATATATATATATATATAATTTTGAAATTTTTATTTTGATATAATTGCTTTTGTATTTCTAAGTGTCTTATTTTATTCATTTAAAAACATTCTGATAAGGGATCTTTACACATCACCAGATTCCCAAAGAAATGCATGACACAAAAAAAAGGTTAAGAATCTGTACTCTAAATGTTCTTTAAAGTCCTTTTCATCTCTAAATCTCCCAATCCTGTGATCCTGTATGTCAGTGAATTAGATTTCTAAAACCTAGATTTTTTTACTTTAAAAAAAAAAAAGCTGTCAGAATCCCTTTTCTTTTTTTCTTTTCTTTTTTTTTTTTTTTTCCTAAATCATAGATCACATTCCATATGTTCACTCATTCTGGTAAGAGACACATGTTACATGATACATAATAAAGATAAAAGTTGACCAGAAAACCTTCAGATTTTGTTAGTGTCATACAAATTACCCTTTAGAATTTTGCTAAATTTTTAGCTATCAAGATCCTACATTATGAACCATCCATTCTGTCATGTTGATGATTGCTGATAATTTGTAGATAAATTGTTCCATTGAATCTTCATGACCAACCTCAAGGTGGAGATGCTTCAGATATTGCTATATCCATTTTTTGAATAAGGAAAATAAAGCTCAGATTAAATAACTTACCCTTGATCATATATATAGCATTTTAGGCAAAATAGGAATTGGCATTTATCCTCCAGATTCTAAGCCCAGGACTTTTCCAATACATGGATTTTTACTAGCTTCTGAATCCAACCTTTCTTAAGTTTCTTCCTAATATTAGGGAGGACATAATTAAAAAAAAAATCAAAAAGTAGAATAATGACTACCATTGAGAAGCTTCCATTTTATTGAAGGTGAAAAAAGGGAATACAATATGCTTAAACAAAATTAAATTCAATTTATTTCTTGTTTAGGCATTTCAGTTGTGCCTGGCTTTTCATCACCACATTTGATGCTTTCTTGTCAGAGGAATCAAAGTGGTGATCATTTCCTTCTCTAGTTCATTCATTTGACAGATAAGGAAACATGGTTAAATGACTTTCTCAGGATTACACTTGCCTGGTTTGCAGTCAGGAAGATGAATCAGACTCAGTGCACTAACCACTGTGCTACCTAGTCACCTGGGGCAGCTAGATGGCACCATGGATAGAGCATTGGGATTAGAATCAGGAAAACTCAGCTTCTTGAGGATAGATCTGGCCTCAGACACTTACTAGCTGTGTGTCTGGGCAAGTCACTTAGCTCTGTGTACCTCAGTTCCTCAGTCTCTAAAACCAAGAGAAGGAGATGACAGATCACTCCAGTACTCTTGCCAAGAAAGCCCTAAATCATGTCACAAAGACTTAGATATGACTGAAGTGAAATGACAATAGTAAATTCAATGTGCTTTGAGAAGAGAGAGAACACTCAGCTTTCAAGAGAGTTGGTATGGAAGTGGGATGGGATATAACATAGAAAACTGAAGAAAAGAATTATTTTGATTTTTCAGTTATGTTTCCAGACTAGAAATGTGCTGGGGTAAATTCCTCCAGTGTGTTTGAAATGGAATACTTGTTATTTCCATTTCCTCTCACTTCCTTATAAGTCTGTTTGGTGATAGAAGCTTAATATTCCTTAACCTGCAGTGATCAATACCTTCAGAGTTCCTGATGAGATGTGGTAATGCTTTATCATCATTGTGAGTCTGCCTTATTATATTTGCTGAAACTACTTCATCTCTGTTATGAAAGCTTGATGTTCTTGATACCAGAGGACTTGTTGATCACAAGAGCATTGCCCATCTCCAGTGGCTCAATGAATAAGAGCCCTGGAGCTGCCAACAGGAAGAAATGGGTTCAAATATGGCTTCAGACACTGAACAGTCATATGACTCTTGGGAAAGGCATTTAATCCCTGCCTCAATTTTCTCAAATGTAAAATGAGGATAATAATGCATCTGCCACTCAAGGTTTGGTGAGGAGGTGGCAGGCAATTATGGGGCACCGGGTCTGGAGTCAGGAAGACCTGAATTCAAATATTATCTCAGACTCTTACTTGCTATGTGATCCTGGACAAGTCACTTAACCTTGTTGGCCTCAGTTTTCCCATCTGTAAAATGAACTGGAGAAGGAAATGGCAAATCGCTTCAGTATCTTGGCCAAGAAAATCCCAAATGGGATCATGAAGAGTTGGACACGAGTAAAACAACTGAACAACAATACAAGACTGCTATAAAGATCAAATTACATATTTGTCAAACACTTAGTATAGTACTTACCACATAGTAGGCTCTATATAAATGATAACTGCTCCCACTACTATTACTACTACTACTACTACTACCACCACCACCATTACTACTACTGCCATCACTACTACTACTAGTCCTACAACTACTACCACTGCTATTATTACTACTACCTCAAGGTAGCCATTGTCCCCATTTACAACTTATATCCCTTAGGAAGCACATTCTCATGCCTGGATAAGTCCCTCCCCCCTTCCCCCCCCCCAAAAAAAATGTTGACTTTGAGTTTGTTCTTTTGTTGATAAAAGATAGAATTCACAAGAATTTAGGTTCATCCAGTCATTTATTAATTTATTAAGGATCTACAAATATTCTATGACAGACACATTGTGCTGGAAAGTAGGAAATTCCTGGATTTGAACTTAGAAACTCCTTGACAGCATGGACTGTTATGGTTTCTTTGTATCCCTAGCATTTATCAGGCCCAAAGCAGGTACTTAATAAATACTTGTTGATTTGTTAATTAATTAATTACTCAGCAGCAGTGTGACTCTGGGCAAGTCATTTGACATATCTTGAGAACTTCAGTTTCCTGATGTGTAAAAAGATCAGATTAAATAAGATATATTAATAAACATTTATTAAGTACCTGCTATGAAACCAGAACTTGCTAAACTTTGAGAATACAAAGACAAAAATAATCCCTGGTCTTAAGAAGTTCACAGTCTACCATAAAGAGCAGAGGGGAGACAATGTGCTAATATCTGGGTATAAACAAAATATGTGTGTGTGTATGTATATATGGACTAGATGACTTTTAAAGTCTCTTTCAGCTTTAAATCATTGATCTTGTGAAATGGAAAGATTCTGAAGTTTTCCATTAAAGATGATATGTGTGTATGTGTATATATATAGTGTCATATAAATAAAGGCATCCTCAATGGGAAAATATATATGTGTGTGTATGTGTATACATATATATATACATATATATATATATACACATACACACACATATATAAAGAGCCTCATTTGTAGTTGAAAGACACTATGTGAATAAGCTTCTGCAGAACCAGAACATTATTTGTCGTTTATAGCCCCTTTTTTTGTCTCTTTAACAGAGGTTGTCCTAAATTTTGATTTTGAAAGAAAGCATTTTGCATGCTGGGAAGTACAAACCATAAAGAGAGTAATTATAATGACATTTAAATAATTCACTTGCACTTCTTTGCCAATAAAATAAAATGCACTCTCCTCCTGTGTTTGGATAAGCTATAAAATTTGTCTTACAATTTACTAATATTATAAAGGGGAAAAAAAAAAAACACTGACATCTTTACAGATCAAGTGTCATTGACAGCTGACTTGGCAATCATTCAGAGAAAGGAAGTTTAAAGCTTTGTAGGTTTTCAGATACATCTCTGAACCACAGTTGATTACTCCCGAAATGAGGTCAGATGGATCTCTCCACACAAGAACAATGGAGGGAAGGGGGGAAGGGGAAAGGGAGTGTATGTTCAACTCAGAGACTTTCATATTTTATAAGATGCCTCGTTTCTTTTTAGGGCTCTAAATTTTTTATACTAAGTGGTAACATCTTGCTTTATGAACCATGGAGGCTTTATTAATTAAGCAGGGTCAAAGGGACTGATTTGAACTCTCTTTTCTCAGCTGACCTACCAAACATACAAATCAAAGAGGATATATTTCTAATACTAGAATGTTCTCTAGACCAGTAAATCTGGGATTATCTCATCACATTGATTATGTCAAAGCTCTTTAGCAACAATACTTTTGTAGAACTGAAATGTGATGGCAGAATACTATACAATAGAGGCTGGCCTGCCCATCCATCCACTCACCCAAATAATCAGTGCTTTGAATGTACATAACCATCTGGTAGGTGAAGAACATTTGTGCATAAATTTCTAACTCTTTTTTGGATTTCTCTTCATCTTTTCCCTGTACTTTTCTTTTCTATTTATTTCTCTATTGTGTATCACTCATCTTTGTACAGGTCTCTCCAGTCAGATTGTAAATTCCTTAAGAATAAGATATGCATCCTACTCATATCTGTAGTCCCAGGGCCTAGCACAATAATGTCCTAAAAATCTCTCCAAGAGACTCTCAGGCATAGTAGAAAAAACCCTGGATTTGAAGTCAGAAAACTTGGATTTGAATCCAGATTCGACCTATCAACTAGCCCTGTAATCTTTGACAAATGACTTCTCTGGATAGCTTTTCTCTCATCTGTAAAGTTCTCTCAAGTGTAAGGTTGGAGTAGAAGCTATCTAAATGTCCTTCTATCACTAAATGCCATGATTTCTATGATCCTCAAGCTTTCAAAGCAAATCATCCCATTCCCTCTATTGATTGGTCAATACTACCTTTACAGATTATGCACTGCTAAACCTGAAAAGTGTGTCCATAATGTACATCTTCATCTCTACATAGCGTAAGCTTTATTTTGCCAATAAATTACCATCATAATTGATGCAATAGCCAAAGCAAGTTGGAGTTCTAAGAGTTGGTTATGTTTTTAGTTTAGGTTTTGTCTTTTTTTTGGGGGGGGGTAATTAGTGCAAGGAATTGTATTAGAAAAATAAGCAGATAAATTTTTTTTTGGATATTTCATTTAAATATTTGAACTAAGGAGGATTATCACTAGGATAAAAAGATTCTGTTAGTCTAATATCCAAATGGAATTTTCACTAATCATTGTTCAGATTCTTCGAAACCCTTCATCCATGCATCTTTGTCTCCTTAGTAGAGAATTTGTGATTGGGATTTTGAAAAATAATAAATTTAAGTGAACAGAAAGTTGAAGATTTTTACATTTCAGTCATAAAAAAATATTCTGCAAGAATCTACATTTGCAAACAGACAACTTCATTCACTCCTCATTAAAGTAGCTTTTTCTTCTTCATCTTCTTTGTTGCCCAGGATTTTAATTCATTCTTTCAATCTCCTTTAAACTAATCAGGGAACATTGTGGGGAGAGAATTGTGGAATAAAGGAATGAATCTAAATTGAATTATAAGTGCCCTTTTGGAATACTTGTTTTAAAATCTATTAATAAAGAGTAAACTATATAAAACAAAAGTTTTAAATAAGACAAGCTGTGCCATCACTTGTTTATTTTATAAGTGCTTACCTTGAATAAGACATATCTCTTCTTTTTACTCAGATGGTATCTGATATCTCTGGTATTATATATAGATAGTACAATATCTTATCTGGATTTGGAGTCAGGAAGACTTGAGTTCAAATCCCAGCTCAGATACCACCTCTATGACTCTGAGCAAATCAATTATCTTCTCTCAGTCTCAGTTTTCTTTTCTCTAAAATAAGGATAGTATGGGCTTATATCCCAAAGAGATCTTAAAGAAGGTAAAAGGACCTGTATGTGCAAGAATGTTTGTGGCAGCCCTCTTTGTAGTGTCCAGAAACTAGAAACTGAGTGAATGTCCATCAGAATGGCTGAATAAATTGGTATATGATGATAAGATGGTAAGATAAGATAAGATTGGTATATGATGATAATTGGTATATGATGATAAGTGAAATGAGCAGGACCAGGAGATCATTATATGCTTCAACAACAATACTATATGATAATTAATTCTGATGGACATGGCCCTCTTCAACAATGATAGGAACCAAATCAGTTCCAATAGAGCAGTAATGAATTGAATCAGCTACACCCAGAGAAAGAACTTTGGGAAATGAGTGTGAACCACTACATAGAATTCCCAATCCCTCTATTTTTGTCCACCTGCATTTTTGATTTCCTTCACAGGTTAATTGTACACTATTTCAAAGTCCGATTCTTCTTGTGCAATAAAATAACTGTATGGACATGTATACTTATATTGTATTTAACATATACTTTAATATATTTAACATGTATTGGTCTACCTGCCATCTGGGGGAGGGGCTAGAGGGAAGGAGGGAAAAAATTGGAACAAAAAGTTTTGCAGTTGTCAATGCTGAAAAATTACCCATGCATATATCTTGTAAATAAAAAGCTAAGATAAAATAAAATAAAATAAAATAAGGGTAGTAATAGCACTAATCTCACAGAGTTGCTATGAAACTTAAATGAGATAACCTATATATAGTGTTTGTAAACCTTAAAAGGATGATATAAATGCTAGCTACAGTCAAATGAACTGATATATGTAGAAAGCTTTAAAAACTTATATTTGTGCTATATGTCATACTTGTCAACATTTTTTTAAAGGCAGCTTTCCTGTTTCTAATAAGGTTTGATAAGAAAAGTTAATCTGTACAGACCTGGAGTACTAAAGAACCATTAGTTTCCATTAAAAGTTACCTCTCATTAAAACAGTTTGAAAAGACATTAGCAATATGGATAGCAGTCAATAGAATTATAATTCGCTGTGTCACAATAAGAATGGTGTTAGAATTTCTCATTATTAAAGGCATCTTACATGTTCAAGTTGGCCCTTAAAACCTAGGCAGCTTTGACCAGATCACCCACTATGAAAGTGTTAATGGCATTCCTCCCCACAAGTACATCTGCCATTCTTTCCTTAAAAATCGAGGGGAAAAGCATAAATTCAGAAAAGAATATACTCTTAGCTTTCCTATTGAAGACCATCACATAGTAAATAATTTGGGATATGGCTTCAAGAGGTAAATTTTCTACATCAGTTTTAGAACTGGTTAAAAGAGCTTGATTTTATTCAACCCAGGATTCTTAATTTTTAGGCTTAAAAATTTCATTGAGTGACAACTTTTTGAGATTAAATCTTTGAGTTTGATTGTATTTTTAGAATCTTGTATGACAAATTGCAGGAGGCACCTCCAAATAGTTTGCTGCCTCTCTTCACTACTGGTCTCACCTGCTATTCCAAAGATTTATTAGGATTTTAGCTGTCACCTTGGGAATCCATTGATTGAATCATGTTCTGAAGCATACCCAGTCAACCCGTTAAAATGGGGGCGGAAATAATATAGTATGGAAAATCTAAATATGATGTAGTAGAAGTAGACTTCATCATCATCATGGAGAAATAGCATTTAAATGAGTTCAAATCCAGTCACTCCACCAGAATTCATCTTTATAAATGTTTCCACCTCCTTATGCATAGGGCCTGAGATAGAAGTCAAAGACAGATAAATAGACCACTGGATCTGAAGTCAGAAAGACTTTAAATTCAACCTCAGCCACTAACTAGCTGTGTGAATGGACAACTCATTTAACTTCTGTCAGCTTCAATTTCCTCATCTATGAAAGTGAAATATCACTTAGTCCCAGGGTTATTGTAAGATTCAAAAAGAATAACATTTATTAAACCTGCTGTAACCATTATTGTTTTAATTCTTTTTTCTTTCTTCTTTTTCCTTCTTCTCCTTTTCTTTCTCCTCTCTTCCTCTTTTTTTCCTCTTCCTGCTCCTCGTCTTCCTCTACTTCCTTCTTTTTCTGTCCTATATAGGGGTTTATCACAGGTTTTCTCTATATTTTCTATTTTGGGAGGTAGTAACTACACAAGATTTTCTACCATCATCCTCTGAAATATCTAAGTGTTACTTGCATTCACCTGGTGTTGCCCTTGGCTGCCGTGTTTTACACTTAGCAATATCAGGTATTTGCTGGCTGAGTTGGTTTCTGTGCCCTTTTATCCTTCTTCTCGTAGCAACTGCTTTACACTGATTAAACTTCTTTAGAAAATTATAATAGTCTTTACTTTGTCTGTTTCCCATTTTTACAAGAGTCAATAACTTTCTTAATAAGACAGGTTGGAAGTGTTGTTATTATATCCAGGCTCATTTCATCTTCATGTTTTCTTCTAATGTCTTATTAATTTTTTCCTCTGATTGTTACATACAGACACCTAGTTTGGAAAGAACATTCTCATTAATGACAAGTCATTTCCTGTTTGTTAGAATATAGTTAGTTTTTTTTTTTTAATTTTCATAGTTCATTGTGTCCATCTAGCACCTTCCAACTTACTTTTTTGAGTATTTCTGACATGTATGCATAAAGTTTCCTATTCATCCTCAAATTTTGAAACTCTAATTTTTACAAAATCACATATTTTCCAAAATGTTTCTTCCCATTCAACCTCTCTTCCCACCTTCAGGATAAAGTACTAAATATCAGGGCAGATGTTGACTTTGAAAGATCCCATCAAGTTCTTCATACAATTTCTCCACTTCAAATGTTAGGTCTTAATTGGCAGTTATCTTCTTTTTATTTATGCTTATTGTTAGCACTCTACAATGAGACATTCCATTAAAGATCTCAAGTTGGAAAAAGCTTCAAAGGTCATCTAGTTCAACCTTCTCATTTAATAGATGAGGAAATCAGTGCCAGGGAACTTAAATCACTTGACTAAGGTCACATACTGGTACCCAAAAAAATTAAGATTGGAACCTGTATCTTGAGTTTCAGTAGGGACACTTACTGAAACTCAAGATACAGGTTCCAATCTTAATTTTCCCCTTCCATGCTACATCCCAATTCCATTAAATATGTCAACAAGTTCTTATTAAGCATCAATTAATAAAATTATCCCATGTACAAATTCTTTTTATTCTCAGAAATCTCACCGAGATCTATAAATTGGGAATAATAACACCTGTTATTGTCTGCCTTCAAGGGCTGTTTTAAGGAAAACCTTAAAGCAACATAGAATGTCATTATTACAGAATGGCATGAAGTATCCCACTTATATGACCTTGCTCTCTGAGGTAGAAAAAATAACAAGGAAAAAAAATGTAACTTTTCCTTACAAAATTTAAAATATCAAATTTACTGGAAAAACAAAATCTTTGCATTGAAAAGGAATGGCCTTGATAAATGTAAGAAGGACTAGATAAACTGATATCTAGCAAAGAAATGGTGTTAGGACAAAGATTTTTCTATGCTGTTTGATATCTTTTTTTTCCTTGTAATTATCTAATTGACTTTTTTTTTTTAATATCACAGTGATTTCCCCAAAATTCTCTCCTAACCTTATCCAACTTCTCTTTGTTATTAAAGATTTGGAGCATTCTTTCATGTGGTTGTTATAGCTTCCATTTCTTCACCCGAGAATTATCTGTTTGTATCCACTGACAATTTATCAATTAAAGAATACTTTAGTTCTTATATTTCTATCAGTTCTATAAATCTTTTATATAAGAGCTTTTTCAGAGATAATTTCTACAAAGATTTTTCCCCCTAATAATCTACCTTTCTTCTAATTTCAACTGAATTGTTTATATTTGTACAAAAGCTTTTTAATTTTATGTAGTCCAAGTAGTACATTATATCTTCTAAGATCATTTCTATATCTCATTTATTTTGGAATTCTTCCCCTACTCATAGTTGTATAAGGAACCACTTTCTATTCTCCTATAATTTATTTATTATTTATATATTTATTATCATAAATTTATTTATATCTAATATATGTCTTATTTATTATTACATAGGCACACATTGTTATAATATGACTTTTTATCTTTAGATCACATCAATTAGGAGCCTTATTATAGTTTCTGCATGAGATGTGCTCATTTCTGCCAAAGGACTTTACACTTTTCCCAGAATCTTTTGTCATCTTTATCCCTAACAACTGGTATCCTTGGTTTTAAAAAAATGATAATTAATGATATAAAATTGCTTCCTTAGTCTACTTATCTCATGGATAACTTTTTTATTTGCTAACCAATACCAAAAATTTTTTCTAGTTAATACTTCCTAGCATAATATGAGGTCTAGCAGTGTGATCCACTTATTCTGACTTTAAAAATTATTCCATTTGACATATTCAGCCAGATTCCACCAGATGAATTTTGAATTTTGTTTTCTCTGATACATTTCCAAGTAAGGAATGTCACTTGGAAATTCTTTCAAAGGGAGACCACAATGGAGAATCAGTTTCACTTTTAACAGTATCTCTATAAACGGTTAAGATGATTATCTGGAAAATTCTTAGTCTTTTCTCTGTTTCTCCACAGTCATGTAACACAGACTACATCATGGATTCACCCTGTGACAAGTGCTCTGAACTTGTCCTGTTTGGAGGAGAATGAAGAAGATTGCCCCAGAGACCGTCCCAACCAAAAGAGCTGATGGTGTCTTTTAGAGAATAGAGCCACAGGATAGAGCAGCATTATTTTCAGAATAGCTTCAACTGACATCCAGTATGCAATGGGGACAAACTGTATGCCATTTGCAGAAGTTGTGAAGTAGGGAACAATGAATTTATCCTGTTTGTTTAAACCAAACATCCCATGTAAGTGTTTCCCATGCACATTTCCTGTTCAGTTCATTTCAACACTTTCCTATAGGATAATCGACTGGTAATATGCCAATCATTTTGATCTATTCAGATTTTTCTAAATCGCAAGGAATTTGCAAAACTTATTTGAACAATTTTTCCCCCTTTTAGTTGTAATAACTTTGAAAATTATTTGTATTTAAATCTTCTACTGAAAAAAATGTGTGAATGTTTTCACATTTTCATTGGAACATTATTTGATAATACATTAATTCTTTAAATTTATTTTTCATCATAATTTTCAGTGCAAGTTGTTTTGTTTGCTCACCAAAAGTGAGGAAGAATCTGAAATGCCCATCTAAAAATACTGAGGAGTTCACAAAACATTATTGCATAAAGGAATGCTATTTATAGCAGCTAGTTTCATATCTATTTCATTATGGCTTCACATAGTAGTGGGTATATATGAGTCACCCATCCTCTCTACATAATTCTACTCCTTTCTTGAAGCATCTTTTTCATTCATTCATTCAGCAAGTATCTGTAGAGTGCCTGTTGTTTTCCCCCCTTTCTTCCATTTCTCTACCATGCAGAGGAAAATTTCATGAAATTTTTTCTAGCAGCTGAGGGCAAGGCTTCAAACTAAAATAGAATATTCAGTCAGAAAAGCTCCTAAAATGGAAGTGGCGTTTCTTGAATTTGGGGATGGGAGGCAAGTAGAAAGACAATTTGTCAGCCAAACAATTATGACCTCATTGCCTACACGAGACTCAGAATTGGCCTTTTGGGTTTCCATCATTCACTTGTGTTTACTGAAAGGCAGCCTGGAATGGTGGCTAGAAAGTGGGCTCTTAGTCTGAAAGACCTCAGCTTATGTACCACCTTTGACCCTACTCACTCTGTGACTCTTAACCTCTCAGTGCCCCTCAAGCAATTTTCTAAGACTTGAAGCTACAGAGAAGTTGCCCTTTGCTTTAGGAGAATAAGTTCCTTACCAGAAGTTTGTTTCACTGATAAAATCATAGTTCTGGGGGGTTTTTAAGTGCCTAATACTTACAACTATTCATTAGACTTTTATTTTATATAACAATGACTCCTAGAATAACTCTAAAAGTAATGGGCTGCTGACCCTAAGCTTCAAACCATTCCTTCCACATACACTAGGATAAAAGGGAACAACATGCACACTCACACAAGGCCAGATGAAAAAGGCAGTGAATACTTAGATGCTTTAACCTGCTTTGTTTTAAAATCAGCTTCATTGTGATATGGAACTCTTAATCCATGAGGTTTAAAAGGAATTTGGGTATACAATGCCATAAAGCCTAGTTTCTAGACTGACTTCCATCAGCCAGAAATCTCTTTTAAATTTGCAGTGCAGTAAGATGATAATTGGTGATCATAATTAAGTCTCTGAAGTGCTGCAAGATTCCAAGTGTATTCCCCAACAGGTCAGTCAGCAAGTATTTATTAGCACCTACTGCATTCTAGGTAACTGTATTATGCCCTGAGAATACAAAAAAAAAAGAAAAAATAAACAATCAAAACAGTAGTCCCTGCTTTCAAGGAGTTCATAGTCTATCTAATGAGAAAGTTAACATATGAGCAACTATATACAGCTATTGCAATTCAGCAAACATTTATTAAATGCCTAGTTAAGAAAACAAAATATATCCCCTGCTCATAATGAAGATACAGTCTAATGAGGGAGAAAACAGGTAAACAATTATGTACAAATAGTCTAATAAACATTTATTAAGTGCCTACTATGTGCCCAGCACTGTTTAAAGTACTTGGAATGTAGATAAGAAAGACAGTTCCTATTCTCAAGGAGTTTACAGTAGGGAGATAACATATAAGTAACTATACATGTAAGATATATGCAGGATAAATTAGAAATAATCTATAGAGGGAAGGAATGGTTAAGTCATGAGAAATAGCAGTAGGCAGTAAACAAAGAAACATTCAATATGTTTTAAATATTAGAGACGCTTTAGTTTCTGCCTAATTCTTTGAAAATTGTGATACTACTCTTATGTATAGACAGTATTTACCAGGACAGTTGGAGTAGATTTTCTTAACAAAGATACTAAAGTAGTTTTCCATTTCCTTCTCCAGCTCATTTTACAGATGAGGAAACTGAGGCAAAGATGGTTACATATCTTGCCCAGGGTCAAAAAGCTAGTAAGTGTTGAAGCTGGATTTGAAACAATATATATGTATATTATCTGTATAGTTATGGATGAAAAATAAACATAGATATGGATTATTCACTCACTAACCTGTTGGTAATAATCAGATGCCATAAATTGCTGGGACCATACTTAAGGCCTTTCTAATTTGGTAGAAATTATGGGAACTTGTACTTAGTCAGCATGGCTTTTAAGAAACCAGTAGTAGGGGAGCGAGGAGCCAAGATGGCAAAGAGAAGCCAGGAACTTGCCCAAACTCACTTTCTTGAAAACAACATTAAATCAATGCTCTAAAAGCATTCTATAGTGAGAGAATGCACAAAAAGATGGAGTAAAACAAATTTCCAGCCCAAGATAACTTAAAAGGACTTCAGGAAAGGTCTGTCTCACTTGGTAAAAAGGGAACAGAGCCCAGTGCAGACAGTGTCTGGGCAAGCCAGTGGGAAGCTCTTAGTCACAGCACAGGTCAGCAACCAAGGTCCCACGGTCCTGGCTCAGCGAGCCGGCTGTGAGGTCTCCAGCCCCAGAGCATCAGGCAAACTACGAGACCCAGAGCAATCCAGATCACAACAGACACAACTGGACAGTGAGCCAGCAACCAGCCCCAGAGGCTCCAGTGCAGACTGCCAGTGACCAGACCTCTGACTCCCAGTGCACGAAGCTCAGGTTCCCGTCTACCCCAGGAGCAGAACTGATCTTTTAAAAAATGAGCAAAAAACAAAAAAGAGCCCTGAACATAAAAAGTCATTGTGGTTATAAGTAAAATCAAAACACAAACTCAGGAAGAGAACAGTACCAAAATGCCTACCTGCAAAGCCTCATAGGGGAATCTTAACTTGGTTTTAAGCCCAAAGAGTCCTCTAGGAAGAGCTCAAAAATGATTTTAGAAATCAAATGAGAGAGGCAGAAGAAAAAGTGAGAAAGAAATGAGAGTTGTACAAGAGAATTATGGGAGGGAGGCAATAGCTTGGAAAAGGAAGCACTAAAAATTGACTTTAAAAATATAGAATTGGTCAAATGTGGAGAGGAGGAAAATCCACTGAAGAAGACAATTCCTTTACAAATAGAATTGGACATTGGAAAAGGAGTTACAAAAGCTAACTGAAGAAAATATGTGTTAAAAATTAAAATTGAGCAAGTGGAAGCTAATGGCTCTTGAGACATCAAAAAGCAATCAAATAAAATCAAAACAGTAAAAAATAGAAAAATATATAAAATCCTTCATTGAAAAAACAGATTCATAAGAAATAATTTAAGAACTATTGGAGGACTTGAAAACCATGATCAAAAAAAGAACCTGGACAGTATCTTTCAAGAAATTTTCAAGTAAAACTGCCCTAATATTTTAGAACCAGAAGGTAAAATAGTCATTGAAAAAATGCATTGATCAGCCCCTAAAAAAGATCCCAAAATAAAAATTTCAAAGAATATCATATAATTCAATTCCAGAACTATTAGGTCTAGAAGAAAATATTGCAAGCAGCCAGAAAGAAACAATTCAGCTTCTACATTAAAAAATTGAAGGGCATGGAATATTATATTCTAGAAGGCAAAGGTTACAATCAAGAATCAAGTATCTAGCAAAATTGTGTATAATCTTTTAGGAGAAAAAATGGATATTCAGCGAAATTTCAAACTTTCTTCATGAAAAGACCAGAGCTGAACGGAAAATTTGAACTTCAAATACAAGATTCAAGAGAAACAAAAAGGAAAACAGAAAAGAAAAAATTACAGTAATATTCAATAAGGTTACATTGTTTATATCCCTACATGGAATAATGCTTGTAACTCTTAAGAACATTACATTGTTTATATTCCTACATGAGTAATGCTTGTAACTCTTAAGAACTGCTCTATTAGAGCAGATGGAAGGAGTATATACTTAGATAGAGGATATCAACATAAGTTGACCGGAGGTGATGTTAAAAAATAATAATAATAAAGAGCTAAAAAAAAAAAAAACAATTGTACTGGAAGAAGAAGAAAGGGAGAAACAGAATGGGGAGATTTATACCATAAGAAAGACCTATTAGAGTAGAGGGAAAGGAGGGGTTAGCACTGTTTGATCCTTATTCCCATCAAATTGGGCTTTAAAAGGGGAATGACTTACATATTTGTTTGGGTAAAGAAATCTGTCTTCCCCGGTAAGATAGTAGGAAGGGAAAAGGGAAAGAAAAAAGGAAAGCTGATAGAAGGGAGAACAGATTGAGGGACATAGCAGTCAGATGCAAAAAACTGGCGAGATGGGAGAGGGTGAAAGGAGAGACAACTATAAACAAGGAAAATGGGATGGAAAGACAGTATTCATAAGTGGGAATGGGAATGGATTGCAAAGTAGATTAAAAACAATCCTACAGTATGTTGTTTACAAGAAACACATTTGAAGCAAAAAGATACATACAAATTAAAGGTAAAAGGCTAGATCAGAGTATACTATACTTCAGCTGAAGTTTTTAAAAAAAGGCAATTTTAATCTCACAAAAAAGCAAAAATACATCTAATTATAGATACAAGGAAGGAAACCACATCTTGTTAAAAGATACCAGAAACAATGAAATCGTTTGTATCAATACTAAACATATGCACCAAATGGTATAGCATCCAAATCTTAGAGAAGAAATTAAGTCATTATAGGAAGAAATGGACAACAAAACCATACTAGCAGGGACCTCAACCTCTCCTCTCAGAACTAGAGAATACAACCACAAAACTGGAGAACAGAACCACAAAATAAAGAAGTTAAGAAGGTGAATAGAATTTTAGAAAAGTTAGATATAATAGACATCTGGAGAAAATTGGATGAAGATAGAAAGGAATATATCTTTTTCTCAGTGGTACATGGCACTTATACAAAAATTGACTATGTATTAGAGCATAAGAACATCACAAAAAGGTAGAAATATTAAATTCATCCTTTTCAGATCATAATGTAGTAAAAATTACATGTAATAAAGAACCATGGGAAAATAGGTCAAAAACTAATTGGAAATTAAATAATCTAAAGAATAAATGGGTCAAACAACAAATCATTAAAAACAATATAATTTCATCATAGAAAATGACAATGAGACAACATACTAAAATTTGTGGGATGTTGTTAAAGCAGTATTTATGGGAAAGTATGTACTCTTAATTCTTACATGAATAAAATAAAGACCAAATCAATGAATTAGGCATGCAATTTAAAAAGCTAGGAGGGAAAAAAAAATCCCCAATTGAACACCAAATTAGAAATTCTGAAAAATCAAAGGAAAAATTATTAAAATTCAAAATAAGAAAACTATTGAATTAATAAATAAAATTTAGAGCTGGTTTTGTGGAGAAGGAAGACAATAAAACAGACAAGTCTTTGGTTAACTCAATTTTTAAAAAAAAGAAAACCAAATTACTAGTAGATTTATCACCAACTAAGAGAAAATTAGACCAATAATTAGAAGCTATTTTTCTTATCTGACAATCTAAGTGAATTGGATTTATATTTACAAAAATGTAAATTGCTCAGATTGCCAGAAAAGGAAATCTAATGCTTAAATAACCCCATTTTAGAAAAAGAAGTTGAATAAGCTATCAATGGACTCCCTAAGAAAAAATCTCCAGGACCATATGGATTTACAAGTAAATTCTATCAAACCTTTAAAGTACAATTCCAATGCCATATAAATAGTTTGGGAAAATGGGTGGAGTCCTACCAGATTCCTTTTATGACACAAATATGATGCTGAGAGCTAAACTAGGAAGAATCAAAACAGAAATAGAGACCAATTTTTCTAATTAATATTGATGCAAACATTTTAAATAAAATATAGCAAAGAGTACAGCAATTCATCATCATCAGGATACTATGACCAGGTGAGATTTATATCACGAAAACAAGGCTGGTTCAATTTAGGAAAGCAATTAGCATAATTGGCCATATCAGTAACAAAACCAACAGAAGTCATGATTATCTCAATAGATGCAGAAAAAGCTTTTGACAAAATATATTTTGTCATTTTTATTAAAAAGACTAGAGTGTATAGAAAAAATGCTTTCCTTAAAATAAGTAGTATCACGGGCAGCTCGGCCCTGAAGTCAGAAGGACCTGAGTTCAAATTTCAAGACACTTAACACTTTCTAGATGTGTTATCCTGGGCAAGTCACTTAACCCCAATTGCCTCAGCAAATAAATAAATAAGTAGTATCTATCTAAAACCATCAGCAAGCCTTTTCTGTAATGGGGATGAACTAGAAACCTTTCCAATTGAAGCAAGAATGTTCATTTCACTATTATTCAATATTGTACTAGAAATGTTAATTTTAGCAATAAGAGAAGAGAAATTGAAGGAATTAGAATAGATAATGGAGAAACAAAACTATTACTCTTTTTATAAAATATGATGGTATACTTAGGGAACCCTAGAAAATCAACTAAAACAAAAAACTAATTGAAATAATAACTTTAGTAGTTTCAGGATATAAAATAAATTTACATAAATCGTTGAACTTTTTATATATATTATCAACAAAGCTAGATTTGCCAAGATAAACTCAGGAATTATACTAATATAACTATAAAATACTTTTCATACAAAATCAGATCTAAACAATTGGGAAAATATCAATTGGTCATGGATAATCTGGGCTAATATTAACAAAAATGACAGAACTACCTAAATTAATGTACTTATTCAATACCATACCCATCAAACTACCAACATATTATTTTAGAAAACTAGAAAAAAAAATTTTAAATCATCTGGAAAAACAAAAGGTCAAGAATATCAAGGGAAGTAATGAACAAAAATACCAAGGAAGGTGGCCTGCTAGTCTCAGATAAAAAATTATATTATAAAGGAGCAATCATCAAAACTATTTGGTACTGGTTAAGAAATAGAATAGGGTATCAATGGAATAATTAGGTACATAAGACATAGTAGTAAATGACTAATAATCTAGTGTTGGAAAAACCCAAAGATGCTAATGTCTACTAGAAGAAACTCACTCTTTAACAAAAACTTTTAGGGAAATTAGAAAATAATATGGTAGAAACTAGATATAGATGAATACATCATACCATATACTAAGATAAGAGCAAAATGGGCACATGATTTAGACATAGGGTGATAATTATAAGCAAATTAGGAAAGGAAAAAATAGTAATTTTTTTCCTCTGTAATATCTATAAAAAAGGGAATAATTTATGATGAAATAAGAATTGGGAGGTATTAAGAAATGCAAAATGGATAATTTTGATTACATTAAATTAAAAAGGTTTTCACACAACAAAACTAATATTAGAAGGGAAATAGAAATCTGAGAATCAATTTTTATAGCAAGTGTCCCTGATAAAGGCCTCATTTCTCAAATACACAAAGAACTGAATTAAATTTATAAGAATACCACTCATTCCCCCAATTGATAAATGGTCAAAGGATGTAAATGAGCAGTTTTCAGATGAAGAAATCAAAGCTATCTATATGAAAAAATACTCTAAGTCATTATTGATTAGAGAAATGCACATTAAAACACCCCTGAGGTACTACATCACACCTATTAGATTAGCTAATATGACAGAAACAGAAAATGATATATATTAGAGAAGATGTGGGAAAATTGGGATACTAATGCATTGTTGGTGGAGTTGTAAACTGATCCAACCATTCTGGAGAGCAATTTGGAACTATTCCCAAAGGGTAATAGGTAATCAAACTGAGGATACTTTTGATCCAGTAATAACACTAGTAGGGTTTTATCCCAAAGAGATTGTAGAGAAGGGAAAAAGACCTACATATGCAAAAATATAGCTGCTCTTTTTGTGATGGCAAAGATATGGAAATTGATGGAATGCCCATCAGTTTGGGAATGACTGAAATTGTGGTCTATGACTATAATGGAATACTATTGTGCTATAAGAAATGATAAGCAGGCAGATTTCAGAAAAACTTAGACTTATGAACTGATACTGAGTAAAGTGATCATTGTAAACCTTAACAGCAACATTGTGCAATGATCAACTATGATTGACTCAGCTCTTCTCAGTGATCCACTGATCCAAGATAATTCTAAAAGATTCATGACAAAATACTAACCACATCCAGAGAAAGAGTCAAAGATTCTGAATTCAGATTGAAGAATACTTTCATTTGTTTTTTGTAGCTTTTCCCTTTTCTGTTTCTTTTTTCACAGCATGCCTAATTTGGAAATATGTTGTCAAGACTGCATATGTATCCTATATCAGATTACTTGCCGTCTTGGTGAAGGAGGATGAGAAGGAAGGCAGAGGAAAAAAATTAGAATTCAAAATCATTTTTTATATTTAAAAAATGAATGTTGAGAACTATCTTTACATGTAAGTGGAAAAAAGTAAACTACTATTTACAAAAGTAAAAAAAAATAATATTCACTCTAAACCATAATGCAGCATTATCTATGAAGAAAGTATAAATCTTTAGAATGATAGAGATGAAAAAGATCTTTAAAACAAAGGCAGCTAAATGGCATAGTGGATAGAGCACTGCTACTGGAGTCAGGATAGACCTAAATTAAAATCTATTTGGACACTTAGTAGCTGGATGACTGGACAAGTCATCTGACTCCTGTCTATCTCCATTTTCTCAATAGTAAAATGTAGACAATAATAGCACTTCCCTCCCAGAGTTGTTGTGAAGACCAAAGATCAAATGTTTCTTCCCTTCCTTCCTTTAAGAGACTGAGTTCTCAATGTTAAGTGACTTGTCCAAAGTCTTACAATTAGTTAGCAATAAAACCAGGAATAGAATCTAGGCCTACTGATTTACAATCCAGTTTTTTTCCTACTATATCATATTGCCTTCCAGGTGTGTAGAAATCCAATGTGAGGGTATAGGTAGATATAATCACAAGTACAATAAAAACTGTAACTCTCTTCTCTTGGTTGTCACACAGAATTCAGAGTGGGAAAATCGAAGGGTTTTTGTGTTTTTTTGTTTTGTTTTTTTTTTAATCAAATTTGTTTAACAAGCATCTTCAGCTATGCATTTGACCAGACAGTCACTGTCATTACGAAGGCCCATTTCAAGTATTCCTTTTTTACCTGGCTATTAACTTTGGGAAAAAGTAACTGATACTTTCAAATCCATGCTGACAAGTATGATGATGCTTTTCCATTCCCATAATTGACCTGATTTAGGATGACCACTCCAAGAATATATTTTGTTTTAGGGTTTTCTCTATAAAAGTTCAGGAAACTGAATTTTTAATAAAGATATCAAATAGATTTTATTTTATTTAAATAATAGTGACAGGAATTAATAAAAAGGGGTCTGAATCACTTTGAGTTACAACAGTGACACAAGTCCTTCGTGCCTCCATTTTTTCACTATGTAATGAGGTTAATGAGAAATCTGTCTCAATGTAGTTTTTTCAATGGATTTTTATTATTTTTTTTTCAGAATTTATATTTCCTTTTTCACTCTTCTCCTTCTCAAAGAACCACCCTTTATAACAAATAGCTTTTAAAAAAATGAAGAAAAAATATTCAGCAAAACCAAACAATGCATTGAAAAAATTCAGACTTTACCAGTATTTCACACCTAAGGATCTGCATCTCTGAAAAGCATCATGAGAAGTAGGACCTTCAAGTACTTCTTCTTTGGGACCAACCTTATTCTTTATAAATTCTCTATGTTCAGATTCTATTATTTTGTGTTTCTTTACCTTTCTGTTGGTTTGGTCATTATTTGCATTGTTTTCTTCCTACCAACATCTGTGATGTAATGGGCCAGTGTGTAAAACAATGCAGAAATGGAATCAGAGAGTCACTTAGAAAAAATCTCAGTAGAATGTCTTTTATCATTAAACTATATTCTGTTAGTTCCAGAACAGCCTTGTATCATCCTATCTTTAGAGAGGAAACAAAATGAAACACACCCTAACAAGGAGTCCTTCCAACAATGTTTACAGTTTTGGAATAACAGCTGTCAAAACGGTATTGTCAAGTTTTTAGAAAGTTTTAAATGCTTTTAGTAAAGTTTTTATAATCTTCCCTTGAGGAAACTATCTCATTTCTCACAGAAAGAACATTTCTTTCTTTCTCTACAAAATGTAATGCCAGTGTTTTAAATGTAAACATGCAAATCATTATGAAATCCTCTCTGCAGGTATGGGATACAGAGAGCCAAGCAAAAATTTAACAATAGGAAGATGATATTGTCTAATGTCTTTTGCAAGGTTGAACTGGATTTAAGAGAAGAAATTCTATGGAGCTTAAGTTCAAACAATAACCTACACCCTTTCAACCTGAAAAGCTACATGTAAGGAATGGCAAGTGATGATTTTGTAAATGTTAAGTTCATACTTTCACCATTTGTAGTTTCACAAATGTAAACTGCCAATAATTTTTATATTAAAAATAAAGTTTCATATTATCTATATGTCACTGAGTCTTTGAGAGGGGAAATCCTATTTAATTCTAAGTTTTCTTAGATTTGTACAATATAAGTTGGAACAGATCATGCCATATCACTAGAAATATTTTCCTTCACCTTGAACTAATTTTCTCCATCCCTTAAACTGTGTTCTGCCTGTGAGAACTCTGTTAGGACTGTTCTAAATTGGAATATTGGAAGGAAAGTATTCATTTTTATCAGGGTAAAAGGATAATCTGGGACTGAGAACAATGATAGTGGCAAAAAGGACTCAAGACACTTAACTTTTATCTAGAGGACTCCAGGTCCCTAGGAAAGTATAGCCCAGTGGAGGAGTGTTATCTTAACTCTGTCAAATTGGCTTAAAGTTTCTTCTGTGTTCTTTTTACAGTATTATTGTTTAGTTTTGAAAAGATAAAAAATATTCAGAAAATTTTTATTGTGCATCTACTGCTTAAAGAGACAAAAAGTGAATAGACTTTACTTTCAAAGAGCTTGGGGATGGGAGTTGGGGATAGAGAGAGGGATTTGGAGAGTATAGACTACAACATATAACAAAGTTATTTCAAGAGGGAGAAAATGTTAATAGATGGGCCAGTCAGGAAAGACCAATATGAGTCATCTGTCTTAATCTGCAAAGAGAGAAAAATTGCTCAATGGTCATGTAGATGGAGATGGATGTATTTTAATTGTGTATATCTTATCCAGTCCTGGCACAGAGTAAGTGCTTAATAAATGTTTGTTGACTCACTTGTCTACATTAGCCTTTTCCAGTAATTCTTTAATTCTGGAATAGCTTTTCCTCAAATGTGTGTGTAGGTTTGCCTATTAACACTACAAGAGTTCTGTAATGGGATGACATAGACCGAGTTGTTTCTGGTTTACCTAAAACTTGAATGAAATTATAATGAGAATAAGAACCACAGGTCAAACAGTGAATGTCAGAGATGGGATTTGAAATCAGTGTCTAGAACCAATGCTCTTCAAATTCAGCACAATAATCACTTATGGAACACCTTTGACATGCAAGGAAAATGTTGTTAGTCCCTGGGAAAGCAAAAATAGTCCTTATCCTCAAGGAGTTTATATTCTGCTAGAGGGGAAACTATAGATACAGATAATTAAAAACAAAATATGTATAAGGGATGTAACTCCTTTGTTGTAGGGAATTTCAAGTTAGGAGTTTTTTCTACTAATGTAAGAAGAAAAGAAAGAAGCATTTATTAAGTACCTACTATGTGGCAACTAGTGTGCTTCTGAGCCTCACAAAAGCCCTATGAGGTAGTTGCTATTATTTTATAGTTGAAGAAACTGAGGCAGGAAGCTGTTTAAAAATCTTGCCCAAGTCACAGAGCTAAGAAATATCTGAGAGTATTTGAAAGGATTCATAGCTCAGCATGGGCCACCTATCTGCCTCAATACAGGTGCTTCTCTGCAGCTAAAAATAATAATAATAAATGGTTAAATTTAGGGTCTAGGGTCACAACCATTATGTTAAAGATACAGGACTATAAGCAAGGTCTTCCTGCCTACAAGACTGGTTCTCTATCCACCCATTTTCAATGCAAACCCCTTTTCAATGGGAGGAGGAGGCATAATAATGAACATCTAGAAGGGATTGGGATAGATTCTTGCTGGAGGGGAGATATGGATTCCAAGAAGCCAAGATGTGAAGGACACCTTCCATGAAGGACACAAAAGTGGGAGATGGAATGGTTTTTGTAGAGAACAGCAAATAAGCCATCATGCCTAGAAAATAGAACATTCAAGGAAGCAATATTAAATTGAGCAGAAAGGTAGATTTGAATTGGATTGTGAATGAAACGTCAAACCAAGGAGTCTGCATTTTATACTAGAAGCTAGAGAGAGCCACTGAATCTTCTTGAGTAGTTGAATGACACCGCCAGACCTGCACTTCAGGAATGTAAATTTGGCAGCTATATGGAGAGAGACCAATTAAGAAGCTATAGCTATCAACCAGGCCAGATATGAGTAGATAATAAAATCCAAAAGATGAATTGCCACAAAATCCGGAGCATGTGCTCAAGGCAAGAGAAAGCATCGAAGCTAAGGATAATTAATCTTGTGCCACTGTAGAATTGATTTGGTACAAGGGAACAGTACCTTGCCACAGTGTTCTAAAGGTGCAAAAATTTTCTCTGCTATAACAAAACCCACTGGAATTATCTGAATGTTCTTTTTCATTGAGAAGAAATTAATCTTTCATCAGCAAAATGTCAGGTAGAGAGAAGGAATGGCAAAAAAAAAAATGATAGATAAGAAAGTGAACTGAGGATAAATACATCACAATTCAGGCATTCCTATGACAGAATCTTGGAATAAATAGAATATAAATACCTATTTTTGTGGGCTTCACCATTTCCATGGGGGGAGGGGAAAGGGAACAATCATTTATTTTGTTGTTGTTCAGTCATTTTTCAGTGACATCTGACTTTATGATTCCATTTTGGGTTTTCTTGACCAAGACACTGGAGTAATTTACATATGAGTAAACAAAGGCAAACAGAGTAAAGTCACTTGTCCAGTGTCTTACAGCAAGTGTTGGGTGTATGCTTTCATTAAGTGCCTACTATGTGCCAGCCACATAGGTATGCCCTTTACTAATATCTCACAGCTACCTGTAAATCAGGTGCTATCTATTATCACCATCTTATAATTAGAGAAAATAAGGCTCAAAGAGATGATGTGATTTACCTAAAATGTCTGAAGCTGGATTTGAACTCAGATTTTCCTAACTCTAGGTCTAGAGTTCTATGCACCATACCATATAGTTGTCACCTGCCCTTAGACAGTTTCCTCATTTCTATACATTTAGTCTGATGACAGCTTTTTCTGTGAGTCACTGGATCACCTACTTTGAAGAAAGTCAACAAGCATTTATTAAACATTTAATATGTGCCCAGCACTGTGCTAAACACTAGAAACACAAACAAAACAAAACAAAAATTCCTGACCTCAAGGAGCTCACAATCTAATGGTATATAGTAAAGACTTTAAGAGATGGTACAATATATAGTTTGATAGTATGTTGGATCTGTGGTTAAGGACAGGTCAGTCACATCTTACTGGCTGAGCCTGTTTCCTCATGAGGGAAATAATACACTTTTCTCCCAGGGCTGATGTGAGAGTCAAATGAAGAAACACTTAAGTGCACTGCACACTTTAAAATGTGATATGTGCCCATTAGGGCAGCTGGGTGATGCCATAATACATCAAGCTTGCCTGGAGTCAAGAATCTCATTTTCCTGAGTTCAAATCCAGCCTTAGACAGCCCTAGCTATGGGACCTTGGGCAGTCACTTAATCCTATTTGCTTTAGTTTCCTCATCTGTAAAATAAGCTGAAGAAAGAAATGGAAAATCATTCCACTCCCTTTGCCAAGAAAACCTCAAATGGGGTCAAGAAGAGTTGAGCACAACTGAAAAACTGAACAACAATAAATGTGTCCATTATTATTTTATATGGAGCAGACCTGTGTTTTCACTGGTGTAGAGAACTTCCAGTAAGGGACTTCCTTAATGCATCAACAGATTAAGTATCTGGCCCAAATAACATTGATAAGATATGTTAGAAGCAGGATTTGAACCCAGACTTCCCTTCCTCTAAGGCTGACTTTATACCTCAGTATTGACTTTCTAATGATTATTATTAAGGAATAAATAGATAAAAATGTAAAGATAGATAGATAGGTGTGAATACATGTTTAATGGGGTAAATTCTAGAGTTTCAAGAGAATGAGCATGCTTTGGTGAATTCATCATTCCCTAGCAATATGTCTTTGGGGACTTATTAAGAATCATAGCCAAGACCAGGAGAGATCATATGGTCTAGTCTCCTGCCTTTAGGCAGATCAATTTCTGAACCATCCAAGTGGGATAGGTATATATTTGCTTCTTGACAGTCTCTAAGGATGTAATAATAATAGCTCACATGCCTTTAATCATTAGGTACCAAAAATAGCTAGCATTTATAAGTTATTCTAGGTTTACAAAGCACTTTCCTTTCAAACTCCCTGAGATTATAAGACTATAGGTCTAGAACTAGAAGGGTCATCTAGTCCAAGCTTTTATTTAACAGTTCAGGAAAATGAATCCCACAGAGATTCTGCCACCTGTTCAGTCACTTCCCAAAAATGGCAGAGCCAGGTAAAACCTGACTACACTGGCTACAATGTAGGAATACTGACTACAACGCTATCACTCTTTCCACTATATCACATTGCCTCCCATGTGTCATCTTCACTTTCCAGATAAGTCATCTGAGATTGAAGGAGTATCACTTAATGTCATACAAATAGCTATCAATGGGATTTGAACCTATTTGAACCCAGGGTTCCTGATTTCAGGTCTAGCATATGTAATTTTCAAAAACATCAAGCTGCCTGTGCATCTTAGAATTCCATCAGAAAAAATCACTCTTGGAGATCTATTCCAGAGTTTGGGGGGAAGAGAGGGGGAAGGGAGGGAGGGAGGGAGGGAAGGAGGGAAGGAGAGAGAGGAGAGAGGGCAAAGAAGAGAAAAGAGGGAGGGAGGAAGGAAAAGCCCAAGCAAAAATGTACTCATTTTTAAATTCAATCAATAAGTATATATTAAATGCTTTCTATTTGCAGATCTATATTAGGAACAGGGGGGATACAAAGCCCCTGGGACGAAACACTTCCCAGCCTCAAAAAGTTTATATCCTATTAAGGAAAATAGCATATATAACTGTAAATAAATATTAAATACATTCATAATAATTATAAGCTAGCAGTGAGGAAAGGGAGGATAACTACTCACGGGGCAGGGGGCGGGGAGGCAGGAGGGAGGAGGAAGGGGAGAGAGAGAGGAGGAGTGAGGGGACAGAGTAAGGTTAAGAAAGACTTCTTGTAGGAGATAGTCTATGAGTCGATCTTTATAGGAAAGTGAGGGTCATAGAAGTGAGAAGGGAGAGCATTTAGGCATTGCAAAGCCTAGATAAAGATCCAGAGGTAGGATGTCATCCTGAGAAGTGACAAGTCTTGAAATCTCTCCAAGGAATATTAATGAACTCTTTAAGAAATCCTGAAGATAAAAATGTCTCTAATTCAAATGTATTTGCCCTTTTGTCCTTCAGTTCCCCAGTAGAGGTTTCCTCTTGCTATGTATCCACTTGGGAAATTCTTAGTGGAACCTCAATGTTTTCCCTCCACCTTCTCTGGAGTGGAGAGACACAATATTGTTGGATCAATGCATAGCGGTGAATGAAGCCTGACCTACATTCTCAGTAATTAAATCTCTCCCTCTGTAAGAACAGGTTTACATTTAATATCTGTCTCTGTGGCTCACCAGAGTCAGGTTCGTCTCCCTTTGGGGGCAGGTTTATTAGTTGCTGCTTATTCAGGATTTTTCTTGCCAGAAATGTGAAAGTTGTCACAGACATAAATGCTTCCCTTTTGGTCTCATGCTGTCCAGATCTCATTACAGAACAAAAACACAAAAGCAGCCATTGAGATTGGGGACATCATTAATGGATAGGTGAGCAGTTCAATATGATCTTTGCTCCTTCAGCATTCCCAACCATAATGAATGTTAAGGTCCTGGCCCTTGACAAACGTGAAAAATAGCAAAAAATAAAATGAATTGTAATAGTATAGAAAATTCCTGGTCAGAAGCTTCCTCTAGCAATATAGGTTAATTCCTTTCCTGCAATTGTATACTCTTTAGTTTCTTAGAACACTAACAGTATGCATGACTTGGCCAAGGTCACATGTGCCTTGAGCCAGCATGTGCCAGAGGCCAAACTTAAATCTCATAAGGTTATAGATCCAAAGTTAGAAAGGAGTCAGAGACCTCTCATTTTATAGTTGGGAAAACTGAGGTCCAAAGAGGCTTACCCAAGGCCTCTAGGTGGAGAGAGAAAAAGCCAGAGATAGAATTTGAAAGCAAGTCCTTTACCCAAGGAGCCTTTCTACTAAATCACTGTTACTTTCTAGCTACAAAGCCAACGTTCTCATCATGTTACCTCTCAAGAGGGTAGAAGCCACACCCATGATTTCTAAGTGACAAAACCCCTTCTGCTTAAAGCAGGTGAACTTTCTCTGCAATTTTATAGTCTTGGAGAGTTGTGGACTCTTTTGAGGCCTGAAAAACTACTGAGGATAGTCCAAATCAGATTAAAATGTAATTGGGAAATATTTAACAAAATAAATAAAGATACAATGTAACATTAAAAGATCATTTTCTAAGTCGAAATAAATAAAAGCAGAACACAACATGGATAATGTTACTAGATGGTTTTCAAGGTTTTTTTTTTTTTTGCTGAGGAAGCAATTGGGGTTAAGTGACTTGCCCAGGGTCACACAGATAGTGTCTGAAGCCAGATTTGAACTCAGGTCCTCCTGACTTCAGGGCTGGTGCTCTGTCCACCTAACTGCCCCACCCATATTGACTTTAGATAGTTTTCTAAGTCAATATGCACCCACCATAGATCCTTATGTATGGTTGAGTGACCACCATTCTAATTGAGTTTAACACAGTTGACCTAAAATACTGATAAAGTGATGAGATCATACATAGCCAGCAAATGTCAGGACTTCAATGCAGGTCTTTCTGCTTCCAGTGCCGTACCTGCCTCTCAGGAACAAAAGAACCTAATATCCTTTTGTGATGAGAATTGAGACTGCAATTATCTTGTGAATGAAGAATTCTCAGACATAAGCAAAAGAGTATTTATTATAGGAAATTTAGGCCACTTTAAAAATTAATTCAATTTATTCTAAAAGCATTTTAAGGACCTACTTTGTGCTAGCCACAGGGGATAGAGAAAGAAAAGAAAAAAAAATGAAGCAATCCTTCTTCTGAAGTTTTCTTTCCACTGGGGATCAAAAAAAAAAATTGTATGCAAATAAAGAAATGCAAAATTTATACAAAACACTTTTCCCTGCCCCTCCTTTGGAAAGCTGCAGCATATTGTGATGATTATAATGATCTGTGTGCAGAAAGTTTTGTTAAAGACATCAGTGACAGGTAGGTGAGGCAGTTAGGTGGCTCAGTGGATAGACCTGGGCCTGGATTCAGAAAGCTCAAATCCAGCTTCAGACACTTACTAGTTGTATGACTCCAGGCAAGTCACGTAACCAGTCCTGTTTGCCTCAGTTTCCTTATCTACAAAATGAATGGAGAAGGAACCACTCCAGTAACTTTGCCAAGAAAACTCCAAATAGGATTACAAAGAGTCAGAAATGACTAAAACATAGCTAGGAAAGGAACTGGACTTGAGCAAAACAACTGAGAATGAGAACAAGAAGAAATGAGAAAAAGTATTGCAATATTTGAGTGGAGGGATGTAAGCTATGAGAGGCTGAGCACTCTCATAAAAAAGCTGAACTCAAAGCCCAGAGGAGCTGGGTCAAGATCTATCTACCTCTGGCTAAGTGACTGAACAAATCCCTTACCCCCTGAGTTCTCCAGATGTTTGGACTCCCAGATGCAAAGAAGATGCTGACCTGTGTTGGTAGAGAGAGTTTCTTTATCCAGGAATTCTTTATCTCAATAGAATTAGGTCCAACCCCTCTCAATACCTTTCCCATCATGTGAGTGGGGGTAAAGGGACAAATTGCAATAGGTAACAGATGTTAAATCAACACAACTTAACAATTAACTTAATAGAGGAAGTAGGAATGACAGAGTCAATGAATGAGAGAGGAGTCGAGAATGATACCAACCTGAGTTACTGGAATGGTAGTATTCTGGAAAGAAATTAGGAAATTTGGAGTGAGAGTGAATTTAGATGAATTCCATTTTAGATATAGGGAATTTGAAATGCTGATGTTTCAGGTGGGCCTAGAGTTCAGAAAAGATATTGATTAGAAATGAATCAATAAATCTGGGAGTCACCTGTGTAGAAGTAAAAAATGAAATGCAAGAGAGTTTATGAGATAACCTAGGGAAAGAACATGAAGTGAAAGGAAGACCTGGAATACAGAGCTGAATAGCAACACCTTATGCTCAGAGATCCTTTTGCACCTTTCAGGGATTAGGGGGCTAGGATGATGGATCAATGAAGGAGACTGAGAGGAAAAGCATTCAGATCTATAAAAGGGGAAAGCATGTGTCCTAGAAACTAAAGAGAGCATCCACTGAAGGAATGATTAACAGTGTTAAAAGCTGCACAAAAGTCAAAAAGGATAAAATCCAAGAAAAACCATTGGGTTGGACATTCTTGTTGAAGAAGAGGAAGAAGAAGAAGGCAAAGAAGAAAGTGGAGGAAAGGAGAGAAAAAGGAGGAGGAGAGAAAGAAAGAAGGAAAAGGAGGAGAAGAGGAGGAGGAGGAAAAAGAAAGAAGTGGGGGCTGTAGTAATAGTGGTTATGGTGGTAGTAGTAGTAGTAGTAGTAGTAGTAGTAGTAGTAGTAGTAGTAGTAGTAGTAGTAACAGCAGCAGCAGCAGCTTATATTCGATAGTATTTTAAAGGTTTGCAAAGAATTTTACATAATTTATATTATTTGATCCTGACAACTTAGTGACATTTGCTATTTTAACCTCTTTTACAGTTAAGGAAACTGAAATAAGAAAAAGTTAAATGACTTTCCTAGAATCAAAGGCTAGTTAACAGAATTTAAACTCAGACTTTCCTAAATCCAGAACTCTATCCACTTCACCATCTAGCTGTTTCTATAAGTCCTCAGAGTCTCCAACTGTCTAAGCAATTAAAAGATCATTTGATAACCCTGGAAAGAGCAGTTTCAGAAGAATCTTAACATCAGAAGCCTAATTTTAAAGACCTGAGAACTGCACAAGTGGTAACTAAGCAAAGACATTTAGAGAAGAAAACTCTTTCCAAGAGACAGGCTATAAGAAAAAGGAAAGCTCTATAGAATGATAGCTTGAGGGGATAAAAGGGTCAGCTGAAGATTGTTCACGAATGGTAGACGTTTCTAGACAGTAACCAAGTTGCTATCAGAAAACAAGAAATAAAGGGTGAAGGGCAAAGGGAGGGAATAATTGTTGATATGGCACATTCATGAGGATGGGAGTTAGAGTTCTCTTGCCTGTCAAAAGGCGCATGAACTGAATCTGCTTGGAAGCAGATGATTGCTTTGATTTGAAAATACCATCTGATGTTTCTGGAGGAAAGGCATAAACTGAAGCAGGCTGTGGAAATCAAATTGTAAATGCTACTGAATGTCTTGTCCACATGTTTGTTGAGGGTCTTAGCATTACGAATTTGGCGGCAATGGACAAATGAAAACATTCCCAAACTTCAATTATACACTATATATGTGTGTGTGTGTGTGTGTGTGTGTGTGTGTGTGTATACACACATATATTTACATGAGAAATATGCTTTATAAAAAAAAATAAAAAGAGAAATGTGCTTTGTAAACCTTAAAGTATTCTATTAATATGAACTGTTATTATATAATAGGAACTCAACAAGCATGTAAGTATTTATTATGTGCCAATCATACATTGAGGATTCAAGAAAGGCCAAAACCAGTCCCCTCCCTCAAGAAACGCATATTCTAATGGGGCAAACAAATAAAGAACTAGGTACATGCAAGCTATATACACTGGAGGTAATTTCAGAGGGAAGCCATTGTTACGGAGGGATTTCAGGAAAAGGACCATAGGAGAGGCTTTTTATAGAAGGTAATATTTGAGCTGAGTCTTAAAGGTTTCTAGCTGGTATAGTAATAAAGCTCCTGGCCTCAAGCCAAATTCAAATCTGCTTTTAGACATTTGCTAGATTGTATGGCCATGGTCAAAGCATTTTAACCTCAGTTTCCTCATTTGTAAAATGAGGGTAATAATAGCATGTATATCTCCAGAGTTGTTGTGAGAATCAAATGAGATAATAATTTTAAAGTGCATAATACAATATCTGATACATCTTTAGTACAATATAAATATTGTTATTGTTTAATCACTTTCAATCATGTCCAATTCTTTGTGACCCTATTTGGGGTTTTCTTGGTTTGGAGTTATTTGTCATTTCCCTCTCCAGCTTGTTCTACAAATGAGGAAAATGAGTCAAATAGATTAAGTTACTTGCCCAGAGTCACACAGCTAGTAAATGTCTAAAGGCAGGAAAATAAGTCTTTCTGATTTCAAGCCCAACACTCTATCTACTGCATCACCTAGCTGCCCCAATATTAAAGAAAGGCAAAGGTAGCCAAAGGGAGGAGGAAGAACATTCTAGGAGTAAGGTCCAACCTGTAAAAAGCCATCATGTTCAGGGAACCACAAGAAGGCCAGTGTCATTGGATTGTAGAGTCATGGAAGGAACTTAAATGTAAGAAGACTGAAAGGAGGTAGAGTTATCTCAAACATAGCATTTCATGTCATCCTGAGGAATTTGAAAATCACATTTTCATTTTAGCCAAATAGGATAATCTAGATCAGGGTGTAAGGGACCAGGACTGGAGACAAGCAAATATGCATATGCCTAGGACATAACACAAAAAGATATAACAAGGAACACTTTAAAATATTATTTCAAATTAATGATACATCTTTAATGGCAGGAAATCAAAACATAAATAATAGTGAAGTTCAAATCCTTCTGCAGTCAGTTACCACCATAGGTACAAATATTTTGTCTTACCTCAGATTACAAGAGCCCTGATTTGGGTTTATAACACTTAAAAATTTGCAAAGCACTTTATGTATATTCTCTTATTGAATTATTGAAGCATCACAATAAAGATATGGGATAGAGGGGCATCATCACCCCCATTTTAAAGATGAGGAAATTAGGGCTAAGAGTGGTTAAGTGATTTGCCAATCAGAACATGACCAGTAAGTGTCAGGTATGAAATTGCAATCCAAATCTTCCTGATTGTTGATCCAGCATGCCATCCAGACCTTCATCTGTGTGCTGACTTATCAACAAAAAAGCAAACTTGATTAAGAACAAGAACATAAAACAATTCACAGGAAAGACAATTCAATGGAAATCATATCTATTCCTTTCTTTCTGCCTCCACTGACATCTCCATAGTAATGAGAAAACCTGAGGAAATTTTAAAAATCAAATACTGTCTTAGCTGATCTTCATACTAACCCTGGGAAGTTGATGCAATCATTATCTCTATTTTACAGATTAGGAAACTGAGGCAGTTAAAGGTTAGGTTAAGGTGCTGCTGACTACCTCGGTATCTTACTCTTATTGTTCTTTGCCTTTTGTTCTGAAATATTCTGCAATATTCTGGAATGATCAGCTGTAAATGACTTTGCTGTTCTCAACAATATAATCAGGGAAGGGTTGCCATGACATTCAAGTGAATTGGATTTAAGTGAAGGAGGACTGTGTAAGGTCACCTGCCTCACTTTTCCCTCCAGAGCCTTTTGGGGCCAGTGTCCAAGTATAGAGAAATACATGGGAAAAAAGAGTTGGAGAAAGCCTCGGTCCCTTTTCCATCTCCCAGAGGTGGAATGGTAGAAAGAAAGAGACAAAGACTTTTGATTCTCCCAAGAAATCCACAGAATCCATGAGATATTAGGAAGGCTTTGGAGTTGAAAGACTTGGGTTTGAATACTCACTCTATCACTTATTACTTTTATAAGCTTGGCCAAGTTGACCCCTGTCCTTCAATGTCTTACCTATTCAATGAGGATGTTGGAATAGATGATACTAAGATCATCCCTCTAATTTACCTTTTAAAAGGAGAACACAGGAAAATGGAGATTCAAATCGTCCTCAAACACTTATCAGCTGTATGTGCCTAGGCAAGTCACCCAAACTCTGTTTGACTCAGTTTATTGATCTGTTAAATTGAGTTAATAGTTGCATCTATCTCTTAGAGTTAGTGTGAGAATCAAATGAGATAGTATTTATAAAGCACGAACTTTACAAAGGAGGTTATTTTGGCCTTTGGAGGGTGGAGTTCCATTTTGTTCTGTTCTGTTTTATTTTATTTTATAGTTATTAGGGGTAAGGAGTGGTCAGTAGCAAAACACTTTTGAGGATGGACAAGGTTAAAGAGAGAGAGAGAATAAATGGGGGGAAATACAATTAGCAATTATAATTTTTAAAAAATTTTCTAAGCAAGTTTCTCTGATAAGGCCTGATTTCTCAAACAGAGGGAATTGAGTCAAATTTATTAAAAATGCTCAATTGATAAAAGATCAAAAAATATGATCTATACCGAAAGGGCTATAAATTCATGCATCCTTTGACCTAATAACTCACTACTAGGCATGAATACCAAAAGAGTTTTCAAAACAAAATCGGAAAAAAAAAAAGGAAAATGACCTATAATGTACAAAAATTATTCATAGCAGCTTTCTTTTCAGGTCAAAAAAAAAACTAGAAATTGAGGAGATGCCCATCAATGGGGAATGGCTCAATAAACTGTGGTATGTGATTGTGACGGAATCATTTTCTGGGAATTGATGAGCAGGATGCTCTCAGGAAAAAAAAACCCACCTGGAAAGTCCTCTATGAACAAAGTGAAATATACTATATACAAAGTAAAAGCAATATTCTGGAATGATCAGCTGTAAATGACTTTGCTGTTCTCAGCAGGATAATCATCCATGACTACTCTGAAGGACTTATGATAAAAAAAAATTTCTATCCTTACCCAGAGAAAAAACTGATTATGTCTGAATACAGATTGAAACATTCTCTCTTTCTCTCTTTTTAATTTAATTTTTCTCAAGAGTTTTTATTTTCATTAGGGTGGGAGATCTATGTTTTCTTTCACAACTTGACTTTTGTGGAAATGTTTTACATGACTTCACATGTGGTTTCTTAATTGTGGGTATGGATATGGAAGAGAACCTAGAACTCAAAAATCTTAAAAATGAATATTAAAAAATTGTTTTGAATGTAACTGGAGTGGGGGATTAAATAAATAAATAAATATAATTGTTGGTATTTTCCCCCTCTCCTTCTATCTTTTCTTTCTCCTTTTTCTATCTTTTCTTTCTCCAAAACTACTCTCTCTGCAAATTCCCTTAATGGAAATGTCCCCCTTATAACTATAGAAGAATCATTGTTTTATATATATATATATATAAATGCTTCTGACTTGCCTCATTATAAAAGTAGATGACAAAACTTATCAGAGAAAAAAATACTTGAATGAAGGTAAATATCAAACACTTTTTGGTAATCAAAATACTTTCTGATGACCTTTACAACAATTTGATTCCCTGATGTAAGGCAATCTAGAGTTGTCTAATAACTATCTAATGAGAACTCTCTGCTGTTTCCAGGAGGGCCATCCTCCTCTCCATTGGTTACACCAAATTTGAAATGTCATCACAATCATGTTTTTTCCCAGTGTGATACCAAAAAAGGTAGGAGCTTAATGACAGCTCTCTTGGAAACAAAGGAATGATCACATTCAGATGCCTTCAAGTTATAATACCTTGGGGGAGGGGGGAACCATACATTTCATAAAACTCAAAAGCTTCTTCATCATATAACACAACAGGGAAAGTTGACTTCAGTAAAATGCTAATTAAACCAAAAAGATAAATTACTTATCTCCTTCTTCCATAGTCCATATTTTTTGAATATGCTACAAATTTAATTTATGGAAAGAGTTCTAAGAAGAATCCTTGCCACCCCACTCCCACCCCCTTAAACTATAGAAGGGAAGAAATATAAATCAAACAGTGAGTACAGAGCATTACATTGATCCTTAAAGAAGTGGGAAAAGCCTAATTAGAAGCTTCTTGCCAGTACTCTGGTAGAGATGTTGTGAGCAAGGAAAAAACAACATCTTGTACTATTGGTGTTAATAAGTCAAGGGACTTGTGATGTCTGTCACTGGTGGGGATAGGCCTTCCACAGATGGTGGATCACAGTCTTTCTCTCACTTCTAATCTTAGAAAGTTGCCTAAGACTCACAGAGATTAAGAGGCTTACTCATGGTCACACAATTAGTATGTTTCAATGGTAGGATATGAACCAATTCCAAGTCTGAGACTCTAGATGATATACTTCTCATCTTTCTCAATAAAATCACATCATACTACATAAAAAAGGCATCATGGAATGGTGGATTTGAAGTCAGGAAACCTGGGTTCAAATTTCAAGTTCTCCTTTTGGAAGACAAAAACTGTCGTTTTATTAAATTATATCCCCCATTTAGGTAATGCAGTGTATCCACTGGGTCAAAAGTCAGAAAGATCTAAATTCAAATCTGACCTTTGACAATAGCTGTACGTCCCTGGACAAGTCACTTAATCCTTTTACCTCAGTTTCCTCAACTGTAAAATGACCTGGAGAAGAAAATGGCAAATAACTCTGCCAAGAAAACCCCAAATGGGGTCAAAAAGAATTGGACAAGACAAACAATTCAGCATCTCCCAGTGGTCTTAGCACAGTGTATGTGCTAGTTGTAGTTACTCAATAGATATTTATTAGATTGTTTGTCTTTATCTCTCTATATGTCTGTCTGTCTCTTTTTATCTCCCTTGTATGCACATGCCATTTCCTATGCAGCTTCCACAGGAAGTCATGTTTACTTAGGGCCTGGATGGCATTAACTGATTTGGTAAAGAGGGATGGGCTTCTTTCTCCTGCTCCTTTTAGGCTCTGTGGCCTCAAGAAACAGACTCAAAGTCCTTTTGTTTTCTTTTCTTTGTATTTCTCAGTTTCTGGATACAAAGGGTAATACCCACTGAACCTGGAATTGAGCCATGGTGACTTTGGAGCCAGCATTCCAGTTGGGTTGTTGGCAGCTTACCAATCAAACATGGAAGCCCCGAGAAGCCAACATTCCTGGGAGTCAAGCCCAGCTTGGGCTTTGGACTTAGAGATTGGGATTGTTTTATGTAGGAAGGGAGCTAAACTGTGTACCTAATCCTTTTGTTTAACCCCAGAGTATGATGTGGTAGTGATAATTGAAGAAAGTTACAGAATTATGCCCCATATGTTGAAGAATACTTTTGTGTCTTTGTTACGCCTTTGAAGAAATAATCCTTTGTTAATCCATTAGTAGCTAAATGCAACTGGGAGATAGAAAAACCTCAAGGCCATCTGTAAAGAAGAGATCCTTCATACAAATTTAGGAAATATCAATGTGGGCTGGAACCAATGGAAGAAAATCTAAACACTCCTGCAAATTCCTTTAATGGCATCAGAAAACCTTGAGGAGGAGAAAAAATGTAGCAAACCTAGCTTCTAGGTAGAGAGGACACTATTTTGGTCTATTCAACTATTCAAAATAGTTCCAAAATAATGAAAAAATTTCTAACATCTGGGGGCAGAGGCGGGGAGGAAGAGTCAGAAAAGGCATCATATAGAATGTGGTACATGAGCTGAGCCTGGAAGAAAACCAGGCATCCTAAGGGGCAAAGATAAGGAGAAAGTGTAGACATAAGGGAACAGCTCATGCAAAGACCTAGAAAGGTAAGGAGAAAGTACATTGTAGACATAAGCTCATGTAAAGAGCTAGGAGAGGAAGTGTCTTTATGAGGAGTAGTAAGCAGGTGGAATAGAGCTGGACATAGGGTGTATGAAGGAGAATCGTGTGTGATTGGAAAGATACAAAAGAGCCAGGTTGTAAAGGAATTAAAGTGCCAAGCATAAGTGTTTCTGTAGAGGGTGGGGAGGTAATAGGGAGCTACTGAAGCTAATTGGGGAGAGGGAAGCCAGGATGAAGAGTGTCATGGTCAGACCGATACTTTAGGAAAATCAATTTGGTAGCCATGTAGAGAAAAGATTGTGGTTGGGAAGTACTCCAGGAAGGAAGGCATTTACAAAAGTCCAATTGAGATTTGTCAAAGGTCTAACCTAAAGTGCTAACTATGTGAGAAGAGAAATTTAGGAAGCAAAAATGACAGCAATTTACTGGATTGCTGGCATGAGTGAAAATGAGGAGTCAATGACACTGAAGTGAATCTGATGACTGTTAACACTAGTGATGCTCTCAACAGAAGTAAAGAGATCTCCAATATCTCTGAAATTTAATAACAATAATAATAACTGCTGGTGATAATAATAATTGAGAGGCAACATTTAATCTTCATTCACCTTGGGAAGTATTTAGTATAACTGTAGTTAAAACCACTTCACAAATGAGTAAACTGAGGCTCAGAGACCCAGGACTCCTAGTTAGTACATGGAAAAGCCAGAACTCAGATCTACTAATTCTATACCCTTTTCAACATATCACATACTATCCCCATCTAATTCTTACAAATCCATTGTGCCCCTCATTAAGAAGTATGAAGTTCCTGTTTTATTTACCTGTAGCCTCCAAATACTTGAAAAATTAGTTCACCTGTAGCACCAATGGTTACTTTCTCAATTTAATCACATGATTTTTCTCTCTAGTCACTCCCTTAACTCTGCCCTTCTGGAGGAATTCTTTTCTTTTCAAATCTGTCTAAAGAAACAAGGGGACCAAGACCTTGCTTCTCACACCAGTCAAAGCCTTCCACCACCACCACCACCATAACTGCAGACTCATTGGCTAGAAAAACCCTGGTCCAAAATTTTCCCCTCCCTGGTCTCCTTGATAGCTCCCTTTTCTGCAGGAGCTCGGTTCTACTCTGTTTCTCCTTTCTCTTATTGTCCTTATGCTCCCAATTCTTTGCAGCTCAACTCATTAAGTCTTGAACTGAACTGGAGAGATTTGTTCATTTGCTGCTCCTATTCAGCTCTTTAGGAACCCATTTCTTCCTCTCTATCTTGAAGACTATGCATATATCTCTAAAGATCCCAAGGTGTGACTCGTCTGCCTTCTGGCTCAGTGATCCCAACATTTCCAAATCCCTCTCCAAAATGAGTGAGGAATGCTTCCCTCTCAGAACTACAAATTCCTATATGCTATTCAGTTTCCCAATTCCTATTACACATGCCCTAAACTTCATTAAGATTTGATTGGTCCGGAGGATTAAGTCTTGAAACATAACATAATATCTATCCCCAATGTCTGAGATACAAAAGCTCAGAATGCAAGTAGTCATTCCTTCTTGAACTTTAGATTCTGTACAGTTGTAAAGGTCAACAATCCTTTCTGATTGAGCAAATTCTCATGGGGAATTAATTGGGGTGGATGGAAAAGCTAGGGAAGGAGTTTTATCTAACTGAAAGACCACCATATTCCTACTGAGCATCCTTCCCATGCTGTTGTTAAACAAACTGTTATAGAGCCTATGAATCTCTTATTTCATTTCAATCTCAAGCTTGAACATTTCAATCAATTTATGGTGGGTATGGCCCTGAAGATGGTGATTTCTTATTATCATAGACACATGCTCTCTCTTACTATGAAAATTCAAAGAGAATCTACCCCCCTTCCCCCATCAGTATATATGTCTGTCTTTATCTCCTAACCAGAAGCAACTTCTCCCTCCTATCTTTTTATCTAGTTTCCCTGGGACACTATCCAGTCCCAGGGACTGGACCCTTAACTGAGGCAACTCACATTATCCTCTCTGGGGAGAGCTAAGGACATATTCAAAGACCTCCAAACCTCAGACAATTTATTTAATTCATTTCTCAAGTTATCCTGTTAAATTGTATTTCAACACTACCAAGATATTTATCTACTCAGAGGTTATAACCAAGGAGGATTATCACAGGAAGAGAAATCACATTTAAAATTATTTTCCCTTTCCTACTACAGAGACAGAATCTTGGGCATGGCCTTCAGTCTTTTATTGTCTTAGATCCACATTCTGTCTAGCCCCGAAGGGCAAACCTTTTGCTTGAGCAGTGTTCTAAGTTATTCTTTATCTCCCTGCCCAATTTGACCCACCAAAGCACAGAGCAGATCCATTTTTACCTCTAGCTTTTCTTTAAAAATGGAACAGAGAATGGTAAAATATTAAAGAGAAAATAAGCATACATGAGTTCAGAGGGAAAGTCTAGAATCTAAGCATCCAAATGGATGCTGAAGCCAGGACTTAAAATGCTTAAAAAGTAGGAGAAGAAAAATAAAAAAATTCACAGATAGCATCAGAATTTGGAGTAATTAGTTAAGATGATAGTTAATTAAACTCACAGGCAAATAAAAATACTTTCCTTACTCAAGGCCAGAAATATCACCATACTAATTATGTCTCTTTTTCCTTTGTGATTTTTGAATATTGGTAATTAATTTTTACAGTTGAATCACAATGGTTTTTTCCATCATGGTTATGGTGAAAAGCTTTGTGAAAATTAATCTTTTTTTACATACGAAAAATTTTTTTATTTGTTATTTTGCTTTGGTTTCAGAAACTTTCCTAATTTTTGAGGGTCTCAGCAAGTAGCCCACATAAAGCAAAAATCCCAAATTCTACAATCACTTTTCATGAGAATCTTAAATACAATTTTAAAAAATTTAGTTAAGCAAAATCCTAAGTAGACAAAAGAGGGAGAAGAAATGCTGAGAGTATATTTTAAGGCTACTGCAAATTCAAGACACAGTACATGCCATGAGACCAGACTCAGGATGACTTGAGTTTAAGCTCCATTTAGATATTCATTGGCTGTGTGACTCTGGACAATATACTTTACCTTTCGATGTCTCAAACAAGTCTTATATTGTTGATCTTTTCTTCTTGAAGAGGATCATGACATCAAGGGGGAGATGCTGTGACATGCAAGTGATTTGGATTTAAGTGAGGAAGGGCTGTGCAAGGTCCCCTGCCACTTTCTCCTCCAGAGTCATCTTGGCCAGTGACCGGATATGAATCAAAACAAAAACAACTAGAGATGGGTCTGGGTTCAGTGGGAGACCTTGGCTTTTTTAAGCTAAAGTCTTCAAAAGGTCTCAGTTTAACTGAGGCTGCACCCATTCAGTGATTAAGGTTAGGTAAGAAAGAGAAATGAGACAAAGAATGACTTTACCTAGTCAAAAACAAATATATCAATCTGGCATAGACCACAGTTAGTCAGAGAAGACATTTACACTGAAAGGAAAGTAATAGAGCTAAAGGAGAAGATATACATACAGACAGTCAAAAAACCAAAGAAATAATTATTATTTACATGCACTCTAAGCCAATCAGGGCTGGTTTACCAAGACAGAATGGTACTTGGTCTGGTACTTGTTGTTGATCAACCAATGAGAGTTAGCGTGATTTGGGTTTAAGGCATGGTCCTTAAAAAATAAAGCTAGCCCATGTAATATGAGAGAGAGAGAGAGAGAGAGAGAGAGAGAGAGAGAGAGAGAAGGAGAAAAAGGAGGAGGAAGAGGAGGAGGGAGGGAGGGAGAGAGGGAGAGAGAGGGAGAGGAGGAGAGGGAGAGAGGGAGGGAGAGGGAGAAGGAGAGGGAAGGAGGGAAGAAGAAAAGGAGGAAGGAAGGAAGGAAGGAAGGAAGGAAGGAAGGAAGGAAGGAAGGAAGGAAGGAAGGAAGGAAGGAAGGAAGGAAGGAAGGAAGGAAGGAAGAAAAGAAGGAAAGGAGGGAGGTTGTTCACTTGCATTAGTAAAGAGAGTTTCTTCGAAGAAAATTCCCTGCACAGATGAGATCACAGGTGCAAATCAATCCCATTTGCCCTTCAAAAAAATTGTGCCAACATTGGGCTAAATGGTGGGCACTAGAGATTCAGTGTTCAAAACAAATAAATAAAGGTCCATACTTTTAAGGAGCTTATTAGAAGGTAGAACATTTAGGATAAGTAGGTAGCACAGAGAATAGTGTCTGATCTGGAATCATGGAGACCTGAGTTTGAATACTACCTCAGGCACTTAATAACTTCAACACTGAACAAGTTTCTCAATCTCTGCCTTCATCAGTGTCTTCATCAGTAGAAGTCCTTTTGGGGCAGCTAGATGGTGAAGGGATAGAGTGACATTGGGATGAACAGAGTTCAAATATGGCTTTACATACTTACTAGTTGGGTGACCCAGATTCACTTACCTCAGTTTGCCTCACTTTCCTCATCAGTAAAATGAGCTGGAGAAGGAAATGGCAAAACACTCCAGAATATTTACCAATAAAATTCACAAAGAGTCAGAAGTGTTATTTTGACCAGTATGGTTGTGAGGATTAAATAAGACATTTCATACTATAAAAAGGCTAGCTATTATTATGTATAAGTAAGTAAATCCAAAGTATTTACAAAGTAATTGAGGGTGGTAATACTGGGGGGAGAAAAGGGAGAGGGAAATAGGAAAATAAGAGATGGCATTTTACCTAAGCTTTGAAGGCAAATAGGTATTCTAAGAGGTGGAAGTGACTGAGGAGGGCTTTGAAGCCATGGAAAACAGTTCTTGAAAAGCCACTGGGATGTTGTATATAAGGAATAAGTAGGTTGATAGGGTATGTAATGCAGAAGCTCTGAACCCCCCAAAACACATGGAGGTTTCAGGAGTCTCCCCTTATGTTGGGGAGCAGAGATGAACCCCTAAATATATTGGGGGGCCAGTGTTGTGATGTATCTCCAAAGACTTTATAGACTTAGACCATCTCCAAATTAAGAGGCAAATTATCATGCCATTGACTGTGGACTAAGTGCCAAAAGGGAATTAGTGATTAACAAGTGATCAAGGGGAAAGACAAGTAGGCTAATTTTTCTAGCAGAATTCTCCATTAACAAGGGAGCAAAATATCATAAGGCGTGCTAAATTCCTAACGTTGGTAGCAGGAGAATTATGCCATTAACTGGCAGGTTAATTTATCAAAAAGGAGCTAACCATTGTAATGTTTAGTAAGGGGCTAACCCTAAAAGGAATTAGCAAAGAAGTGGCCTAGCATAAATTCTTTTATAATAGAAAATAACCTCAGACGTTGACATCATAACTTGCTCTTCTTATTGGACAGGAATTCCACAAGGATCTACTGCAATAAAGGTCCCATTTAAGGATAACAAAATGACTCCATTCAAGGAGTAGGTTGATTTCCTGTCTGATTACAGTAATCAAGCCCTTTCTTGTTAATGCCCTTTCCTATGACTTACCCAACTACCCAAGCACCCAAGCACTTGGGATCTTTTTTCAGGGTGATATTAACCCCCTCAAGGTCACTTTAGCTAGGTTATAGATTGTGTGAATGGGAGCAATGTGCTAATGAAGCAAATATAAAGGTAGACTAGAAAAGCTAGGCTGGAGCTAAATGTGAAGGGCTTTTGTATTTATAAGTGGATATTTATAAATGGAATTTGTATTCAATCCTAGAGGCAATAGGAACCGACTGGAATTTTTTTAAGAGCAGGAGAGGAATGTAGGAGTATGTTAACACCAGGTTATAATAACTTTCAAGAGCTAATTACATTTTCATCATGAACATGAAATCAATAACAATATAAATCAAAGTTTGAATTATTGTTTGTTAGTTGTCTAGACTTAATACTGTGATAGAGAAAATGCTAGTAATACAGATTAAATTTTAAAGTTTTGTGCGTACGTTATTTTTCTGGAGAGATGATTGTTAAACATTTACTAGAATATAACTGGAAAACTAGAATCATATCTGTGCGTTAGTAATATCACTTTGGCAGCTGTGTGGAGAATGGATTTGAGATGGGTAGAAATGGAGGGAGAAAGACCAGTTAGAAAGTTGTTGCATTAGTTCAAGCAAGAGGTGATAGAACCTGAATCACAATGGTAGCTGCTGATTTAAGTGCATAGAAGGTGGTGGATCTATGACTTATGATAGAAGCAGAATGGACAAGACTTGGCCATTGAATAGATGTGTGTGTGTGTGTGTGTGTAATGGGGGGGGAGAGAGAGAGAGAAAGAGAAAGGGAGAGAGGGAGGAAAGGAAGGAAGGAGGAAAGGAAAGAGGAAGAGAAGGGAGGGAGAAGGAGAGGGAGAAAAGGAGAGAAGAAGAAGGAGAGAGGAAAAGGGAGAGAGAAGGATAAAAGGAGAGGAAGAGAGGGATAGAGACAGGGAGAGGGAGGAGAGAAAAGAGAAGGAAAGGGAGAGAAAGAGAGAGACAGAGACAGAAAAAGAGAGAGCAAGAGACAGACAGAGACAGAGAGAGAAAGGAAGAGAGGAAGAGAGGAAAGGAGGAGAGGGAAAGAGGAAGGAGAGAGAAAGAGGAAGAGAGAGATAGAGAAAGAGAGAGAGAGAGAGAGAGAGAGAGAGAGAGAGAGAGAGAGAGAGAGAGAGAGAGAGAGAGAGAATCACAAATAAAAATGTTTAATGAATCTCTCTTGGCCTCAGTTAATTCACTACTAAAAACAGTTGGATTATATCCTCTTCTAACTCTAAAACTATGATCTCATATCCTATGTACCATTAATTCACAGAATCACAAAATTTGATTTGGACAGGAATCTCCTCCAAATCATATGTAGAAAAAATCCCCATTATAATATGAATCCATTAATTTTAAAAAATTGTCAAATGTCTATTGTATGAATAACACCATGCTATACACTGGAAAAGATAAGTCTAACATATATATCTCTTCCCTCAATATTTCTACAAACTATTTTGAGAAGATCAACAATCTAATAATTGGAATATTCACCAAAGGTAGACTGAACCATAATAATGATGCTGAATAACAATAAGAGTACTGAAATTAGTTCCAAATATATATACAAATATAGTGAGGGGAAATTAGAAAAATTGTCTAAGATGATAGGATTTTTCTAAAGACTATATTGTTTTATTCCCTTTTAAAGGGCTAATTTCTGCCTGGTTGAACATGGAACATACTTTTAAACTCCTCCAACAGCATGAAGACATAGAATGAAGTAACAATTCCCTAAACTAAACCTGAAATCCCTAAATAAAAATAATTCACAGGAGGCACCTCTATCAAAATATTCCCCTTTTTATCTTCAATTCCCAGAGTAAATTAGTCCTGGCTTTTAAAAACAGCTAGGTGCTCTATAAAGATCTTTCAGAGTATTAATTTGTCCACTTAAAAAAGAAACACATTAGTAAGCACAAATAAAGTAGAAAGAGAGATGATAGCTTGGGTGGGAAGGATGTGTCAATAATAGTTGGGTATTCTCCAGATGGAAAATTTATACTGAAAACTAAAGGCAGAGTTGGAGGGGAATTTTTTGGTTGGATTTTTTTTTCATGACCTTTCTTTTTATGCCTCTTGTTTGAGAAAGGACAATTTTATGTTGTTGTTACTGTTTTTCTTTCAGCTTGGAGAGGAGCTGAGGGGGCAATTTCAGCCTCTCACTTTTTCCATTCTCTTTCTCCTCTTCTGTCCTCTCTTTCTCTCTCTCTTTGGGCCAAGAGACTGTCTTGCTTTTTTTTTTTCTGCTTAAACAAAAGTTCCAACATCTCTCAGCAATGAGACCTAGGAAAAAGTTTCTTTATTACCCTGACCTTTGGAATCCCTTCAAATTCTAATTCCCTGATTCTATTATTTTTCCCAGAAGTACTTACCTTGAAAGTAGCAGCCCTTACTTCTTTCCCTACCTTTTTGACTATTTGTATGTATGTGTACTCCTTTAGCCCTATCGCTCTCCTTTCAGTGTAAATGTCTTTTTCAACTGACTGTGGTCTATGCCAGACTGATATATTTGTTTTTGACAAAATAAAAGAGAGACCATTCTTTGCCTCATTTCTTTTCTCACCTGGCTTTAATCATTGATTGGGTGGCTGCCTCAGTCAAATTAAAAAGGCCAAGGTTTCTCATTGCATCCAAGACCATCTCCAGTCCCCCTGACCTTCACCTGGCCACTGGACCCAGATGGTTCTGGAGGGGAGAATGAAGCAGGTGACCTTGCCAGCCCTCCCTCACTTAAATCCAATTCATTTGCATCATCTTCCTGATATCTTGGTCCTCTTTGAGAATGAAGGATGAAGAACAAAAATAACTTTTCTCTGACTGACTGTGGTATGTGCTATTTATTCTTAGAAATTGTTCAAACTAAGCTCCCAACATACACTAATTATTGGATCAAGCTCATTGTCATTTAAGTGGACAATGATTTGTGTATTTGTCTGTGAGTCAAAATTTCCCCCAATAAGATCAATATATTTTTTAATTCTGTAGACTTACTGCATTTAAACTTCTACTCTTAAAGAGAGGTCAGTAGGAATGTGAATCGTTGATTAAAATCTACCAAGATGTGCAAAGCTCACAGAGAAAGGATTCTAAATGTACAAGACTCTTGAAATAGATACCTAAGAGGTCAGAAGGATCTGAGTTCAAATCTGGCCTGAGACACTTAAACACTTCCTGGCTGTGTGACCCTGGTTAAGTCACTTAACCCCAATTGCCTTGGGGAAGGAAGGAAGGAAGGAAGGAAGGAAGGAAGGAAGGAAGGAAGGAAGGAAGGAAGGAAGGAAGGAAGGAAGGAAGGAAGGAAGGAAGGAAGGAAGGAAGGAAGGAAGGAAATAGATACCTAAGGGGCAGCTAATTGGCTAAAAAGCACTACCTCTACAATAATTTCAGAGTGATCATTTAGACTTTGAAGACTTCCGAAGAGGAGAAAACAATTACCTTCAGAAGTAAGTCATTCAGGAGGGTTCTGGTAAATGTTTTACAACCAGCTGTCTGAAAATACAGACCAACAACAATAACATCTGCATTTGTCTAGCATCTAGGCACTATCCTAAACAGAACTCTGGGAGGTAAGTACGATTATTATCACCATTTTACAGTTGAGAAAATTGAAAAATGAGTTTAAATGACATACCCAGGATCACATAGCTAGTAATTGTCTGAGGTAGAATTTAAACTCGGGTCTTCTTGAGTCCAGACCCAACACTCTATTATACTAGGACACATTTGTGAATTTAATTTCCATTTTCTCCATTACTTTCTTAAGTCTAGACAATCAACAAAACCATAAAGCAAGCACTGATTGTAGCTTTTGAAAATTTCCAAGGTGAAAATGCTCTTGGTGAAAATTGAACAATTTGCCTCTGGAATGTCCTTGAAACCACCCCACCATAGATAACTCTAATTGTTAGTTTTTAATTTCTGCAAAATATTGTCCCATTAGGATGCTGTCCTTTCATATGAAGTTTAATGCTGAAAATAATAGAAAAAAATCCTTAAAAAAAACTTAACTGGTAAAACTTGTAAGATATTGTCTCATGTGTAAATGATTGTTTAAATAACAGAAAGGAATAAAAAAAATAACCTTAATTTAAAAAATGCTCAAATATATGTGTGAAGAAATATAGTTTCCAGATGAAATTTATGCAGTTTGATATAAAAAAAGATCTGTTGTAAATTTTTAAAAATACTTAAATTACTTTGTAAAGAAGGTAGGTGATCATTTGAATATGAATGTTTGATTATCTAACACCAAAGAACTTATATTTATCAAAGACAGATAACATGGAAGTATGAAGAAACACAGTTTCAAGGACAGACTATATTGAGGATTATTTTGAAAACTTACAGCTTCAAGGCATTATGATCCTTCAATTAATTTGCATATAACTGTTTTAAAATTAAGACGGGGAGAAGGGCAGAATCAAGTTAGAAAAGAAAATTCTAAAATTCACCTGAGCTCTCCTAAATTGCTATCCAAATAATTTTAAATAATGTTCTCAAAACAAATCCTGTAGCAACAGAACTCAAAAAATGACAGGGTGAAACAATTTTCTAAGACAAATTAGAAAGTTGTCAGGAAAGTTCTATCACACCAGAGTAATAGTGAAACACAAACTGAGCCAGTGTGGATAGTGCCATAACAGGCCAGGAGTAGACCCTAGGAGTGACTCAATCAGCAATGTCAGCAATATTGCTGCTTCCAGCATTCTCAGTTTATAGATAGAGTAGAAAACAGTGCTTGTAGTTGCTCATACCCCAGAGCACAGACAGGTAGATTAGTAAATACTTCTCTCCTTATATCATTGAAAAACTTGGAAAAACTGAAAGCTTATATAGACTCACTGAACTAGCTCTGAAAACAGTTGCACAAAAAGCCCGACACTGGGGACAATACCCCCTCCAAATGGGGAACAGAATCCAACTTTAATATAAAGTCAAAAGTCAAGAAATAGCTGAGGAAAATGAGCAAATAACAAAAAAGAATCTGATCAAAGAAAGTTACTATGATGGCAGGGAAGATCAAAACACAAATTCTGAAGACAGCAAAGTAAAAACTGCTATATCCAAAGCCTCAAAGAAAAATGTGAATTTGTCTCAGGTCATAGAAGAACTCATAAAGGATTTTAAAAATAAAATTAAAGAGGTAGAGGAAAAACTGAGAAAAAAGACAAAAGTGAAGATCATGAAAAAAAAGTCAACAGCTTGGTAAAGGAGGGGCAAAACATAGTGAAGAAAATAACAACTTAAAAACAAGAATAGGCCAAATAGTAAAGGGGACACACACACACACACACATCACTAAAGAGAAGATCTCCTTAAAAGGCAGAATTGGCCAAATGGAAAAATTCATTGAAGAAAACAATTCCTTAAAAAGTAGAATTGGCCAAATGGAAAAGGGGGTACAAAACTTCAATGAAAAAAATAATTCCTTAAAAATTAGAATTGGGCAGGTAAAAACTAATGATTCCATGAGACATCAAGAAGAAATAAAATAAAATAAAGAGAATGAAAAAAATAGAAGAAAATGGGAAATATTTCATTGGAAAAACAACTGACCTGAAAAATAGATCCAGGAATGATAATTTAAGAAATACTGGATTAGAGGCAACTAGGTGGTACAATGGATAGAGCACCAGCCCTAAAGTCAGTAGGACCTGAGTTCAAATCTGACCTCAGACCCTTAACACTTCATAGCCGTGTGACCCAGGCAAGTCACTTAACCCCAAATGGCTCAGGAAGGGGGAGGGGGGGAGAGAATTATTGGATTACCTGAAAGTCATGATCAAATAAAGAGCCTACACATTGTCTTTTTAGGAAAAAAAAATGACAACCTTGGAAAGGGATGTGGGAAAATTGAGACACTAATAGATTGTTGGTGTGAACTGATTCAGTCATTCTGGAGAGTAATTTGGAACTATGCCCAAAGGGCTAAAAAACACATTCATACTTTTTGATACAACAGTACCATTACAAGGTTTTTATCCCAAGGAAATAAAAAACAAAAAGGAGTGGGATTTATATAAGCAACAATATTTATAACAGTTCCTTTCTGGTGGCAAGAACTGGAAATTGAACAGATGTCTTTCAATTGAGGCATAAATGAATAAAAATGACATTATTATTATATTATAATATGAAATATATATGAATTATGAAAATATTAAATATATGAATGATATATGATGATTATTACATAATAATAAATGAAAAGTTGTAATATAGGATTGTGATGAAATAATATATGTGTTAGAAATGATGAGAAGATTGTTTTCAGAAAAAGCTGGAAAGATTTACATGCAAAGCAAAGTGAGCAAAACAAAGAGAACATTGTAAAGCAGTAAGATTGTATGATTATTAAGTGTGAATGACTTAGTTATTCTCAGCAAAACAATGATCCAAGATAATCCTGAAGGATTTATATTTAAAAAAATGTTATTCCTCTGCAATGAAAGTACTGATAAGAGTCTGAATGCAGATTGAAGATGCTTTTTTTAACTTTATTTTTCTTGGGGTTTTTTGTATGAGTTTTTTTTCGTAATATGATTAATATGGAAACATGTTTTAGGTAACTATGTATATAACTTATATCAAATTGCTTGTCTTCCTAATGAGGGGAAAGGGGCTAGAGGGCAGGCGAAAATTTGTAGCTTAAAGCTTTACAAAAAAAAAAAAAAAAAGGATGCAAAATACTAAATGAATATAGCAGAAAAAAGAGTTAAGATAAGAGGGTCTGTTTAACTTCTGATAGGGTACTAACTATAAGAGGTTTCTTTTAAAAAGACAGTATTAGAGTGTGCTTCTTCAAAAAAAGCCAAACTATATAATAAAATCTATGTTACTTTTTTAAAAGAGAAAGAAATCACGTAATGACTTGGAGATTGAGGGAATGCTTAAATTTAAGCAATTGTGAGAAATCCTGAGCAATGAGTTTTTCTACTCACGTGTTTTCCTGCCAGGTTTCCTGTAAATGATGCCCTCTCCCCAACAGAGATTGAAGGCATTGATGGAACAATATGACCCGGGTTAAAGTGAATTGTGATATATTTATTATTATTATTCCATTTGCTTTAATCCATGACAGCAGTCTGTATCCTTAAAACTTCTAGTCAAATTGGAATTCTTTTATAGCACCCTTGCTCCTTCCATTATATATATTGGCTCTCTGCATTCTTCTTTTTAGAGATTTTGAGCAGACCTTAAAGCATGATACAAAGGTTAGTTATTATGTTAAAAATCTGACACAATAAGATTGGAATGTTTATCTTACTTGTCTTTGTTACAAAACTCTTCTATTTGAATCAAGATAATTATTATCTATGAAGTTATATATTTGGGAAAACTAAGAAAGACCTTGGTAGATTAGGGATGTGAAGCAAAAATAGTTTAGAGAGGAAAATTTTATAGGGAAACAGAAAAATAAACAGTTGGTATGAATTCAAGTATCCTAAAGGATTTCTTTTTATCCCTAAATTATTTCATCAGTGGCTTTATAACTTTCCCTAAACACACTTTCTAGTAAGTAATGTCAATTCATATCCATTTGCCAAGGTAGTATTTGCAGCTGCAATTTTAATCTTGGGATTTGTGGTTCAACGACACAAACCTTTTCCCTCCAAGTGACTTTGGGTCTTGTGATGTTTAAGCCAGAAGGCAGACTTGAATCATACATGGGAATTCTTAAAGGGGTATATAGACAGAAGAGGGAATGAAATCCTAAATAAATGAGCAGAACCAGCAGCAATGGGGTCATCTTCCCCAGCCCTACTAAGGACCTAATGAGCTGAGTCAGAAAGAATTGACTGCAAAGGTTCTGATAAAGGCCTCATTTCCAAAATATATAGAGAATTAACTCTAATTTATAAAAAATCAAGCCATTCTCCAATTGAAAAATGGTCAAAGGATATGAACAGACAATTCTCAGATGAAGAAATTGAAACTATTTCTAGTCATATGAAAAGATGCTCCAAGTCATTATTAATCAGAGAAATGCAAATTAAGACAACTCTAAGATACCACTACACACCTGTCAGATTGGCTAAGATGACAGGAAAAAATAATGATGATTGTTGGAGGGGATGTGGGAAAACTGGGACATTGATTCATTGTTGGTGGAGTTGTGAACGAATCCAACCATTTTGGAGAGTAGTTTGGAACTATGCTCAAAAAGTTATCAAACTGTGCATACCCTTTGATCCAGCAGTGTTACTACTGGGATTATATCCCAAAGAGATTATAAAGAAGGGAAAGGGACCTGTATGTGCACGAATGTTTGTGGCAGCCCTTTTTGTAGTGGCTAGAAACTGGAAACTGAATGGATGTCCATCAGTTGGAGAATGGCTGAATAAATTGTGGTATATGAAAATTATGGAATATTACTGTTCTGTAAGAAATGACCAACAGGATGATTTCAGAAAGGCCTGGAGAGACTTACACGAACTGATGCTAAGTGAAATGAGCAGGACCAGGAGATCATTATATACTTCAACAACAATACTAGATGATGACCAGTCCTGATGGATCAGGCCATCCTCAGCAACGAGATCAACCAAATCATTTCTAATGGAGCAGTAATGAACTGAACTAGCTATACCCAGAAAAAGAACTCTGGGAGATGACTAAAAACCACTACATTGAATTCCCAGTCCCTATATTTATGCACACCTGCATCTTTGATTTCCTTCACAAGCTAATTGTACAATAATTCAGAGTCTGATTCTTTTTGTACAGCAAAATAATGTTGTGGTCATGTATACTTATTGTGTATCTAAGTTATATTTTAATATATTTAACATCTACTGGTCATCCTGCCATTTAGGGGAGGGGGTGGGGGGGTGGGGTAAGAGGTGAAAAATTGGAACAAGAGGTTTGGCAATTGTTAATGCTGTAAAGTTACCCATGTATATATATCCTGTAAATTAAAGGCTATTAAATAAAAAAAAAAAAAAAAAAAAAGAAAGAATTGACTGCACTGGGACAATAAGACAAAGCAGAGACCAAAAGGAATGCTAAGCTGCAGCAGAGGAGAGAAATCAAGGAAGGAGGGCCATGAGTTACTATAAGCATTTTAGAGCAGAAGACTGAGATGAAAATCTCAAGTTTTGTCTACCTCTTTATAAGGACTGAGGGAAGTTTCAAGAAATATATACTCTTTTTCTTTTTCTTTTATCAATTTGTCTTTTCCATCCATTAACAAAAACTGCAGCATATTCTTGTTTCTTTATCCTAATATTTCAGGCAACCTGAATGCTTGCTTTGGTCATAAGGAGGACAAGGGTTAAATAGAAATAAACACAAACTTAAATTAGGACAGAAAGACAAGCTTTTACTTAAAGGTTGGGAATTTTCCTAGTTGCAGGTTCTGAGCCATTATAATTGTACTAATTTTGCTTTTAATATTTTTATCTATAAACTTAATATTTTTAAATGTTTAATTTGAGTATAAACTTAGTATTTTCTTTTAATATAAACATTTAATACAAACAATACATAAAACAAATGTATGATATATTTATATCATATATTTAATCAAATATGTAATCATAATATAAATTATAAATATATTGCATATAGCATAATCATGTATTATGATTATATGAATTATAGAAGTATAATTATGCAGTTTGAATAAATTATGTAATTTATATAAATAAATATGTTGTAAGTATATTTATATTATATATAATATATAAGTATATACTGCCATTGTCAGCTCACCCCAACAGGGTCCCAAAGTAAGCAAAATCATGAAACCATAAAAATGTTAGGTCAAGGTGTAGCATATGAAGGGGGAAGCAATGGGCTACATTTTGTATGTTAGAACACAACGGATTGTCTATTGAAACAAAGACATGAAGGAGGATTATAATATATAAAAATCAAATATAAACTTTTATTATAAACATAGAGCAGTTGAAGAGGTAATTACAGAGGCATAAAGGTCATTATATTATCCCTAGAGTAGAAAATGAGCTAATAATTTTAACAGGATGTGACTGATTAACACTCTAAGAAGGAGAAAATGGTGACCAAGGTCTTCCAGTCAACTGCACCTCCTACCCCCAATCTACTCCTACACTCACAATCGCTGGTTTTACACTCAGTTACCCATGAAATTCAGTGAAGCACTTGCCCCTTTTCCACCAGCATTTCATGTGGAATTTAGTTAATTAAGGTTAGCAATTAGCAATTTCACAATAGCTTGATTACATGATCCTCCCAGATAATTTTTAACATTGAACAACTACATTCATTTGTGATGTCCAAAATCAATTCCACAAGTATCATTGGACAATACATATATTCAAGTTTGAATTTCATTAAGGGTGATTTCAGGCCGAAAATTATACGAAGACAAACTGCCAGGCCTATTTTAAAGTTAATATAGAAAAGGAAAAAGGAATTAAGAATTTCATTATATGTGAATTCTTTGGGAACTAATCAAATTAGCAGAAAGTAGGTTAGTTTTGTTGAGCACATTAAATCATGAAACATTTTTTAAAAAATGAAAGGCACATAAGGAAATGTGCACCCACTGAAACCAAAATAGGTAAAATAACCGGGTATATTGTAAATTCAAGGAGATATGCTATTTATATCAAAAGGAAGCAAAAAAAAAAAAAAAAAAGTTTCCACTGGACTGATTGAGAATGAGTCTTGAAAGGTCAAATAGAGTTATAAGAAAAAGTAGGTCAATTCCAGGAATAAATCTATCAAGTGGCAGAAGTTCACTATTTCTATTGTTCCCCAAAAAGCTACTTTCTAGTTTTCAGAGATAATTAACCTGAGGAGTAAGAAGAGAATCTCCAAAGTTTAAACCTACAAGTCAAAAGTAATCATTCAAAAAAAAAAAAAAAAATCCCAAGCCCTGCAGCATCAGGAAGCAAGACACTAGGAAGAATGTTGGCAGAAGGGGACAGATTTGGTTGAAAACTGGGACTTTTTCACACTCTAGCCTATGGCTAAGACTTTGGAGGCTTTTTTTTTTGCCTCTACAATTTTTGTCATGTAAAAGAAATATATTAACATCCTTAATGAAAACTGATAGAGTTTCATTCTGAGCAGTCTGGTAAGCAGGAGCAATTCTTCCACCAATTCTTTGGGAAATCAAAGTGTAAAAGGCAGGTCAGAGGCAGGACTTCCATGAATTCACATAAATGCTGCTCCTAGATGATTGGTTCCATTAGCGATGATGATACCTCACAAAGAACAGAGAATGGAGTCATTATGCCATTGGAAATAAGTGCTTCCAGGTATGTCTGAATTAGGCTCCTTTCTCTCTTGATTTTTGCCCCAAAGGCTGATTTTTCAATTTTCCAGTACTCTGAGGAACCCATTCTTAGATTGCCAAAAAGCCTGACAAGACCCAGCTTTTTTATGGGCCAACCCATAACTAGTCATGCTCAGAGAGGCGGATGATATACTGCTTCTGAACCTGGCTGTAGCCCCAGATTCTTCTCCTCTTAATGGATTCAAAAAATCAGTTGGCTCACCAAATGGTCTGAAGAATCTGTCTCCCAAGGTTATCAGAATGTAATTAGCATAACCCAAATTTCCTCCAGGGAAGTCAGTCTGCCAAAAGTCAAGGGTGGGGGGGTGGGGGGGATGGAATGCCTAGAGAATAGGATCACTTAGTGAGAGATAAGCAATGGCAATCATGAAAACGATGGGAAAAGTATTCTGTATGAAAAAATCTTCCATGCACCATCTTTTCTGTGAGCTGATTTCAGAATGAGAAGAATGAGTATTGTTGGGCTTTCATGATTCAATCTAAGTCAACTACCATCATTTAATAAAACTATGGGAGTAGTTAGATGTCACAGTGGGTCAGGAAAATTCATTTTTCTGAGCTCAAATCTGGCCTCAGTTACTAGCTGTGAGACTTTCAGTAAGTCACTTAACCTTATTTGTTTCAGTTTCCTCATATATAAAATGAGCTGGAGAAAGAAATGGCAAACCACTCTAGTATCTAAGAAAACTCCAAAATGGAATAATGAAAAGTCAGACATGACTGAAAATGATTGAAGGTTCACTATACTAATCAATGGGGATATTGTATATGAAGTGAGAGAGGGAGTAGTATAGTAAATCTTTCTTTCTTTCTTTCTTTCTTTCTTTCTTTCTTTCTTTCTGTCTTTTTTTGCTGAGACAATTGGGGTTAAGTGACTTGCCCAGGGTCACACAGGAAAGAAGTATTAAGTGTCTGAGGTTAGATTTGAACTCAGATCCTTCTGATTTCAGGGCTGGTGCTACACCCACTGAACCACCTGGCTGACCTAGTATAATAAATCTTAAGCCTATTTGAAGAAAAGAAGCACCTATTAAGCATCTGACAAGCACTTTGTTTAACACTTTTTGACAAATTATCTCATTTGACCAAATCTTGTGAATTATTATCCCCATTTTATAGTTGAGGAAACTGAGATAGACAAAGGTTTAGTGATTTGGACAGAGTCACACAATTAGTTAAGTATCTGAGACTAGATTTTAATCAGGTCTTTATGACTTCAGGCTCAGTACTCTCCAGTACCACCCCAAATGCTTCTAGGCTACTTTGTGTAAAGTAAAAGTATGCAGTAAAGTGAAAAAAAGGAATTGAAAGCAGGAAATGCTGTCTGTTAGCTAGCTGCCTAGGTGGATAGAGTGGAAAGTCTTACATTAGAAAGACCACATTGAGTCTGTGAATGGATTTTTCCCACCAGACAGCTTTCATAGAAATGGCAAATAGGCTTGTTTTAAAAAGTTAGTTTCACTGTCCAAAACTACCAAAAACTCTGGATAAGAGTAAAAGGACATCTAGTTCTGACTCTGATCCCCTTAAGCTATCTGAGAACCCCTTTCATTCTTGAGAAATGACAAGATGAATAACAGTTATACTGAAAAAGAGACTGATGTTACCCAGAAGTAGCTTTAAAAAAAAATCATAGCTTGAAATCCCAGAGACATCAGTGAACTGAAGATGATTCTACTTTGTTTAAATCAAGAGCACTGCATCTGCTCAGGGCTTTCAGTTCCCCAAAGGATTGTTTCTCCTCACAGTGATGATGCTTGTCTAGCAATCAAAATGCATGGTCATTCTCGTATATACACACACACAAAAGTAATTAGATATAAAAGATAAAATGCCTTTGCCAAGCTATTTGGGGAAGAGCTTTGAGCCAAAATTCCCTCAGGAGCCCCTTTGGCTTCTAAGATACCAAATATTTCAGTCTTGAGAGCTTTCTGCAGTTGTTCTGATCTATATCTGGCCATCGAACCCAGTGGCTCTGGAGGAGAAAGTGAGGCAGTCCTCTCTCACTTACAACAGTTCTCTTATGTCATGGTCCTCTTGGAGAACAAAGGACAAACACCAGTAATAATTTTAGTCTTAATGAAATAAAGGGATATTGTAGAACGTGAACATAGCATCCCTTCTTACCTTGCCTCTCCATTTTTCATCCACATTCACATCTTCAAATCAATTTAACAGCATTTATTTAATGCTTACTAGGTGCTAAGCACTGACATACTATGCTATGTTCTAGGAATCCAAAGACAAGAACCCTTAAGGAATTGTGATTCAGAGCTCAGGGAACTGGGGGTCAATGTGCACACAAAGACGCTGATACAAAATATAATTTCCAGGAGATCATGAGTACTAAAAACTAGGGGAAAAAGGAAAGCCCCGTTGTAGGATGAGACACCTAAAATGACTCTTGAAAAGGAGCTTGAGGTAGAGGTGAGAAAAGAGAATATTCTTGCCATGGGAGACAGTCTGTTAAAAAAAAAAAAAGCCTACAAAAAACCAAAAACATGGAGATGGTAGATGGAACATTGTAAATGAAGGAAAGCAAGTTACAGATTGCCTAGAAAAAAATTAATAAAATTATGATAATCTTAAATGTATCTTGAAAGCTAAAGAAGGATGAAAGTTTGTAAAAAAAAAAAAAAAAGGTTTAAAAGTCAAACAAAAAATTTATATTTTTTCCTAGAGACAATAGAGAACCACAGAAGCTTCTCAAGCAGAGAAATGGTCTGGTCAGACCCACTCTTTAGCTAGGTGCAGGCATATGGGAGAGAACAGAGGAAGAGAAATAAATCATTGTTGAAGACCTGAACTAGGATGGCAGCCATGTGTGTGGAGAGAATGGAACAGATGCCAAATATGTTGTGGAGATAGATTTAGGAACACTTGGCAACTGAATGGATATGCTAGGGTGAGAGAGAAGGAAGAGACACACAAGCACAATGAATCAATTGAAGAAACCCAAATCCACACAAATGAAATACTTGTTTAAAACAATAAATTAAAATTATTTCTGAGACAGGGTATTAGCTATCATTCTAAGATTGATTAGGAAAGGATGATCAACAGACAGAATTTTGTTGATAGGCACATTTGCTCTTTGCTCTCAGAAAATGAAGATTTGGACAGGGCCTATACAAATAGATTCCCAAAACAGCTCACTGATTCCTGCTAGAAGACTGGATTTTTGGAGGTCTACAAGTTACTGAAAGGATTAGTGTGAGAAAACCCAATGCTAAATTCTGCAAGAGAAGAACGGATCACAAAATACCTGGGTATTTAATGGGCATTTCTATAACACTCCTGGCACAGTCCTCCTGGTCATGGAGGAAAACAAAAGGAAAGTATAAGATATGGTCAAATGATATACGCCAATAGGTAAAGGAATGTCTTCTAGGAAAGTGTAGGGGTTTGGGGAGGTAGTCAGCCTCTTAGAAAAATTGCAACTCAGAAATGACAAATCTGAAAATCATTTGTTTTTAAACAGCAGCCTGGTTTGATGATTTTATTCTGGATCTAGGAGGGGAGCCTTACTAGGACACATGAGGAAAGGGAGAAAAGCAAGAGATCTCAAAGGTCAAATGAACGTTTCTGAGAGTAAAGAAGAAAGGGACAAATTTCCAGCTAAGAGGAGATGACTTGGCAAAAGGAAATGCACTGGCAAAAGAAGCAGCAGAGGCAGGGATTCTTCTAAATATGACAGAAATCAAGCAGCATGTTGGTTTTTTTAGGGGGGAACTCCGCTTTTTAGAAAAGAGTGCCCATTGAGTAGGTCAAACTCTGCATTTGAGTGGCAAGGATGGTGTAGTACTGGGGGGAGCAATAAGTTGGCACTTTTGCTCTAGAAAGATGTGAGTGCCTGTGGTACCAGCTGGTATTGTTAGCAACTTGAGGCATTAATGTAATACAGTGATGCCCTCTGAAAATAGAGCTGATAAAGAATTAACGTGTTCAAAAATAAATTAAATCATCTTCTGACTTTTTTGCATCTCCTTTGTGCACAGTATGTTTTCTCAAAGCTAGAAGAAAAGAATAAAGGAATTAAGGCAAACAGATGTGGGCACACTAAATATATATGTGTGTATATATATATATATATATATATATATATATACAAGAATATACATATGTATGTATACATATATGTTTACATAATATATAATTGGAAGCATTAGAAAGGATTGATGATTCTTCCTATTCTCAGGTAATAAGTGCCTGGAGAATTCTTTGATACTTGGACAGATCCATCATTTGTAAGATTGATTAGTTTCTCCATTAATGTAGATTTCAACTCTCTATATAATAGGTAGCCTTCATGAGTTTCTGTAGAAATAATAATTCATTGCCTGGTGGTCAACTCTTTGGTAATAAGTCTTTCTAGATTTCATTAAATCGGTTCTCTAAAACAGATTTTTTAACCTGGAATCCATGAACTTGTTTTTTTTTTTTAATCTTAATAACTTTTTAATATAATTCATTTCCTTTGTAATCCTATGTATTTTATTTTATGCATTTTCTGAGGTTTCACCAGATTGCCAAAGAGACAAAATGGAGATAATAAAAGTACCTACTTCTCAGGATCCAGGGAAATAATATTTGTAAACCAATTTAGCATAGTACCTGGCATATAGTAAGTGCCATATGAAATGTTACCTATTATCGTTAATTTTATTATTCCAACAGGAGAAGGTCTAGTAGAGTTTATAATGTGCTGAGGTAGCCTTTAAGAACCCAAGGGTCATTGCCATGCCAACCACCAGGACTTGAATGGAAGGATTAGAACATACCACAAATGAACCTTAAAGACAAAAGAGATTTTACTCTGATAAGAAACCTGATTCATTTTTTCCTGTTTTTTCAACCAACCCTGTGGTTCCTTAAAATTCTTTCCCAGCCAATATAGGCTTCATTCTACAATGAATGAGACCATACAGAGCAGGACATGAAGAAGACCTTGTTGCATTTTAAAGATTCTATCTTAACCCCTTGGCAATCCCATTGTTGTCATAAGTAGGCAGGCTGAGCAGATCAGCTTTGAGGCAGGAAGGTAGCAGCTGCTGCCAACATGTCTGATAAAAGGCAGTAGTCTCTCTCCCACTCAGAGGCTGCTGGGAGGCAGCTCAAAGAACAGAGATTCTTAACTCAAAGTCTGTGCTCTTAAAAACATTTTTTCAATAACTGTATTTCCATCGAACTAGTTTCTCATGCAATCCTGTATATTTTATTTCATGCATTTAAAAACACAACGCTAAGCAAGGGTCTATAGGTTTTGCCAGAATGCCAAATTGCCCCTGACACAACAAAAGTTATGAGCCAAGAAAGTCCCCAGCCTGCAAAGCTCCCCCTCCTCATCTCTTCCTACTGATTCTTCTGCCTTTCCTTAACTCTCAACTAAAACCCCATTTTCTACAGGAAGAATTTGATCCTTTTTCATTCAAGTGCTTCCTTTTCTTATTATTTTTTATTTATCCTGCATATAACATCATATGGTAGCTTGCTTATTGTCTGCTCCTTTTGATTGTGAGCTCCTTAAGGACAGGGATTTAGCATAGTGCCAGGCACATAATAAATTTTATAAATGTTTATTGACTTACCTTAGTCCTATTTGCAGTGACATTTTCCATTATTGATTTCATAATAAATTAACCAATTCTATTTATTTGTTTGTTTCATTAGAAATTCTGGTATGTAAATGTCTAGAGTAGTGGGTGGATATGTATATATGTATTTTTTGGTGTGCATATTCCTTGTAACATATATTCTGTGCAGTTATTTTGAATTTATTACAGTTTGAAACATCTAGAGCCCATAATTTGCCTATTTGTTGGAATACAAAAGAATTAAAAGATCTAAGGCATTCTCTAAGACGTAAAATTAAATATGTGAAACAATTATTTAATCCAAAGGATTTATTGATATGAAATTTTTCTCTACCAATTCAAGTCATAATCCATCCATGCAATGGGAATTGTGTCCATGTCTCCACAAGTCACAGAGGATTCTCATCCAACATGCTGGATAATTTCTTTAAATACTTCATGGCTTTGACTTATGCCTCATTCTCCCTGCATGAGCTCTCACCTCCTTTTCTGGTCTTGTTCATCCTGGGTGATGTTTTTATGACTTTTTTCCCCTCACAAATCATCATTGTTAATATGCTACAATCTACTAACATTCATCATATGCCCCTCTATTGTCCTTAGCTTATCTGCAATTCCTAATCATTTGGGTTCATGAATTTTTTAACTAGTCACCAAAATTTACCACCTGAAAGAATAATGGTAGCAAAAAGGAATGTTTTGTGGCTGAAGATCACTGAAAAGTATAGTTTTCCAAATGCAATTCTGTCTTATTTTCTTCAACTTTGCAATTCTTGTTCTACTGCCCATTTAGAGTACTTGTTTGAGATTTGTGTATTGATGGACCAAGACAACAACTTATCTAATACTACTACATGGAATAATCTGAGGGATGTTCATTCTTCATTCACTTGATTTTTCCTGCATGGATAACTAAGTCATTCAATTTGGAATGATAGTGAACCTCACTGTGTAGATTCTAGTAGCATTCTGGGAAACAATGCAATTGCCAAAATATAATTTAGGACCATCAGTATCTAGTGTACCTCTGTTATAGAGAATCCCATAGAAATCTTACGTATACTTTCTCTAGTAATTCCTCTATGACATTGAGCTGATATCTCTTTGGCATTTCACTTGAAGATTATCAGAGGAGCATTGACTCTGTGACTATGTGATCATAATATGAATGGGAAACTCCTTTAGAGATGCAGTTTGCTCTGCCAAATCAAGTGTTTTGGGAGCATCAACAAAAATTAGATTCAGTGGGATCATATATTCTCTATACTTCTCCAGCAATTAAATGATCACGAAGATATAGTATGCTGTACAGAATCACCCACAAAAGCCCTGCTTGTTTTTTTTTCTAATATTTTCAATAAAGGCTCCTAAATTTATAAAGATGATGAAAGAGGAGAAAGAAATAAAAAAAAGATAGGCAGGCTAATAATTGTCACATCTTCTGGCTGCTTTTTTTTTCAGTTGAGGCAAAGGAGGGAATGGGAAAACATATGGTGCCTACTAGATGCTATGCATGGTGCTAAACACTTTACAAATATTATTTTATTTAGAAGGAAGAAAACAAACATTTATATAGTGCTTATTATGTACTGGGCACTGTACCAAACACTTTACAAATATAATCTCCTTTTATCTTCACAAGAGAAGGGAGATAGGTGCTACTCTTATCCCCTTTTTTCAGTTGAGGTTACTAAGGCAAATAGATTAAACGAATTGCCCAGATTAGTACTAGTTTGCTCATATAGCTAGTAAGTGTTGGAGACCATATCTGAATTAAAGTCTTCCTGACTCCAAGTCTGGAAGGATCTCCAGGTCCTCTATAGTTCCCACCTGCCTCACAGTTAGTAATAAGTACACTCGTGTTCAATTGTAAATATTATCAGGAAGATAAAAAATTATTATCTTCATTGCTTCATTGAAAAGTGTAAAATTAAATCAAAGAGAAAATGAACCGTAAGCTACCAATACAAAATGATATATGTAGGATCATATTTAGTTACTAAATCAGTTTGTTTTGTTTAAATGTTCTTTTTTGGTAAGGGAAAGGTCTATTGAAGGGACTGGCTATTGGAAGCAGCAGTGCTATTTTGGGTTTTTTTAAGGATCAATAAAATATTGTAAAAGAAAATAAGATGAATCTCAGTACATAAACCAAGTTAGTCAAATTAACCCATGAATGATTACAAATGGATATAAGAAAATAACAATGAAACGTGAAATTGAACAGATCTGTCGAGAGAGAAAAAGAAACACACACACACACACACACAGAGACAGACAGACAGATATATATAGAGAGAAACAGAGAGAGAGAGAGGAAGAGAGAGAGAGAGGGGGGGGGAAGAGGAGGAGAAAGAGGAGGAGGAAGAGGAGGAGGAGGAGGAGGAGGAGGAAAAGGAGGAGAAGGAGGAGGAGGAGGAAAAGGAGGAGAAGGAGGAGGAGGAGGAGGAAAAGGAGGACAAGGAGGAGGAGGAGGAGGTGAAGGAGGAGGAGGAGGAGGAGAAGGAGGAGGAGGAAGGAAAGGAAAAAGAAGAGGGAGATGGAGAGGGAGAGAGAGAAGGAAAGAGAGAAGGGAGAAGAAGGGGAGAAGAAGAAAGAGAGAAGAAGAGGAAGAGGGAGACAGGGCGAGGGAAAGGGAGAGAGGAGAGGGAGGGAGAAGGAGAGAGGAAGAGAAAGAGAGAGTAAGAGGGAGAAGGAGAGAGAGAGGAGGAGGAGGAGAGGGAGAGGGAAAGGGAGAAGGAGAAGAAAAAGGGAGAAGAGAGAGAGAGAGACTGTTAATACAATAGTTTAAAAAGAGGAGAGTCTGGATGGACCAGACTAGTAAGAAAAAGTATAAAGAAAATAATTCTCTAGTGGACTTTGAATAAAATTTTTAAAAAAAGGATTTGCCCAGCTAGAGAGAAGAAAAAAAAGCATTCTAATCATAAAGCAGAGCATGAATCATGGAATTTTAGAATTATATTTAAAGTTGTATATAAAGCTATAAAATATAAAATTACATATATATAAAATTAAAGAGTTATAAAAAACTTTAGTTATATATAATATCTATATAGAATTTTAATTATATATAAAGGAATATATATATGTATATATTCCTAAGAAAGGAATCTGACCAACAGTCACATAGAGTGACTTTAAAGATACCTTTCAGATTATTTTGTACAGTCCCTATTGTTTAAAAAATAAAGGAAATGAAGATACAAAGGGTTTCTTTTGGGATGGGGTTTTGTTGGGTTTTTTTAAAGTCCCAAGATTGGAATGAGTATTTCTCTCATTGCTAATGAGAACAGGTCACCATAGAAATAATGACAGATCTGTTCAACTTCACACAAACGTGTTTTGCTTCTGTTTTCATAACCATTAACTACTCCTGAGACTACATGAATGATTTGGTATGTATTGGAAGCCTCTATTAAAACCCTAGTTCAGGTGACATTTAATTTTTCAAGATCTTGCCAGAGAAGTGCAATATCTGGGAGGACTTATCAAGCTAGAAGGGTTTATGACTTATATTTGGCATTTTTTGTTGGTGGTCCTTTGTTTTTGAAGAGTCTTGATCTGCAAATGAATTAGACTTAAAAAGAGGAAGAGCTGCACAAAGTTGTCAGCCTCACTCTTTGCCATCAATATCCAGTGGCAAGACAAAAATCTGGATGATTTGGCAATAGGCTACATTGGTCATCCAATAGTCAGCTTAGAAAAACTCAGAATCTCATAGTCGAGAGCATGTTCCAATGATGAAGGGGTTTTTTTCATTATTGTTTTTAATTTATTTTTTCATCTCCTGACGCAACTCCTGAAAAATATTATGCTACGGCATTGGCAGAGAAAATTTCCATCAATAAAATCACAGCTATTTTGAAAGTATTTTTGGTATTTTTATTATAAAAGTATTTTTATCTTTTGAGGTATTAATGAAGTTAGGACAGTGAGAGGGAAGTCTCATTACAGTAAAAGACTATTCAATTCAAAAGATGGAATGAAGATCAAAGATAGTTCTGAAAGCTTGACAGAGGAGGTTGTGATAGGCATTAGGAGGCTATGTCAGATTCTTGAGTAAGATGATGTCATGATGAAAGGAATATTTTAAAAAGCCTAATTTGGCAAGGATACACAAAAGCAACTGAATGGAGGAGAGTCTAGAACCAGGAAGAACTGGTAGAAGACTTGAATTAACCAAGGGTAAGGAAATAAGCACCTACAACAGAGTATTGACAGAAGGAACCGAGAACGAATTGTGAATCTGATAATCTTCAAGAGGGAAAAACAAGAATTGGTGACAATTTAAATTAAAGGGAGAAAGGAGAAGTAGGAGTCAAAAGTGAGTCCATTTTGAGCCTGAGAGACTAGAATAATAGAACCACTGAAATGGACCTATGCAAAATTGTGAAATAGAAATATGTCTTTAATGTCTACTAATTTTTTTTCCCTTTCTTCTTCCCCTCTCCCTTTCTTCTCCCTGAACTCATCAACTTCTTTCCCTCCCAGGTAGCCACATAGTGTTTTCCATTTTTCCTAAAACAAACAAATAATCTGCTCTAAGAAAGGAATCTGACAGTTCACATTGAGATGGAAATTATAAAAAATTTAAATTCTTTTCTCCCTATACTATTTACTTGGGACATGGGACAATAATAATAATAATAGAAGCTAAAAATTTTGTAATATTTCATCTTTACTATAATCTTATGAAATAAATACAAGTATTATTACTCTGTTTTACAGATGAAGACATGTTGGAGAAAAACATAAAACCATGCTGACTGGGTCAATCATAAGTGTATATTACACTTGAATTGGGCCTCACTGAAATAAAGCAATTTTTTAGACCTCCCTAATGGATAATATAATATTAACATTTTTAGAATAATAACATTTTCATTTCTTCTCAAGCCTTCTATGGCATATCTAACCTTGCCTCCCACCCTTTTTCTAATCATATTTTTCTGAGAAATTTAAGACATTGAACTCTTCTTTCCTCATCTCATGATACTCAGATGCCATTTGTCACTATGTCCATCACCCCTGTTACTCATGAAAAACTAGCAACTTCTTATCAAAGTAAACACCTCAACAAGTATCCATGATCCCATTCCCTGATCTCCACCAGCAGATTGTCCTTACTTCCATCCTCATTCTTTATCTTATCTTCAATTTCTCCTTGTGTACTGGTTCCTTCTCTGCTCCCTACAAAACACTGATATTTTCCCTATCTTAATAAAATAGCAATTCTTTTTATCATCCCATATCCCTTCAGCTCTTTTCTGCTAAATTCTTTGAGAATGTATGTTGCTTCTGCCTCCTTTCCTCTCAGTTTTAAATTCTCTGCAGTCCAGTTTCTACCTTCAATATTCAACTGGAACTGATGTCTACAAAATGATCAATGATTTCAAAACTATGAAATAAAATAGCCATTTCTCATTTCTCATCCCTTTGTACTTCTCTACAACTTTTGACATTATTGATAAACCTTTTCTCTGAGATAATCTCTCCTCACTAGGCTTTTATTGATGTTACTCTGTCCTGGTTCTCCTTCTATTCATCTGACTGCTCCTTCTCAGTCTCCTTTGCTGGATCTTCATTCAGATCATTGTATTAAGATGGACCTTCTTCTCTTCTCCCTCCATACTATCTACCTGGTGATCTCATCAGCTCTCTTAGGTTGATATCAACTGGAAGCAGTGATCCTTAGATTAATATATCCAGTTTTTGTTTATGAGGAAACATTATCCCAGAAAAAACAATTATACAGGCAAGTGCATACTTTTATTACCCATGATACTAGATAATCCTATTGGTAGAAATAGTCTATTTTAGAAGGGAAGACATGAGGAGAGGGAAGGGAGGAAGAGAGAAGGAGAAAGTAATTGTATAATTTTATTTAAAAATAGTTCTGTTGTATTTAAATGTATTTTTAAATGTTTGGGGAAAATAGGAAAGCCTTTTAAAGAAATAAATCTCTGTCAGATTCAGGTTATAAAATATAAAACTCTAGATAATGGTTTTTAAAATAAATTTTTATTGATATCTTAGGGTTTTTTTTTAAACAACACCAGAATTTCCTTCTACTCCTTTCCCTTCCCCCTCTCAGAGAGCTATCCCACACAACAGATAAACAAAAAAGAAGAAAAAAATCAGCAAAACTGATTAATACCACAAAAAATTCTGAAAATATGTGCAGTATATCATACTCATGGACATCTCTCCTCTGCAAAAGAGTGGGGTGGGGATGTTTTTTCATATAGAGATTAGCTTTTCTATAACTCTTTCCAAGATTAGACAGACATTGGTAAGGTAGAAAGGGTAGATAAGAGAGGCCGTATTTTGGTTACTAAGGGAACTGACTTCAAATTGGAAAAAAAGAGTCATGGGATTTTCTCTCTCTATCTCTCTGTCGGTCTATCTATCTGTCTGTCTCTCTTTCTTTGCCTCTCATTTTTTCTCTTATTCTCTTTTTCTTTTCCTTCAATCCTTCCCATTCTTTCTCTTTCTCTCCTCCCTTTTGCTCTTATCCTCTCTGTTTTTCCTTCTCTCCTTCCTTCCTCTCTTCTCTCTCCCCCAACTCTCTTTCTTCCTCTCCCTATAACTCTCCCATCCCTTTCTCTCTCTTCCTTTCTCTCCTTTGTCAGGAAGGGAAGAGCAAGCCAAATTGTAAAGCTGAGGAAGCAGCATGCATCAGAAGGGAGTAGATTAACAAGATGCAGGCATAGATACATTCTCAGCTAGAGTAATCAGAAAAAGCCAGAATTAAAGGCTTGTGGGGTCTGAAGTGAGGCAACAAGTCAAGCCAGCAAGCTTGCACACTGCTACTCAAAAGCCCCAAAGCAGAACTGCTAAAACAGGTGTAATCAGAAAGTTTCTGATCCCAGGAAGGGAGTCAGCATGATTTCTACTTCAAGACTGGGTTATCAACCTAAAATTACATTATTCAGTGGTTTATCTAATTAAATTTAATTCCGAATGTATTAAGAACCTATTGTGTTCAGAACTGTGCTCAAGCACTGGGAGAAAATACAAAATTTAGCTGTCTTCAAGGACCTTATTGCTAAGCAGGGGAATAATGCAAAAATGCATATGTCTATAATATTCACTAGTACACAGTATGTTAGAGAGCCTAAACAAAGTTCCAAGTGAAATGGGGAGAGAAGGGACTCATTACTGACTAGAGGGAGCAGGGACAGCTTCCTGGAATAGATGATACTGAAGTTGGGTCTTTAAGATGGTTAGAAAAAAAGAAGAGGGACCCAAGCAACAGCATAAAAGCATATATAAGTGAACATTCAGGAATTAAAGAGTAATCCAGTTTGATGGAATATAGAATGCTTGGGAGAAAAAAAATACGAGAAAGCTCAAAAAGTAGATGGCATGAAAAAAAATTGTGGAAGCCTTGAATACCAAGTAACAGATTGAATTCTATTCAGTAGGTTACAGGGGCCAGTGAAGATTTTTAAGCATAAAGACATAATCTAATCTAACTCATATCACTGTCTAACATTGAAGAGCCATCCAGCACTTATCAGGAAATAGCTGTTTCACATAGAAACTATCAATGCCTTGTACCTGTGTTACATTTGAATCAAGTTATATAGGAAGATTCAATAATTATGTTCTGTTGTCATTGGTAGTACTGGGCCATGGGGTCCCTGAGTAGTCGATGTTGTGGAAATTTGGATATTAACCTCTCAGAATGGCTCACCCTCTCAGAAAAGATTGAGGTTTTCACCTTTGTGGGAAGCAGGATGAAGACTATGATTGGATTTTCATTTCTTCACTCTTCTATATCAAGGAAGAGTATTATTAATCTATCTATCTGTCTGTCTATCTATCTATGTATCTGTCTGTCTGTCTGTCTATCTATCTATCCATCTGTTCATCTATCTATCTATCTACCTACCTACCTACCTACCTATCTATCTATCTGTCTATCTCTATCTACATCTATCACACTTCAGATATTTGAGGACTAGGAGCATTGCTCTTTTGGGGGGAGGGGTTCAATATAAAAGCTATTTTCCCTTATTGCTTCAAAGAAAAGGGACCAATTAGTTTACTCTCTCTAGCTTAGCTCTCTCCCTTCAATGCATTATTACATAAAAGACAATCATGGATAATAAGAAAAAATATTACTCAAAACAAGTAGTAAAATAGTTATTGGGAGAAGTATATAGGTTATATGATAAAACACAAGAATTAGCAATATGTGTGAATGAGATTGCCAAGAGAAAAGAGTACACACATAGATAAGAAGGGCCATCTATATATTTCTTATGAACATTTACCTTAAGGGGTTGGGAAGAGTTTGAAAAATTAATGAGGGAGACACAGAAGGAAAGGTTAAATAGGTAGGATAATCAGGTATGTATGTTGTCTCTGAAATCAATAGAGAAGATAATAATCAGTAGAAGAAGATGGTCCACATTGTAAAAAGCTTCAGACAAGGAAAACTGGGATTGAAAAGAGGACATTGGATTGGGTGATTAGGCTTATTCATCAGCTTTAAGAAAATAGTTCTTGTAGAGTGTGTAGGAGCAAAAGCTAGATTTCAAGAGTTTGAGAAGAGGGGCTGTGAGGAAGGAAAGATGTCAGGTATAGGCATTATTTAAACATTTATTATTTTTCTCAATTATATTTAAAATAATTTTTAACATTCTTTTTTTAAATTTCAGTTCCAAATTCCTTCTTTCTGTTCTTTCTCTCCCTCTTGCCTCCTGCTTGAAAAAGAAAGCAATTTGATATATATTATATGTATTCAGTCATGCAAAACATATTTCCATATTACAGGCCCCTTTTTGTTAAGATTAAAGCAATGAAGGGGAGGGAATGGGAAATGCATAGAGAAGCACGGTCAAGGGAATAATGTCTATGATTAAGGAAACCTGAGAATATTTGTGGGTAGATAAGAAGGAAGCAGGAGAGAAGGAGAAATTGAAGATACATAAGAGAAGAGATCTAACTGCTAAAGCAAGATCTTGGAGGTGGTGAGAGAGAATTGGATCAAGGGTGTAATAAAAGAGGTCAGTATTCATTAGATAAGGGAAGGTAGAGGGATATATTTAAAAAAATTAAAAAATTATGAAACAGAAGCCAGCAGTAAAACTTTTTTACACAAAATTTAAAAAAAAGATCAATCAGTAAGGACTAAGAATTCCTTTTCATTTCTTACCAGAGGTAAGAAAGAAAAAGTGAGTCATTGAGTCATAGGATTGCAGATTTAGAGTCCGTTGAGTTTAACTCATCATTTTATAGATGAGGAAAATTAAACCCAAAAGGTTAAATACTGGGTACATAGCTACCCAATACCTGGGGCATCATTCAAACTCAGGTCCTCCTGACTCCAAGTCTAGTACATATAGATTCCTAAGTAACAATTAATTATGAGAATGATTTTTGACAAAATCTGAAATTTTGATGGATGACTCTGTCAGTATTCTGACATGAAAGCACTGTGGAGTGTTTAGAGCTTGGTCAGACATAGAAGATGCCAGGATCATCCACTACATCCCAGACTATCATCAGTTGTCCTGATCCTTGTCTTGACCCTGGATTTTGGGGACTCTGGAAGAGAGAGGCTGATGACTTTATGCAACTCTGTCTCACTTAAATCCTAATCACTTGCAAGTCATCCTTTTAATAAATGAAGGATGAACAACAACAACAATCTTCTGGAATAGGAGACTTGTCATCTGCATTGTGTGGGAAGTAGGATCATAAATATCTAGTGGAAGAAATTACTCAGTACACACATAAGCATTTGCATATGTAATTTTATTCCATATTATATTACTTTCTAGTACTTATTGAATCCACTACTTGTTTAATAATCAACTTAATTTATAATTTTAATGAGTACCTATGTTAGTATCTAAAAGTGAACATACAACTGGATCACAAATTCTTATTTTTATTCCATTTATCTATGCTAGGGGTAAGTCTTACACAGCTCTGGTACCAGAGCTAAGTGACAGTAAGTACAAAGTAAGCATTGTACCTAAGTAGGATTAACCAGATTCTTGAAGAGGGTGGCTAGGTGGCACAGTGGATAGAGCACCAGCTCTAAAGTCAGGAGGACCTGAGTTCAAATGTGATCTTAGATACTTAACACGTCCTACCTATATGACCCTGGGCAAGTCACTTAACCCCAATTGCCTCAGCAAAAAAAAAAAGAAAGAAAGAAAAGAAAAGAAAAAGAAAGTTACTATGGGAATAGAAAACACTGGGGTTGATCTTCAAAAGATGATATTAAATAAAATTTTAAAAAGCTTTTCATCCCAAAGAGCAACATTAAATGTAATGTTACTGTCCAAAAAAGAATTCACAAAACTCAAAAAAAAAAAAAAACTTTGAGAATCAAGCAAGAAAGATTGAGGAAATATATATATATATATATATATATATATATATATATATATATCTCGTATATCTAAGATGATTTACTTAATGATGAACCTCATAGGAGGGATAATGATAAATTTCAGTTTTGAATGTATGATTTTTAATAAGGAACATAAACTACAATTCTAATTGTGGGAAATTTTTCTAGTAAGTCAAATAATAATTGATCCAAATATTTGGATCATTATGAACTAGATGAACCACATAGATTAATTAATAGAATGCAAACTTCTTGAGGGTGGGAATACTTTCATTTGTTTTGGTATTCCTTATACAGAAACTTGAACATAGTAGGTACATATTCCAGTTATCCCTTCTATATTACAGGGATTAGGGGAATGGAAATGAGGGACACAGAATACTTACAGTCTAGAAAATTCATGTAAAAATTTTTGTCCCTCCCTTCACATCAAGAAACAAGTATTATGGTATTAAAAGATAAAATATATTGATATTAGATAATAGTATACATATATTTATGCATTTCTAAGTTTCTGTTTTTTTCTTTGTTGTCTGCTGCCCTTCATCATGTTGTCTGTGACTTCTACAAAACTCCCCCAAAATTCCCATTTAATTTCTTATACCAATCCATGATAAATCAAAACTATGATGGAGAAAATCTTAATGTGGAAGGGATAACTGTACATGTCTCTTGAATGGAATAGAAACTCCATCTCCAAGTCAGGTTTTTCTCATGGAATTATTCGTTATAGGGAATTTTAAAGCAAATCTACCTGAAAATGGCAATTCCTTGAGGTTTCTTCCAGCTTATATTCTAAATTTACAGATATATAATGAATACTTTCAATTTTGAAAATATTCATATAAAAAAGAGGTTCTTAATCTATTGCTTGTGAACTTAAAAAAAGATTTTGGTAACTATTTCAATATAATTGTTCTCCTTTATAATACTATATATTTTATTGTATGCATTCTAAAATATTTCAAGGAGTCCACAGGCTTCCACAGGGATCTGCAGAACAAAACAAAGTTAAGAATCCCTGCTATAAAGATTTGTGTCATGCTTATGATAAATGACATATATTCCTTCCAGCACTTATATTCATTAAGCCAATCCAATTTTTTTTTAATGCTGAAAAAATAAATAAAGGCAAATTCATTAGGTTGGTTATTTTTTGCAATGATGCACCAGATTCACCAATGTAAAGATGACAGGCAGGGCACTGTGAAGTTTCTGCAGGAATTCCCCATTTCCCAATGTGAGTAGCTATAGAAGAATGGGGCTCCCTTTATAAGTAAAGTGACCAAAGGAAGATTTTGTTGGTAATATTCTATAGTGTGACTTTGTGTTGCTCTCAATGAGAACCAGTCTCAATGATGCTTTTGTGAGGCCTTTAGAAAATGCTATCTTCAAAGTAGGAATGGCAATCTGTGAGAAACAAGGTCCATTGGGTTTTGAAATACTCGATTCTTTAGTTTTACATAAACTAATTACTCCAAACTCACATTTTGCTGCATTTTGAAGATGCCTTAAGATATTTTCTCTTTGGGGGTAGAATAACTTGAGAGTCTTCATACATGTGGGCAGATTTTTAAAAGTTGTCTGGGAGAAAAAATAATTACCTATGATGGCTCATTCCTAAGCACAAACAATAAACTAAATTAAAAAGCAAATGCTAAAGAAAAACAGCTAATCTTAGATCATCATCATCTGTATTGATGAAATTTTTGTTATGGGATTGTTAATATCCAAAAAGCACTCATTCCCAAATAAAACTAGAGTATATTCTTTGGAGAAAAAATGGAAAGCAAAATTCTATGTAGGACATAAGCTACTAGTAGGCAGTGTTCTGTCATTTATGCCAACATCTGTTAAGCGTTTTCAACAAGAAAACAAATATTTCCCATCTCACTCCAACAATTTACTCTGAGCACTGTTAGACATATGATAGATTTTGCTTTGACCTAGACTGTGGCTGGGTAATGCTTTAATCTGGCCTGTGATTTGTGGAGCTCTTTTTCAGTGACCAAAATTAATTTACATAAATATTTAATTAAAATAATTTAAGAAACAGCATCCTTTTGGATGCATATGCATTTAAAAATGGGTGCCAAACTCCTAACATTATATCCAAGCCAATGGGCATCTGCCATGCTTTTTTATTCTACATCTGCTACTGGTTAGCAAAAATTCCATTCACAGCTGTCCAGATGAACCAAATATCCAATTACCATTTTTTTCTCAGGAACAGAACTGCTTAGGACAAAATTTTTAAATGATAATAACATAGGCATAAGGGAAGTTTTATTCTTCTTATACTTTAAATCATTACCCTAGGAATACTTTAATGTTTCTGTCCAAATTAGAATCATGTACATATTTTACAATATACTTGTCCTGAAACACTTTAGTTCAGAGAATTCCAGTTAATTAGGTACATTTATTTCCTTGATGAAAGCTATTTTACTCTTCTTTAGTTCCTTTAGACCATGACTGCCACAAACTTACTTTACCATTGATGGAAGTTGGAAAGATTCATATCCTTTCAACAAAGAAAGCTTCCATTTTCAATTTGATGTCCTGAGATTGCAGGGATAAAAAAAGCAGCACAAAATCTCGGAATCAAAAGAGCCCACAGAAGCTATTTAATCCAAACTTTAATGGAATAAGAATTCTAATTACACCATTCCCAGTAAGTGGTCATCCAGCTTTTGCCTGAATATCTCAAATCCCTGCTGCTTAAACCCTGCCTTCCTGCTTAAATTTCTGCTATCCATCTAAACCTCCCTGTCTGGGAAGTTTGAACTGAAGACACTCAATTTTCCCAGTGAAAACTAATCTCCCTTGCTTTCTTTCCATTAATATCTATCACCTCTATTGTCCTATCCCCCAGTGAATAAATATCCATATTTATTATTTTTCCAACTCAATCTTAAAAAACTAGAAGGTAGGGACCATATCATATATTTATCAACAATCACTGCAATGCCTAGCACAGACCTATATTAGAGTAAATATTCAGCAAATATCTGTTGTATGAAGATACACAGCAAGCTTCACATTTCCCCTATTCTTATGTTTTCTATCAGACTTTATATGCCTATGGGGGTAAGATGGCTCAGTGGAGAAGGTTAAATGGATACCACTAATCTCCAATGATATCATTAAATGAATTACCTGAAATAAACTGGTCAAATAATTTGATCTCTACTATATTTCTGCATCTATAAAATAGAACAAGTATTGTCAATATAACCCAACTCAGAAAGCAAGTGGAAAGAAAAAAAATTGAGTTGAATAGCTATTATTTCCATAAATTTCACTTTTATAGATATTTTTAAAAATTATGATTAGAGAATTACAAACCTAAATGAACCACTTGTTGTATGCTTGAATGTTCCACTGATTGGACTTCCAATTTTTGACTAGTACCAAAAAGTTTTGGTGATTACTGCTTTGTTGAATAGTTTAAGATCTGGTACTATTGAGAACCCTACTATCCCATTTTTTCCCCCTTTCATTATTTCTCTTGAAATTCTCAGTCTTAAATTCTTTCATTTTTTTCTAGCTCTATAAAGTTATTCTTTGGTAATTTGATTGTTATGCCATGAAGTTAGGGTTAATATTGTCAGATAGTATTGTCCTTTTTATTATATTGGCATAGAGCAACCATGAGCAAATGTTAATGGTCTTATTGTTTCAATCATCATTTCTGTAAGGAATATGTTGTAGTTGCATTTCTATAGTTTTTTATGTGTATGCTTTAGCAGGTAGACTCCCAAATGTTTTATATATTCTATAGTTATTTTGAATAGAATTCTCTATCTCTTTTTACTAAATTTTGTTAATAATATGCAGAAAAGCTGATTGTGTGGATTTATTTCTTTTTTTAATAATAGATTTTTATTTTCAAAATACATGCAAAGATAGTTTTCAACATTCACTCTTGCAAAACCTTGTATTCCAAACCTTTCCCCTCCTTTCCTTCCCCCAACCCTTTATTCTCTAGACAGCAAGTAATCTAATAAATGTTAAACATTTGTTTATGAAACATGAATGTGTTAATATATATTAAACAACAAAAAGGTAAAATTACTGTGTTGTGATCCATATTCAATCCCCACAGGCCTCTTTCTGGATGCAGATGGTTCTCCATCACAAGTCTATTAGAAATGATTTGAATCATCTCTTTGTTGAAGAGAGCCACATCCATCAGAATTGATCATCATATAATCTCATATAATTATAACATTAATTATTTGAATGCTTTTTAAAAATTTACTTGTAATTTTTTTTAGTCTTGAAGGTTTTTTAGTAGTTCATTTATGATTTGTTTAATTTCTTTTTCTGAGACTCATTTTACTAAATTATTTTCTTGTTCTGTTAATCAGAGCATTTAAAAAATATTCATCCATTTCATTGGGCAAAATAGTTTCTAATAATGTTTTAATTTATCAATCTGTTGTGAATTCTCTTTCTTCCCCATTTTTATGCTGGATATTTGATTGTCCTCCCTCTTAAAAATAACTACTTAGTGACATCTATTTTATTAGTTGTATTTTTTCCATAATGTCACCTCTTCATTTTATTTATTGATTCAATAGAGGTATTTTGTTTTTGCTTTCAATTTTACTTTCTCTCCAGTGCTTTAAAAGATCATATATTGGCATTTATTGGAGTGGGGTTGATTTGTTGCTTTTCCAATTTTTTTTTAAGTTACATTCTTATTTCATTGATATGTCCTTTTCCCCTCTCTTTTGATCTTAAAAAATATATTTTTTTAATTTTTCAAAACATATGCGTGGACAGTTCTTCAACATTAGCCTTTGCAAAACCTTTTGGTCCAATGTTTCCCCACCTTCCCCCATGCCTTCACCTAGATGGCAAATAGTCCAATACATGTTAAACATGGTAGAAATATATGTTAAATCCAATATATGCATATATATTTATACAATTATTGTGGTGCACAAGAAAAATCCAATTAAACCAGTTTAAAAAAGGAGAAGCAAAATAAAATGCAAGCAAACAACAACAAAAAGAGTGAGAATGTTATGTTGTGAATTACACAGTTCCCACAGTCCTCTCTCTGGGTGTATGTAGATGGCTCTCTTCATCACTGAACAATTGGAACTAGTTTGAATCATCTCATTGTTGAAGAGAGCCACATCCATCAGAATTAATCATAGCATTATTTTGTTGTTGCCATGTATAATGATCTCCTGGTTCTGCTCATTTCACTTAGCATCAGTTCATGTAAGTCTTTCCAGGCCTCTCTGAAACCATCTTGTTGGTCATTTCTTATAGAACAATAATATTCTCTAACATTCATATACCATAATTTATTCAGTCATTTTTCAATTGATGGGCATCCACTCAGTTTCCAGTTTCTTGCCACTACAAAAAGGGCTGCCACAAACATTTAATCTTAAAAGTGTTTACAGAAATTCTCTTCAGGAGTACTTTGATTACATCCCCAAAGTTTAGAGATTATTATCATTTTCTTGATGAAATTTTCTATTCTTTGTTCTTTTTTGATGCAATCAGGCCTTTTGGATTATTATTTAGGATCAAATGAAATTATCAACTAGAACTCATATTACATTATTCTTATTAAAGGATAAGTTCAACATTTATGTTTTTCTTCATTTATTTATGAATTCTATGCTTGGTCAGTTTTTATAAAAATGCCTTAGTAGTTGAGAAACACTCCTTTCCATTTTCATTCAGTAATCAGAAAGCTATAGTTTCTATTAAAGTACTTTCTTTCTTGTTTTTTTTTTTTTTTTTTTTTTTTTGTTAATTTTGTCTAAGTTTGAAGTGAACATACTGAGATCCTTAATAGTCTGTCTTTCCTTATATATTGATTAACTTTTAAGTATTTAGATCCTGTATCATTTGGGGTGGGGGTGTGTGTGTGTATGTGTGTGTGTGTACATGTAAAATCTATTTGGTATATCTCTTTCTAAGTATATATCACATAATCTATGAAGCCTTTAAGCAAAATGTAGTTTCTCAGTTTATCTCTTTTAAATCACACCTATCTGGTCTAGCTGAATCAGATCTAAAGCTATATTATAAAGCAACAGTAATCAAAACCATTTGGTACTGTCTAAGAAACAGAATAGTCGATCAGTGGAATAAGTTAGGTTCATAGGACAAAATAATCAATGACTATAGTATTCTAGTGTTTGACAAACTCAAAGACCCCAGCTTTTGGGATAAGAACTCACTATTTGACGAAAACTGCAGGGAAAATTGGAAACTAGTATGACAGAAACTAGGCATTGACCCATACCTAACACCATATACTAAGATAAGGTCAAAATGGGTTCATGATGTAGACATAAAGAATGATATTATAAACAAATTAGAAGAACATAGGATAATTTACCTCTAAGATCTGTGGAGAAGGAATTTGTGACCAAAGAAGAACTAGAGACCATTATTGATCACAAAAAAATAAAATTTTGATTATATTAAGTTTTTGTACAAACAAAACTAATGCAGACAAGATTAGAAGGGAAGTAATAAACTGGGAAACATTTTTATATTCAAAAGTTCTGATAAAGGCCTTATTTCTAAAATATATAGAGAATTAACTCAAATTTATAAGAATTCAAGCTATTCTCCAATTGACAAATGGTCAAAGGATATGAACAATTTTCAGAGGAAGAAATTGAAATTATTTCTATTCATATGAAAAGGTGCTCCAAATCACTCTGAGATACCACTACATGGCTAAGATGACAGGAAAAGATAATGATGAATGTTGGAGGGAATGAGGAAAAGCTGGGATACTGATACATTGTTGGTGGAATTGTGAACGAATCCAACCATTCTGGAGAGCAATTTGGAATTATGCTCAAAAAGTTATCAAACTGACCCAGCAGTGTTTCTACTGGGCTTATATCCCAAAGAAATCTTAAAGGAGATAAACGGACTCATACATACAAAAATGTTTGTGGCAACCCTTTTTGTAGTGGCTAGAAACTGGAAATTGAGTGGATGCCCATCAATTAGAGAATGGCTGAATAAATTATGAAATATTATTGTTCTATAGAAACAATCAACAGGATGATTTCAGAGAGGCCTGAAGAGACTTACATGAACTGATGCTAAGTGAAATGAGCAGAACCAAGAGATCATTATATACTTCAACAACAATACTATATGATGATCAATTCTGATGGATGTGGCTCTCTTCAATATTGAGATGATTCAAACCAATTCCAATTGTTCAGTGATGAAGAAAACCATTTACACCCAGAGAGAGAACTGTGGGAACTGAGTGTGGAACACAACATAGCATTTTCATGCTTTCTGTTGATGTTTGCTTGCATTTTGTTTTCCTTCTTGGGTTTGTTTTTTCTTTATAGATCCAATTTTTCTTGTGTAGCAAGATAACTTTATAAATATGTATACATATATTGGATTTAACATATATTTTAACATATTTAACATGTATTGGACTACCTGACATCTGGGGAGGGACTGGGGAATAGGGTAGGGGGAGTAGGAAAAATTTGGAATAGAAAGTTTTGCAAGGGTCAATGTTGAAAAATTATTATGCACATGTTTTGTAAATAAAAAGCTTTAATAAAAAAAAAGAAAAAATAAATCACACCTATTTTTTCTTGTTGCTTTTCTTGAGACCATGATGGTTACTCCTACTTTTTTTTTTTGAGCTTGCTTAAAACAAGGGTTCTTAACTTGGTATTTTCAGCACCTTCAGTGGTCTGTGGGTAGACTTCAATGGCTTGTTGAACTTGGATTGGAAAAAAATTACAACTCAATTTTCATTGACCTCTAACTAAAATGTATCCTTTCCTTCTATAATTTGACATTATTTTGAGAAGATTCTATAGGTTTCTCGACACTGCCAAAAGGATCTGACACAATCAAAATTAAGAAAACTTGACTTAGAGTATATTTTTTCCCACCCATTTATTTTAATTTTGTATGAATCCTTTTGTATCAGGTGTATTTCTTGTTAATGACATGTTGATTTTACTTTCTAATCCATTCTTGTCCCTTCCTGCATTTTTAAATGAATTCTTTCCACTCTTAGTCATTATTAAGATTAATTCTGTACTTCCCTTCATCCTACAATCTTATCTTCATTCCTCTTTTTGTCTTCCCAATTTTTATAAAGAAGAGGAGAGTCAGAGAAAAATGCATTCAACATTTATGTTATATAAATAATTCCACTGCCCCTCTTCTTCTTACTCAGTACCTAATCACAACTTCTAATTCTTTCTTTCCTTTTAAGCTACTCCCTCTTTATAACCTATTCTCAAAAGTTTAATTTTGCATATAACTAATATTTTTCTTAGTCTACCCAGTCTTCTAATCGCTCCCCTTTCTTGTTCTCCTTGTTATCATTGGTTTTTCTCTAAAAAGTTTGGAGTTTAGAGTTTAGGGCATTTCTACATCAAACTAGGGATAGCTTAGTGGCCCAGGGGATAAAGGGCCAAACCTACAATCAGGATGACTCATCTTCATGAATTCCAAGCTTGCCTCAGACACTTACTAGTTGTGTGGCCCTGGGCAAGTCACTTAATCTGGTTTGCCTTAGTTTCTTCACCTATAAAATGAGATGGAGAAAGAAATGGCAACCATTCCATTATCTTTGCCAAGGAAACCCCAAATGGGGTCACAAAGAGTTGGACATAACTCAAAATGACTAAAAAACAAAAATACCAATTCAACCCTCCCTTGGTCAGTTCAACTGAAAGTAGGGTTTACACCATATCTACTCATTTTATCTCTTCCTTCAGGTTTGTATTGTTTTATCCCTTCCTCTTCTATTATTCTTTAGTTTGTTGATTTTGTTTCCCTTTTCTTTCTATTCTCAAGGTCATCCAACTATAAAAATGCTCCTCCCAGGTCCTTGTTCTTATTTAAGTTTTTCTATGAACCTTGAAGACATTATGGCTTTGAGGGAATATTTATTTCTTTTCCCTCTATTATGATATAAGCAATTCATTACATTACATTAACACAATTACTTTTCTATATTTCTTCTGACTGATGTTTGCATTTTAAAGATTTGACTCAGCTCTGGTCATTGTATTAGGAATGCTTAGAAGTCCTCTATTTTATTTAAAATTCAATTTTCCCCTGTAGGAAATAATAAATGGTTGTACCAGATATGTTATTTTTGGTTGTAAGCCCTTATTTCTAGCCTTTGAAAATATCACATCCAAGCTCTCTTCTCTTAATGGTAATGGTCAAGCTTTGTGTGATACATTATGATCCTTGGTATTTGAACTCTTTATTTTCTTACTAATCACAGCATTTTTTTTAACCTGGAAGCTTTGTATTTTACTTATAGATTAGTTAAACAAATAAGTATTATTTACTTATAACTGCTAGTATTCAATTTGAGGTTTCTTTAGAAGGCAATTGGTAAATGCTTTCTAGTTCTATTTTGTCCAATGAGTCTAATGAGTCTTGGCAAATTTTAGTCATGAATTCTTGAAATATGGCATCGGGATATTTTTACTTCAGTTTTTAGGTAGTGCAGTGACTTTTATATTATCTCTCCTTAAAATGTTTCCTAGATCAGTTTTCAATAGGAAATAGTTTATATTTTCTCCTATTTTTTCAGATTTTTAATTTTTTCTATTCATTTCCCATTATTTTTTGGAGTCATTATTTTCTGTTTCATCCATTTTCAATTAGCCTTCACTTGGGTAAGGTTATGTGTTTCCTATACTAAGCTATACATTCTCTTTGCAATTCTTTCCTTTAAAGATCTAATTCCATTTATAATAAAATGCTTGTTTTATTTTTCTCCCAGAAATTCTAGTAGTCCTTGTTATTGAGTTCTATTTTTGTTGGAAGATTGCTTTTAGAAAATAACAGTATTTTCTTCTTATGGATTTATGTCTTGGATATCCTTGGATCCATAATAATTCTTTATCATGTATCTTCTTTTATTTATTTATTATTCTTAACTATACTCCCTGAATCAGAACTTGGGACAAGACTAAGCTTTGCATACTTCTGGAAAAAATGGTGAGTCCTTGTTTAGTTGGAGAGGTGTATACCCAATTTTTTCATTGTTTCCTTTAGAAAATGAGCACCATGTTCTTAAGAGGATATCAGGGACATACCTTCCAACCCTCAGAGACCTGTTGTGCGGTATGATCCAAGGCTCTGTCTCATTTAGGGCATAGGCTGATGGTTGTCCTTCTCATCTGAGCTTTCCAAGCTCTGTCTACTGTGGTTTGTAGTCAAAGTAACGCAGCTACAGACTCCAAGTATCCTGGCTTTTCCCTACCCCTTAGTCCATAGCTGTAGGTGCCAGATTTCCCTGGCTCTCCCCTGGTCTACATGCAAAGAGACTTCCATGGGCTTTACTACCAGGCTTGGATCCTTTCCCTAGAGCCCTCAGGTTTCTGGCTTTCTTTTTCTTGGATCTGGACTAGGAGAATGCACTTTGTGTCTTTTTCCTTAGATTTCTTGATCATTCCTTAATCTGGTGGTCTTTTTTCATCCTTGCTGGAGTATTTATGTGAGAAGTCAGCTATTCTGCTGTCACTTATTCCCTATCCAAAATTCTTTAAATTAAATATTTGGAAAAATGTACATCCTTCAATTGAGAGTCACGAGATTTAGGAGTCAAATTCACGTTTTTTGTTTTTAAGGAAAGAAAAAAATGGAAACAGAGGAAAACTATCAATTCACAAAAGCATTGGATCCTAACTTCAGGTTTAAAACTCAGCCTTGGATTTAAAACTTACCTTGGATTGTCTTTTGTGGTAATATTTGTACTATATTTTAGACTTGTATAATCAAGAGCACAAATGTAACAGCTACAAAATAAACAGAATTTCATATTTCATGGTAGGATATCCGATAAAATGTAAGATTGTTGAGGACAGGAAGTAGTTTATTTTTGTTCTTGTAACCCCAATTCCTGTGAGGATATCTAGTGCATAATAAACACTTAATACATATTGATTGATGAAAATATCCCCAGAAATACCCAATTTCTGGTAATTTTGTCATGTAGTAGCACTTCTAGTGACAATCTTGTCCCATTCCCTAATAAATCTTTTCTTCTCAACAATCTATGGGAACAAGTATTCATTAAGCACCTATGATGTATACGAACTACCCAAAGACAAAAAGTGATCTTTGCTGTCATAGAACTTACCTTCTCTGAAAGTGGGAGAACAATATGTATGTATATCATAGGAATATATATAAAAAGAATGAACTGTGGCATGTTTAACCTATATTGGATTTCTTGCTATCTAGAGGGAGAAGTGTTAGAGGGAGAAAAATATGGAACACAAAGTTTTACAAGGGTAAATGTGAAAACTATCTGTGCATGTATTTTGAAAAATAAAAAGATATTATTTTAAAAAAGGAACAAGCTGTGGGAAATAGTATTTGGACTGAGCTTAGAGGGAAAGTTGCTTTTATACAAGATAGAATTGAAGAAGGAATACATTCCAGGTATGGGGGATAAAGTGGGCAAAGGCTTGGAGGTTCAATTCAAACACAATCCAACACACACACACACACACACACACACACACTCAAATGATGATGAAATAAACAGAAGCATCTCTTATGAGGATAGTTTATTTCAGTTTTCAATTTATACTGAAACTTAAAGAGTGAAGTATGTATGTGTTTCTCTCTCATCCATCTTTCTACCTTGTCTCTAGTTCTAAAAGGCATTATCCTCCTTCCCCTCCCTGCTACTGCTTTACTTTTCTCACTGAAAATGCCTTAATGGTTTAAACAACATCCTACTCACTGGAATTTCTCTTTGCTAAGGCTGACTTTTCTGACAATCTCTGTTCTATGCACAGCTCAGATATCATCAACACAGTAGTTGTATCTCCAGGAACTAGCTTAACCTTTGCTTCTATAAATCTCACTGACTTGGGGGAAGGAATGTACTCTGTGCTTTTAGACACAAGCCTGCTAAAAACAATTTTCATCCATTTAGATTATTAAGCATTTTTCAGTTTATAGGGAGAAATATCCAAACTGGAAGAATGTCCTTATGCCCCCAGAAAAATCTCCAACACAAGTCACTTTAGAATAATAATTTATAGTTCTCTTAGTTAATAGATACAACTCCATAATAAGAGAGGTCATAATTGCTGAGCCCAAATGAAAGTTCAGTTAACATTTTGTTTGATCTAACATAATAGTTACTTAAGTTAATTAGAAATTCATTTTTCTAAAACTATTCAGTCCCTCTTCAATCATTCTTTCCAAGGATTCACCTTTCCAACTGGTCAAAAGTGAACTCACAAAATACTTCTTTTAATTAATCAAAGAGTTCTTCCTTCTCTTATGGGCAAAAAGATGGCACAGAGAGTGCCAGACCTGGTGTCAGGAAAACCTGAGTTCAAATATGGCTTCAAACACTTACTAGCTATGTGATCCTGGCAAGTCACTTAACCCTGTTTGCCCCAGTTGTAAAATGAGCCAGAACTGGCAAATCACTCCAGAATCTTTGCCAACAAAAACCAAAATGGGATCATGAAGATTGAATGGGACTAACGAGCTAGATAACAATTAAATCTTCCTTCTCAATCTTCCTTTTCCTTGACTTCAGGGAGTTCTTCCAGGGCTGACCAAAAGAAAAGGGCTTAAGCTTGAGTCAATCAATCAATGTTTGTTAAGTGCCTACTATGTGTCAGGCACTGAACTAAGAACTGGGGATCAAACAAAGACAAAGTCCTTGCCCTCAAGGACCTTACAATCTAAGGATGAGACAACATGCAAAGGAATATACACAAAACAAGATATATCTAGGATAAGTAGGAAATAATTGATAGAGAGAAGGCATTAGAATTAAGAATGGATGAGGAATTTCTAAGTCAGTTAGGTCATTAGGCAAAATGGAGAGGGGTAGAGCATCCCAGTCATGAGAGATAGTCAGAGAAAATGCTAGAATTTGAAAGATGAGTGATTTGTTCATGGAATAACCAGTGTCACTGGTTCAAAAAATATGGAAAGGAAGGGAGTGCCTAAATTATGGAGAGTTTTTAATTAAATTAATTTAATTTAATTAAACACAGCATTTTGTATTTGATCTAGGCGGCAAAAGGAAGTCATCTGAAATTCTTGAGTGGGGATAGAGATATATATGGTACCTGTACTTTAGGAAAAATCACTTTAGCAGCTAAATGGAGGGTGGATTGGAGTAGGGAGAGACTTAAAGTAGGCAAACACATCAATGAACTATTGTAATAGTCCAAATATGAGCAGATGAAGGCTAGAGTTGTAGCAATGCCACAGGAGATTGGATTTGTTTTCTACAATTGATGTTGTTTTCTACAATAATAAGTAAGGGTTTAAGGGAAAAGATAATAAATTCTGTTCTGTACATGTTGACTTTAAGATGTCTGTTTTGGACATACAATTCGAAATGTCTGAAAATCAGTTGGACAGGTGAAACTGGAGGTTAGCGGAGAATTTGGAGAGGACAGGTAGATTTGAGAATCATTAGCAGAAATGGTAATTAAATTTATGGAAATGGATGAGATCAACAAAAGTGAAGGGGTATTGAGGGAGAAAAAAAAAAGAGAGAACTCAGGACAGAATCCTGAAGCCTCTTTAGGGTTAGAGAGAATGATTTGTTTGAAGATCCAGCAAATGGGGACAGAGATCCTTAGGAACTCTGAAGAAGGTAGTTTTGGTGGAATAATAAGGTCCAAAGTCTGATTATAAATAGTAAGAAGAGGAAAGGAAGAGAGAAAACAGAAGTACCTATTATAGACTGAAATAGTTGGAAACTGGCTAGAATCTTATGAGGAGAATGTAAGAATGATCTGTTGTTTCTTTCTTCTCAACATCTTTTATATGCATTCCTTTCTCTCCTCTGACACTATTGCCATGATGTGTAAGTCTTCAACACCTCACTCCTAGGCTATTTAAGCAACTTTCCAGTCAGTATTCCTATCACAGTTCTCTCCCCACTTCCCACTTATATGTCCTCCAGTCACTCATCTGCCAAAATCTTCATCAGTCAATCAATAATCATCTTTTAAGTGTTTTATTATGTACTAGGCACTGTGCTAAGCACTGTGGATACAAGGAAAGGCAAAAATATAGTACGTTGTTCTCATGTATCTCATATTCTAACGAGGAAGACAATGTGCAGAACTATGTACAGAAAAGAATTATAGAGAGTAAATTAGAGGCAATCACAGAAATCTTCCTAAAATGTAGATCTGATCATATTATTTCACCTACTCACTAAATTCCAGTGGCTCCCTATTACCTTCAGGATCAAACATAATATCTTTGTTCAATTTTTTTTATAATAGCAGCTTTTTATTTCTCAAAATACATGCAAAGATTGTTTTCAACATTAATCCTTGCAAAACTTTGTGTTCCAAATTTTTCTCCCCCTTTCCCTTCTTCCCCCTCCCCTAGATAGATTAAACATGGGCAATTCTTCTAAACATATTTCCATATTTATCATGCTGCAAAAGAAAAATCAACTCAAAATGGAAAAAATGAAAAAAAGAAAAAAAAAAACAAGCAAGCAAACAACAACAACAACAAAAGGTGAAAATATTATGTTGTGACCCATATTTAGTCCCCATAGTCCTCTCTCTGGGTGCAGATGGCTCTCTCCATCACAAGACAATTGGAATCGGCTTGAATCACCTCATTGTTGAAAAGAGCCAAGTCCATCAGTATTGATACATAATCTTATTGTTGCCATATAAAATATTCTCTTAGTTCTACTCACTTCACTTAGCATCAGTTCATGTCAGTCTCTCCAAGCCTTCCTGAAATTCCTACTGATCATTTCTTACAGAACAATAATATTCTATAGCATTCACATACCAGACTTCAGCCTTTCCCCAACTGATGGGCATCCACTCAGTTTCCAGTTCCTTGCTACTGTTCAAAAAAGGGTGCTACAAATATTCCTTTGTTCGACTTTTAAAGCCCTTTCTAACCAGTCTCCTTAACCATGTGTCCCATGACCCAATGATGCATATGATATATTTCCTTCTTCCAAGCATTATCTCTCCCCTTTGCCTGAAATACTCTCCCTCCTCATCTCCACCTTCTGGCTTCTCTGGTTTAATTTCAAATCTCAGCTCAAATTCCATCTTCTGTGAAAAGCTTTTCACATTTCCCTTAAATGGAAGTGTCTTTTCTACTATATTGCCTTCAATTCACCCTGTATTCACCTTGGTACTCATTGTTAATTGGTTCCAGAAAGCACAAAGAGTGGGATTTTTCCCATAAGAAGTACATCTCCAATCCACATCCTAACCATCCCTCCCCACCCAATTCCTCAAAGGGTTAAGTGGGATATCCAGCTGTAGAGAAACAAGCCAGCTCAGACCAGCCCTGCCAGGCTCTTCCCTTTTTGACCAAACTCATTTTCTGAGAGGAACCTCCACCTTTATACTCTTCCTCCACCCAAGCTGTCCAAGTTTCCTGGGAAGGATGGAGAGCGGGGGAAGTTGGCCTGGATATGGAATTGGAAGCTATGATCCTACATCTTCCACTGCCCAGAACTCTGGGCACTGCTCAGAACTCTGGGCACTGCTCAGAGCTTGGTGCTTCCAGGAGTTCTGGGTCCTGTACCACTACAGCAGTCACCACTTTTTATGCTACCAGCACTGTTCCTGCTCCAGCTGCTTCTCCTCCTGCTGAGCACGCCAGCAGTTGGCCCTTTCCAGTGTAGTCTCCTGGAGCCAGGAGACTATACACTGCAGCCACATCTTTCTGCAGGAATTTCCCCACAACCTGTGCACCAACACGCACAGTCTCAGCACGATGGACTCCAACCTGACAATCCTGTTCATCACCACCTTCATTGTGAGGGAGCTGCCCTGCAAAGGGCAAAAGCAGTGGTGGCTGGGTCTGGGCAGGACGCCTGGCCAACCTTGCATCTGTACTGCACAACCAAGTGCCATCACTGCTGAGCAAGTATCAAGTGCTGAAGTATTTTTTTTCTTCTTGAAATGCATCAAATACCAAATTCGACCAGTTAAATACAAAGGTACCACTGTATTTTATTTGCAAATAATTGTTAGAATTTTGTCTCTCTGATTACAATGTCAACTCCTTAAGGACAGAAACTATGTTTTTTATCCCCACTGTTTAGCTAAGTGTCTGGCACATAGATAGCAAGCAATCTAATATAGATTAAACATGTGCAATTCTTCTAAACAATTTCAACATTCATCATGCTACATGAGAAAAATCATATCAAAAGGGGAAAAAAACACAAGAAAAAATAACAAGCAAAAAAAAATGACAACCTCCCCAAAATGTGAAAATATTATACTCAAAATTTTAAATTAAATTTGTGCACTTAATAAATGATTGTTGAATAATTGATGTGAAAAGACTTTAATGCAGGACATTGTTTTGGAATAGATAGTTAAAGAAAGACTGATAAGGTTTTTCATTTAGAGGAGTCCAAAGGCTTTCTCAATACTTCTAAAAGAGGGAGGAGGTGGGAGGTTCTTGGTGTGCTTCCACAGCTCTTAAATGGGCAAATAAAATTTTAAACCACTGTGCTGGCTCCAAGGGTCTAAAGATATTAACTAAAGTAAATTTTAAGATCCAATTTCCTTTTTGATAATAGAAGTGCTTTGTGATTATAGAAATTCTCATTTCTATAGTCCTGAAACTTACTTTCCATTCTTCTTAGCCATCCTTAGGGGGTTGGGAAGTATTCTAGAGAAGACTAAACTTAATCTACAAATGGCCTGCTAGAGACATAAGGAAGGTTAATTTTCAGAGGAAGAACTAAAAAAACAAAAACAAAATAAGGGGTGCCAGTAGATCCCTATGTTTTCATTTTGATTCACTGACAATGTTTTTTCTAATTATTATTTTGTTTTGTTTTGTAAGAAGGCTATGCTACATGAACTACAGATTCTGAAACTGAGATTATGAACTGATCATCTAGTGTAATAACCGAATGAAACTAAGAACAAATTTTATTTGAAATGAAAATGTATATTTTTTGTTATGCTGTATAGTCACATAAATAATTGTAATTTATTTTATTTTTATATTATTAACATGAAGTTTTAGATTTTCTCTGTGTTGTGTTATCCAAGACTGCTCCTCCAACTCACAATACTGGTTCACCCAAGAGGTACTTGTCTCAAATTCAAAGTACTCTGTGGGTCTACATTCCCTAAAATGTATTTCTTTCTATGCCCAAAGGGCTATAAAACTGTAAAACTGTGCATACCCTTTGATCCAGCAGTGTCTCTACTGGGCCTGTATCCCAAAGAGATCTTAAGGGAGGGAAAGGAACCCACATGTGCAAAAAGTATTTGTAGCAGCCCTTTTTGTAGTGGCAAGGAACTGGAAATTGGCATATGAATGTAATGGAATATTATTGTTCTTTAAGAAATGATCGGTAGGATGATTTCAAAAAGGCCCAGAGGGACTTATATGAACTGATACTAAATGAATAAATCTTGAATCTTGAGTACTTGAGTATTCAGTCTTGAGTAGAACCAAGAGAATATTGTAAATAGCAAAAATAAGATTATGTGATGATCAACTGTGATGGGCTTGACTCTTTTCAACAATGCAGTGATTCAAGGCAATTGCAATAGACTTGTGATGGAAAGAACCATCTGCACTCAGAGAGGGAATTATGGGGACTGAATATGGATCAAAGTATAGTATTTTCACTTTTGGGGGGTTACTTTTTTTGCTTGTTTTTTATTTCTTTCTTGTGTTTTTTTTTTCCCTTTTGATTTGATTTTCTTATGTAGCACGATGAATATGGAAACGTGTTTAGAAAAATTGCATATGTCTAACCTATGTTGGATTGCTTGCTGTCTATGGGAGGGGGTTGGAGAGAGGGAAGGAGAAAAATTTGGAACACAAGGTTTTGCAAAGGTAACTGTTAAAAACTATTTTTGCATGTATTTGGAAAAAATAAAAAGCTATATTAAAATGATTTTTAAAGGTAGTTCTTTGGCTCCCACTGGTGTATTTATCTTTAATAATTAGTCAGAGACCATTATTAATTCAAAGCAAAGATATTTACTCAGATGTTAAAACAGACGAATAGTAACAAAACATTCTTCCCCATAACTACATACATCAGTGGGAAGAATGAACACTCTCATATGGCATATTCAAAGAAAAGCAAACATATAGCAAACTCACATGACCCAGGCAACTTAAAAAAATTCAGCACTGTAAGTCACCCATATCTTTTGCCTTCTTAAGGGGAAGGATCTCAGCTGTACTTCATAGACCAATTCCTTTTGGTCAAAGTGTCTCCCACTGAGCAAGTAATTCTACTTCAAGATGCTATAGCTATAGAGCAGAGCTAAGATGATGTCGTAAAGGCAGGGGCTCATCCAAGTTCTTCCCCCAACCCCTCCAAATTCCTTTAAATAATAAATCTAAACAAATTTTAGAGACTCACAAAAATCTGGAGTAGAACAAATTTTCTTTTTTTTTTTATTTAATAGCCTTTTATTTACAGGTTATATGCATGGGTAATTTTACAGCATTAACAATTGCCAAACCTCTTGTAGAACAAATTTTCAATTAAAGACAACTTAGAAGGTCAGCAGGAAAGATCTGTTGCTCCAGGATGGGAGAGTAGCACAGTCCCACAGCAAGCCATACCAGCACAGCTCTGGCCCAACAAAGGAGGAACAAGTATGGGGCCCTCTGAATCAGGGACATCACTGGTGGCTTCCAGACCTCTCAGCTCAAAGACACCAAAAACAGCTTGGAAGGTTGGCAGGAAAGGTTTTTCTCACTAGCCTTGACAAATCAGGAGTGGGTTTTGGGAGTCACTGAATCAGCAGTGGGGACAGTGGTGGCAGTCGTGGTAGTGATGGCAACTTTCATAGGTCTCAGTAAGGGGGTCCAAATGGTCAGGAGGCAATAAGTAAGGACTCTGTTGCTTTAGCGCACTTGAACTTAGAACCATAGTGCAACAAGGACCCTCCTCAGAGTTCCAGGACCCAGAATGCTTGAGGTCAGTCAAACATACTTCTCCTCAGATCATTACATTATGGAAGAACTGAAAGCTTATAGAACCCTAGAAGGATCTCTGAAAACAGCTGGGCAAAACCTCTGAAGCTTGGGACATTACACCCTCTCCCCTGCAAATAGAACCACACTTTAACAAAAAGTTAAAGGCTGGGAAAATGAGCAAACAGAAAAATATTCTTACTATAGAAAATTATTTTGGTGACAAAAAAACATTAAAACACATTCAGAAAAAGATAACAAAGTTAAACCTCCAAGAAAAATAAGAATTGTTCTCAGATCATGGAAAAATAAAATAATTCCTTAAAAAATAGAATTGAACAAATGGAAGTTAATGACTTTATGAGAAATCAAGAAAAAAATAAAACAAAAACAAAAGAATGAAAAACTAGAAAACAGTGTGAAATATATCATTGGAAAAACAACTGACCTGGAAAATAAATCCAGGAGAGATAATTTTTAAATGATTAGTCTACCTGAAAGTCATGATAAAAAAAAAAAAAAAAGCCTAGACATCATCTTTCAAGAAATTGTCAAAGAAAACTTCCTGGTATTCTAGAACCAGAGGGTAAAATAGAAATTGAAAGAAAGAATCCACTCATCACCTCTGAAAGACATCCCAAAATGAAAACTCCCAGGAATATTATAGCCAAATTCCAAGATTCCAAGATCAAGGAGAAAGTAGTGAAAGTATCCAGAAAGAAATAATTCAGGTATACTGAAAGTACAGTCAGGGTAACACAAAATTTAGCAGCTTCCACATTAAAAGATCAGAGAATTTAGGATATGTTATTCCAGAGAGCAATGGAATTAAGATTACAACTAACCAGCAAAATTGAGTATAATCCTTCAGGGAAAAGGTGGATATTCAATGAAATAGAGGACTTTCAAGCATTCATGATGAAAAGACCAGAGCTGAATAGAAAATTTGATTTTCAAATATATGACTCAGGAGAAGTATAAAGAAGTAACCAGAAAAAGGAAACCATGAAGGACTTAATGAGGTTTATCTGTTTACATTCATATAGGGGAGGATGATACTTGTAACTCATAAGAACTTTCTCATTAAGACAGTCAGAAGGAATATATATATATATATATATATATATATATATATATATATACAGAGAGAGAGAGAGACAGAGACAGAGACAGAGACAGAGAGAGACAGAGAGAGACAGAGACAGAGAGAGACAGAGACAGAGAGCACAGGTGTAAGTGGAATATGAAAGGATAATATAAAAAAACAAAAGTGTGAAAGAGGAATGTACTGGGAGAAAGAAAAAAGGAAAAGTGAATAGTGAAAATTATCTTCCATAAAAGAGACAAAAAAAAGCTTTTATTGTAGAGGAGAGGAGGGAAAAGAATAAGTGAGTGAGTGAACCTTACTTTCATCAGAATTAGCTCAAATAGCTTTACATGTGTTATGGCAACTTGTTATATCTCTGAAGAAGGATTTCTGATGCCATTAGCATGGGAAACATTGAAAGTACCAGTTCCAACTAAGGCCTATTAATGTATATTATTGTATGTATAGGTACTATAAGTGAATTAGGTCGAATCAGTTATAGTCCCTAAGAAACCTAACATGTTAAGAAGAAAGTAATAATGATAACAGAAATCTTAAAGCTATTCAAACTAAAGAATAAATATTAAAAATTGTCAAAATTACATCAACAAATTATAGTCTTAAATAAGGTTAAAAAAGAATTAACTTAAAGAGGAAATAACATACACACTCAATCTGAGTATAAAAATCTATCTTAACTTGAAAGAAAGTAAGAGGGGAAAGGATATGAGAAGGGGGGAGGGTGATAAAAGAAAGGACATATTGAGAGAAGGGGTAGTCAGAAGCAAAACACTTTTGAGAAAAGATAAAATGAAGGTAGAGAGAGAATAGAATAAACAGGGGAAGGGATTTAGTTAGTATTAGCAATTGTGAAAAGAATTTTGAAGAAAGTTTCTCTGATGAAGGTCTCTTTTCTCAAATGTTAGAAGAACCAAGTAAAATTTATAAAAAAAAAAAAAGAGCTAAATGATAAATGATCAAAAGGTATGATCTATGCCCAAGAGGCTACAAATTTATGCCTGTTCTTTAACTTAGCAATACTACCATTAGGCATGAATTCCAATACATATTTTTTAAAAAGAAAAAGGATATATATGTACAAAAAATATTTTTAGCAGCTCTTTTCTCATAGCAAAGAATTGGAAATTGAAGGCATGCCCATCAGTTGGGAAATGAGTGAATAAATTGTGGTATGTGATTATAAGAGAATATTATTGTTATATTAAAAAATGATGAGCAAGGTGCTCTCCGAAAACCTAGAAAGTCCTCCATGAACTCAAGGAAAGTGAAATGTTCTGTGTACAAAGTGATAGCAATGTTGTGGAATGATCAGCTGTGAATGACTGCTATTCTCAGCAATGCAATCCAAGACTGCTCTGAAGGACTTACGAAAAATGCTGTCCATCCCCAGAGAAAGAACTAATTGTGTCTGAATACATTTTTTTACTGGGTGGTTGAGGAGGTGGAAATCTATGTTTTCTTTTGCAACATGACTTTTATGGAACTATTTGCATAATTTCAGAGCTCACATTCCTAAGAACTGTCTCTTTTGACTCACTACTTAGAATGAAGCAGCTGGGCAGTGTAGAACACCGGGTCTAGTTAGGAAGACCTGAGTTCAAATGCTAAGGTTTAGAAGGAGAGATGTTTTGTTATATTTACTCTTTGCTTCCCCAATTTAGCAAATGCCTTTGTTTAGACATTTAATTGTGGAAAAGTAAGTTACTTAATCTCTATCTACTTGTGTTTTATCATTTGTAAAATGGGGGTTATAATAGCACCTCCCAGGGTTATTATAAGGATCTAAAGAAATAATAGTTATAAAGCACTTAACACAATGCTTGCCACATAGTATGAGCCATAAAATTTGTTAGTTATTATTGCTAAAGAAATTCATTTTAAAGTCTTCGCTAGTTCTTAAGCCAGTCAAATACAGACTTCCTGTAATTTCATCCAATTTGATTGAAGAACTTCACAACTTGTAAAGGAGAAATAAAGAGTAAGCTGGTCTTTACACTTCACTTAAATTCTTAAAATGTATTTGTCTCTCTTACTAATCTCTCATATTTTATGATTTCAGCAATTGTCTAGGGCTCCACTTTATGTCTATTCCTCTTTTTAGTTTATTTATTTATTTTTGCTGAGGTAACTGGGGTTAAGTGACTTACCCAGGGTCACATAGCCAGGAAGTGATAAGTGTTTGTTTAAGTTTAAGTATAGTTTAAGTTTAGGATCATAGAACTGAGAACTTGATGGGTCCATAGAGATCATCTTGTTCATACTATTTCAGATCTTGTTTCTGGCACTACACAAACAGGAAATATGGGGTAATGGAAAAATAAGAATCTGCATGGATTGTTTAACATATATTGGATTACATGCCATCAAGGGGAGGGACTGAGTAGAAGGTAGAGAAATTGGAACACAAGATTTTTCAAGGGTCAGTGTTGAAAAAATTATCCTTGTATATATTTTTAAAATAAAAAAACTTCAATAAAAATTTTTTTAAAAAGAATCTGGATGGATGTCCCAGTACCTGTGGTACTTTCATCCAACTTCCCTAGGACTCAGTATTTTCCTTCATAAAATAATTGAATTGGGCTAGAAAACCTTCCAGCTCTAAATTTGTGATCTTAAGATTGAGGTTCCTGTTATCCTTCCAGTCCCCATTCATCTCTTCCATGTCAAGAGGTTATAGAGGTCAGTTACCAGAGAAGAGTGAGGAGAGAATGATCTGGTTGTCCAAAAAGACCTCAGGCAAGGTAAACTACAGATGGAAGATGTCAAGACAAGAACATCTCTTGGAGAAGAGCAAAATGGCATAGTGAATACAATGGGATTCTTGGAGACAGGAAAACCTGGTTTTTGAAACCTGCCTCAGACCTTTTCTGGCTGTGTGTCTCTGGGCAAGTCATTAAAGTCTGTGAGCTTCCATTTCCTCATCCAGAAAATTTCAGCTCTGAATCTGTAACCTTATGATTACTTCAACAGCTCAGCCAGTCCCCTTTGGCTTGGCCCTCCTTGGAAGTCATAAAGGCATCTAAGAGTGAATCTCAAGGTCGCACCTTTTTTGAACTTACTGCCCCTTTCTGTTCCCTTGCTTCCCAAGAAGGTCAAGCCAAGTGGGGTAATCAGAAGGCTTGATACCTCAAATTTCTTCTATCTGCTGCAGACCATAACTGGAATAGAACTCAATTCTGGGGGTCACATTTTAAGAGGGACATAGACAGACAAGTATATCCATGAGAATATCTGGGAGCCTTGCATTAAGATTGGTTGAAGGAATTAAAGCTATTGAACATGAAGAAGAGAAGACTTAGGGCAAATATGATAGCCATATTCAATATCTGAGTGACTGTCATGAGAAGGAAGGCTGATATTTAATCTATCTCATTTCAGGAGATAGAATTAGTTGCAAAGAAGAGAATTTTTAATCAATTCAGGAGGGATTTTTTGATCATTAGATTGATTACTGATTGAAACACTTGAATATTAAAATGAATTCTCTCTTAAAATATAGGTGCCCCAAAAGTTTTAATATAGTTTTAAGCTCAAATAGCTTGAACCCACATTAAGACTTTTGGGATAACTTTTGTTCTTCCTAGCACTGTCACTCTCAGTGCTACATTATCAGGGAAGGTAATCAAATAGTCAAAAAACATTTATTACACACTTACTATAGGCAGGCACTGGGCTAAGGCCTGAGTGTGTTCTCTGCCCTAATAGGAGCTGAGTGGCTGTCAGGAATGTTGTAAAGAGGATTCCTGTTAGGGGCAAAAGATTGGACTAGAGGCCCTCTAAAATTCCTTACAGCATTAAGATTGTATGATTAATACTTGCTGAGGCTGAAATGAAAGAAAATCAAGTGGGCACTTGAAAACAAACGGCCCCATAGGGCTAGAAACCCTGGGACACTACCTCATGGTAAAAAATGAGGCAGAGCTTCTGGGATTTCATGATGGGTGGGAAGAAGAGGATATATAGGGTAGGATGGCCCTAGGACAGGGAGGAGCTCACCTGGTATACCCATCTAGGTGAGGGAAACTCAACATCTGGCAGTTTCCCGATTTAGCAGGTTAGTCTCAATAATTAGGTGCTAAGCTCAATTATTTCTACCAGCAAAACAAATATTATACAGGTGTAGTTTGATTCCCCAGATTTCATTGTCCTTGGCCATCTCCCAAAGAGAAGCAATGTGAAATTCTTTCATGGTAAGGTGGGGGACAGGAGTGAGTAGTTTTAGAAAAGTAGTAAAAATTCCCCATTACGATTCAAGCAGGTGAGGGGGATCATATCCTACCTTATCTGGGTAGTAGAAAGATGCCCTCCCATGACAGAATGAGCTTATTTCTAAATCTCCTATATTATTTTTATTTCTATTGCAAAGTTTCTCAAAACAAAGTATCACCTGGACAAATTGGCCTTGTGAGCAGAAATATCATTACATTACATGCTCTGAAAAGTTTATTCTCCAAACACCTCTTTTATTCAATTCTGCTAGAGGGAAAATCCTTTATATTTCTGAGGCTGTACTTGCCTTTTAAGCTGTGTGATTCTATGTTTCATAAAAAAGGCAAGGAATCATCATAGAAGTTTTGTATCCTCCATTGAAGATGTTTCCTTTTTAGCTTTCAAGTCTTTATTTAAAAAACTTTTTTTCTATCAAAATAATTTCTCCCAGTGTTTTTTCTCTTAACTGTCCCAGAGAGCCACACCATGTAACAAACATGTTTTTAAAGACATAAAAAACAAAGAAAAATAATCCAGCATAACCAATCAATACTTTGAAACAGTCTGAAAATATTTATGATATGCAACATTTGTGGACTTCCCACCTCTTCAAAGAAGTCAGGTGGTAGTATCTTCTCATGTTTCTTCTTCCACATCATGTTTGTTCTTGTTAATTTTGCCACAGTAACTTTTGATTTTTATTGATACTTGTTCTTTCCATTTACATTGTTGTGGTCACTGTTCATATTATTTCCTTCACATTTAACTTTTCATTAGTCTATCTAAATCTTTTCATGCTGCTTTCCTTTACATTCATATACCATAATTTTGTTTAGACATTTCACAATCCATGGATACCTATTTTGTTTTCAGTTTCTCACTGTCACAAAAAGTGCTGAGATGCTATAAATATTTTGGCATATATGGATACTTTCTTTTTGTTAATAGTCTCCTAAGGGGATAAGACTAATAATGGAATTTCTGGATCAAAGGATATAGGAATTTTAGTCATTTTATTTTTATAATTCCAATTCCTCTCCAAAATGGTTGTACCAATTCACAACTCTACTAGTCTACTTACCTTCCCACAATTCCTCCAGAAATGTCTATTTTCATTTTTTTTCATCTTTGCTAATTTGTAGGGTATGAGGTGAAATTTCAGAATTGTTTTGATTTACATTTCTCTTATTAGTAGTGCTCTGGAACATTCTTATAGCTGTTAGTAATTTAGCATTCTTTTGAGAACTGTCTGCATTTTTGTCCATTTCCCTATTGTGAAATAGCTTTTGGTCTCAATTTCATGTTTATATATATCTTAGTTACCAAAACCTTATCAGAGAAACTTGATGCAACTTTTCTTCTATTTGGCTTCATGCCTTCTTCTCTTAGGTGCATTAATTTTGTTTGTGCAGAAGCCTTTCAGCATCACATAATCAAAGCTTTCTAATTTATCTTTAATAATTGCCTCTATCCCTTCTTTAGTCAAAAAGGCATCTCCTCACACTCATCACAATATGCTTCTCTTCTAATGTTTTTATACTATGACCTTTAACATTAAGGTTTCATATGTATTTAGAATATATTATGGAATATGATGTAAGGTATTGTTCTAAATCTATTTTCTGCCAGACTTATTATTACTTTCCCAACAGTTTTTTTATTAGAAAGTTTTTTCCTAAGTAATTTATATTTTCCTCTTTACTGATGTTATTAAATTATTATTATATTATATATAATATTATTATTATAAATTATTAAATTTCATTGATTTTGATTTCCTATTGCCTAGTATATTTCTTTGACCAACCTATTTTTTAACCTATACCAGATGATTTAGTGATTCTTACTTTAAAATTTGTTGTCTGAATGTGCTATCCCCACTTTATTCCTACCTCTATTCATTACTTCCCTAGATTTTCTAGATCTTTTTTTTTCCAAATGAATTTTGTTATTGTTTTATTGAGTATTATAAATAGTCCTTTTCATAATTTGATTGATATAACATTAAAATCATGAGTTAATTTTGGTACAATTATTATTTTTATTAGATTGGCAAGGCCCAAACATGAGCACTGAACATTCCTCCAGCTTTTTAAGTTACTTTTTATTTCATTAAAAAGCAATTTGTAATTAAATATTTATAATTATTTTGTGTGTTTAGTGTGTTGGTGTATTGATTTCCAGATATTTTATACATTTTGAGGTTACTTGGAGTAGGGTTTTTCTTTCTATTATTGCCTCTTATATTTTGTTCTTATATAGAAATGCCATTGATTTTTGAAGGCTTACTTAAGTAACTTACAATTTCACTGAAGATACAGTCTCAATTAGGATCTGTGCTGATTCTCTAGTTATTTGAGTAAACCATTATGTCATCAGCAAATGAAATAATTTTATCTCTTTATGCATCATTGCATTTTTAATTTTTTTCTCTCATCTTATTACTATTGTTAGCATTTCCAGAAGCATATCAAAATAATAGTACTTTATTATGGCATTTACTGGGAAAGGTTTAACTGTATTCCCATTGCATATGATGCTTTCTTTTGATCTTAGATATATACTTGTTTATAATTTTAGAAAAGACCCTTTTATGCTAATTCTTTCTATTCATTTTAGTATAAATATATTGTACTTTGTCAAAGACTGTTTCCTCATCTATTTAGGTAATCATATAATTTGAGATGTTTTCACTTTTAAATAAATATGTTGATTCTTTTATAATGTTGAACTACCTTTGCAAGCCCAGTATAAATCCAATCTGGTTATGATAAATAATGTCTTGGAGGAAATACTGTGGTCTGACAGGATTTATTTATTTTAATTTTAATTGATATTCATTAACGTCAGTATACATTTCTTCTCTGCTTTATCCTTCCCTGGTTTAGACATTAGGTCCATATTTGTCTCATAAAGAAAATCCAATAGTGTGTTTTACTTCTCAATTTTCAAAAATAACTTTGTATTATTGATACTAATTATTCTTTTAAAAATCTGATAGAATACTTCTGTTTAAACATCAGGACAAGGATTTTTTTTTCTTTATTTCCTTAGTGGCCTATTATTTTTCCTGAGTTTGGGTTGATTTCTAATCTTCTGGTGTTTGGGGTATTTTATATTTTTGAAGTTATTACTTCTATTCTATTCCTATATTTCTTTTATGTTCACATTTTCTTAGCATTTTGCTGTGTATAATAGATTCTTATAATTTTATATATTCCCTCTGGTTTTGTTGTGACTTCATTGTTTGCTATTTTGTTAATTTGTTTTTTTTTCTCTGTCCTTTTAAACAGGTTGGCTAAATTCTTAAAGAACCAACATTTAATTTATTTAACATTTTCTTTGATTTCCAGTTTTTCTATTTCTCTTTTAATTTTTAATATCTCTTTTGGATTTATTTCATGTATATTCATTTGTTGGCTAACTTTTAAAAAATGCATACTCAGTTCAGAAATCATCTCTTTTTTCACTTTTTTACTGTATTTTTATAAGGCTATGTTTTTTTTTTCTTTTTGCCTAATAACTAGTTTAGCTGCACCCTAGAAATTTTTGGTATATTGTTTCATCATTATCATTGACCCATTAATTATTTAAAATTTCATTTAAGTCTGCATTTTTCCCTTTTGTTTGTGGTACATGAACTAATTTAGCACTTTTTTATTGTGTTATGATCTATAAAGGATATGTTTACTATTTTAGCCTTTTTACATTTGTTTGCAATGTCATTTGTACTCTAATACATAGTCAGTTTCGGTAAAAATTTCATGTGGCACTGAGAAATATATATTTAAGAGATCCATTTAGAAGATAGCACAGTTTTTTGGCTTTCATTTTTATGGCAATTTTTTTCAATTCTATATTTTCCCTTGCTTATAATCTATTATATTTATATAAAAATGAAAAAGCTATAGTTTATCTCTTTTTATGTTATCAGTGCTTGCTTTTGCTTTTTTTATTTTAGATTCACCTGATGTATAACAAATTTTGTTCCAAATCCATATATGATTTTGTTTTTAGCTGTATTTCTTCTAAGCAATAGGTTATGGAGTTTTGTTTCCTGACTCAATTTGTCATTCTTTTTCTTTTTTTTTTTGGCTTAATCTGGTAACATAAAATTATGAGAGATTTACATTTTCCTCCATTTTTCTCTATACCTATTTTCCAAATTAGAATATTTCCCTTTTTTCCTCTGTAAACATAGTACCGTGTTTCTTCAGTTATTTTTTCCTTAATCTATTTTAAAGCAATTCTTTTCCCACCAACTCTTATTCCCTTATCAATAACAGCTTTCCTCAAACTCTTGTTTGTTACTCTTTTTCTAGTTTTTGAGAAAAAGCTAGGTGTTTTTGGTTTAGTAGTTCCCTTTTCTTTTTTAATTTTATCTAGTCATTTAAAACTACCCCCTTTTTTCCTCTCAGGTAGTCAAAGTAAAGCTCCTTCTTTTTCTACTCCCTTTCAACTTCTTTGTTAGTTTTCAAAATTTCATTTTATTACTTTTTTTTCCCCCCAAAATTTATTCCCTTATTTATCTTCTCTGTCTATTTTAGACTTTATCTTTGATTTGTGACCCTCATACTTAGGCTTTCTTTAGTCTTTTTTCCTCTCATGGAATTAAAGCTGCTAAATTACCTATTTTGGGTTTTTTCTTCTAAACTATTTCTGTATTATTGTCTCGTAGATCTTGATCCCTTTTCCCCAGTTTTCTTCCATGCCTCACTCTTCAAAACATCAATCCCCACAGGTGATAGGGAGAATATTACCCCATAAGAGATTGGATTTTTCCTACATCCCTGACCAGATCACTATTAACTTTATTATTTATTATTAGCTTTGCTCTCCCCATAGCCATTTGCCCCCATTTGTCATAAAATCTCCTTTGTGGGTCTATGCCCTCTTATTCTTCTGAGTGGCTGTTATCCTCAGGAGGACTGATTCCTTTTTTTTTTCTGTAGCAGAATTAGTAATCTCTCTCTAAATAGCAAATCCCTGCAAATTATACCCATTGTATGGTCTTCATTTCCCTTTATAGAATAATTCTCTTCCCCAATGGGAATATTCATCAGTGCTACAACCTCTTCCTATTAAAAAACAACAACAACATTAACAACTCCTTTCTCCCCTTGTTTCAATTCCTCCCTTTTCTTTCTCACCCATCCTCCTATATGCTTTTTCCTGAAATTTATTTTCCCTTCACTATTAAACTTTGATTTAGAGTATAACACATTCTCTTCTATGTTCCTCCTTTTCTCTCTCTTTTAAAGTACCCTTCCAGTTTATAATACAGTCCCATGAAAATATAGATTCCTTTGTAGGCAGAGTGCTGTGAGGTTTGTTCCATGATGTTTCAGAGCAGTTTCTCTGTCACTGCTTTTATTTGACTTCTCCTTTCACCCTCATCACCATTTGCAGTTTTAGCAAGAAATCTTAATCTCAGTTAGTCTGTGTTGTTGTTATTGTTGTTCTTGTCTGTGATGTTTATTTGTCTTTTCTGTATTACTGTCATCTGGGGTGCTGACAAAACAAATAATTTGCTTAATTCCAGTTTTCTTTCTAGTGGTGTTTAGAATGCTTCTTTTTGATTAAGTATACATTTTTTATTTCTTTATGGTTTACAAGGCATATCGTTTGGGGTTCTATCTTAAGTTCCTTTGCTCTTCAAATACATTATTCTACTTCCTCCTGTGACTTCAGGTATTGGAGGGGAGAATATAAAATAGTTGTATGTTATTTAAATTTCCTTTCCTTTATATTTAAAGGCTTTCCCCCAGTTGCTTGCAGAATTTGTTGTCAGTAGAATTGTTAAATTTAACCTCTATATGTAAGTTTTTAGTTTGTTTTCTGGAAATAATCTATGGATTCTTTCAGTTGGCACATTTTTGTTTTTTGTGTTCAAAATTTCTGGGCTATTTTCATGTATTATTTCTTGCATTATTATGTTCAGGTTTTCTGATTTATTTTGTTCTTCTGGGAGACCTATTATATTTAAGTTGTATCTATACATCCTGACTTCTATGTTTTGCCTATAAGAAGATTGTTTCCTTTTAAATTTATTGCTTTTTCCTTCTCTTCTTTCCTATTGTACTTTATTTCAGAATATTGCATTCTCAATCAATTTATTCTCTCCTTTCTTTCGTGAAACTTGCCAAAATGGATTCAAGTTTATTCTGCCAATTATCTTTGCTATGCAGTCTATAAATACTCTCACAATTCTTATTTCTCTTTTAAACAATTCATTAATATACTTATTTGGGCATATTCCTTTCTGTCGTTATTGTCTTTTCTGTTGGCTTATGTCTGCTTATGCTCAAAATATTTAATTGAAATTTTTTTCTCCTAAAACCTTTTGTAGATCTTCCTTTATAGTCCCATGAAGCTCACTTTCTGACTCCTTCCCCTTTGATTGCAGTTTCACTGAGGGCTGGACCTCAGTGTTTTTTCAGCATCCTCTTGTTGTTTCTCAAGCTGTGTAGTTGTGTTTGACTCTTCATGACCCCATTTGGAGTTTCCTTGGCTTAGATACAGAAGTGGTTTGCCATTTTCTTCACTAGCTCATTTTATATATGAAAAAACTGAGGTAAGCAGGTTAAGTGACTTGTCCAGTTTCACACTGCCAATAAGTATCTGAGATGAATCTTCCTGACTTCAGGTGGGTCACTTTATCCATTGTACCACCTACCTGCTCCCAGCCTTCTCTAATACTTAGCAATTCACATTCTACCAACAATTGTCTTACACCAAGTGATTTCCTAGGAGACAAAACTGGCTCTGACAGGACTAGTGGATTCTTGTATACTTTTAACATCCCAGGTCACTTTATTTTTTAGTTCCCTAGCAGAGCAGTGCTTCAATACAGAGAGCTATATTCCCAATCAGAGCAAATTTTTGCCTTTGGTTTTCTTTGGCACTTGGGATGAGGGTGAGGAAGATAGAATTGAGTTAGTGTGTTGACTGTACTGCCCTGCCAGAGTATAGTGAGGCTAGAGTCTGAGTATATTATAGTTAAAAATTAAATTTCTTTTAGTTTATTGAGTATTTTTACCTCCTTATAGTTCTTTGTGTTCTAGACCACAAAGACAGCTGAAATTGCAAACTGAATTACAAGAAATCACTTGCACATAATTCCAATTTTGGAGATGTTTGAGAAATCATGAGGATTGGATACAATGTCTAGTCTTTCATTTTATTGATACCATGATACAGAAGATAAATTTCCTTTTTTAAAAAAAAATTAATTTATTTATTTAATATTTTTCCCAGTTACATTCAAAACAATTTTTTTAATATTTGTTTTTAAGGTTTTTTAGTTCTAGGTTCTCTCCTTATTTCCAAACACAATTAAGAAACCACATGTGGGGGCAGCTAGGTGGTACAGTGGATAGAGCACCAGCCCTTAAGTCAGAAGGATCTAAATTCAAATCTACCCTCACACACTTAACACTTCCTAACTGTGTGACCCTGAGCAAGTCACTTAACCCCAATTCCCTCAGCAAAAAATAAATAAATGATTAAAAAAAAAGACATGTGAAGTAATGTAAGCGGTAAAGGAAAACACAGATGTCCTAACCTAATGAAAATAAAAATCCTTAAGAAAAAATTAAGTTAAAGAGAGAGAAAGAAAGACAGAAAGAGAAAATGCTTCAATATGTATCAGATATAATCAGTTCCTTCTTTGGATATGGATAGCATTTTTTGTCACAAATCCTTCAGAATAGTTGTGGATGATTATACTACTGAGGACAGCAAAGTCATTTGAAACTGGTCATCCCAGAGCATTGCTATTACTTTGTATACAGTACATTTCACTTTGCTCATGGAGGACTTTCCAGGTTTTATTTATTTTTTTTGAGATCATCCTGCTCATCATTTCCCAGAGAATGATAATATTTCATCATAAATGCATACCACAGTTTCTTGAGCCATTCCACAATCGATGGGCATCCCCTCAATTCCAATTTTTTTACTCTGAAAAATGAACTGCTATAAATATTTTTTGTACATATATGTCATTTTCCCTTTTTTGTGCTTTTTCAAATTTCTTTTGGTATTCATGCCTAGTAGTTGTGTTGTTAGGTCAAAGGATATGCATAAATTTATAGCCCTTTTGGCAAAAAAAGTAATAAAATGAAAATTTGAAAACTAACAAACAAGTTGAAAGGAAGTAGAGAAAGAGGGACTTTACTTTGACTACCTGAGAGGAAAAAGGGGGGTAGATTTAAATGACTAGACATTTAGTTAAAAATTAAAAGTTAAAAAATAAAAGAGAACTAATAAGCAAAATTCAAAAACTAGAGAAAGAAGAACAAATAGGAGGTTGGGGAAGATTGTTATGGGCAAAGGGAAAGAAGTTTGTAGGAATAGAATATCCTATCCCCCTCCCATTTTCCTGTAGGATAATATAGATTTCTATACCCCTATTGAGTATGTATGTTATTTTCTATTTGAGCCAATTCTGATGAGAGCAAGATTCACTCATTTGCCCTCTCCTTCTCTTCTTCCCCTCCACTATAATAGCTTTTTCTTGCCTCTTTTTTATGGCAGATAATTTGCACCATTCCACTTCTCCCTTTTGCTTTCTCCCAATACTTTCCCCTTTCACCTCTTAATTTCCTCATTTTTTAGGAAAGATAATATCTCTTCATACTCAACTCACACTTGTGCCCTCTATCTATATATACTACTTCTAACTGCCATAAAAATGAGAAAGTTCTGAGTTATAAGTATTATCCTCCCATTTAGGAATGTGAATAGATAAACCTTATTAAGTCTCTATAATATCACTTTTCTGATTATCTCCTTATGCTTTGCCAGAGTCCTGTATTTGAAAATCATCATTCAGTTCTGGTCTTTTCATCATGAATGCTTGAAAATCCTCTATTTCATTGAATGACTACCTTTTCCTCTGAAGGATTATACTCAGTTTTGCTAGCTTAGTGATTCTTGGTTATAATCCCAGCTCCATTGCTCTCTGGAATGTCATATTTCAAGCCCTCAAGCAGCTTTAAAGCTGCTAAATCTTGTCTTATCCTGACTTTGGCTCCAGTACACTTGAATTGTTTCTTTTCTGCATGCTTGCAATATTTTCTCCTTAATCTGGGAATTCTGGAGTTTGGTTACAATATTCTTGGGAGTTTTTATTTTGGAATCTCAGGAAATGATTGGTGGATTCTTTCAATTTCTATTTTTCCCATTAGTTCTAGAATATCAAGACAATTTTCCTTGATAATTTCTTGAAAAATGATGTTCAGGCTCTTTTTTCATCATGATTTTCAGGTAGACCTATAATTTTTATTGGATTTCCAGATCAATTGTTGAAAAATAGGGAAAAAAATGTGAAGTACCCCTAATGAGATAATTCACATTTTTTCTATTTTTTTGTTTTGCTTTATTATACCTTTATTTCTTTTAAAGTCATTAGCTTCCATTTGCGCAATTTTATTTTTTAAGGAATTATTTACTCAGTCAGCTTTTATACCTCCTTTCCCAATTGCTAATTTTGCTTTTTAAGGCATTCTTCTCATTAGACTTTTGTATTTCCTTTTTGCACTACTTTCAATTTTTTCCTTAATTTTCTTCTATCTCTCTTACTTGATTTTCAAAGTCTTTTTTGAGTTTTTCCATGGCCTGAGCCCAATTCTTATTTTTCTTGGAGGCTTTGGATATAGGAGCTTCAACTGTCATCATTTTCTGAGTGTGTGTTTTGATCTTTCTTGTCATCATAATAACTTTTTTTTGGTTATCTGCTCATTTCCCTTGCCTATTTCTCAGTTTTTAACTCTTGTTAAATAAAGTAGGGCTCTGATTCCAGAATGGAGGGTGCACTGTCCCAAGCTTCTGGGGGGTTTTGTGCAGTTATTTTCAGAGATCCTTTTAGAAATCTGACCACTAGCACTCTTTTTGGCCCTGGAGTTGTTATGAATGTCCCCACCCCACTGTAGTTGTAAGATTTAATGTGCTCTTAAAGCAACCCTGCTGGAGTCTGAGCCAGGACTGGGGGTGGAAGGAGGGGAGGGGAAGGTCTGGATTGGGGACTGGACCGATGCTGGATGGTCTATGCTGGGATTGTGTGCTGGGCTTCCACCCTGGTTCCACAGACCGTTTTTGCTGATCTTCCAGGTCTTTGGTGTCTCTGGGCTGAGAGAACTTTAAGTTGCCAGTGCAGCTATTGATTCAGAGGTCGGGCTGGGGCTGGGTTTGGGGCTGTGCTGGTGCAGCCTGCACTGGGACTGCATGCTGGACTTCCACCTTTTCTGCTGGTAGTCTAAGTTGCTTTAGGCTGGAAAATATTCTACTCCGACTTTTTGGGTGTTCTGATGCTGTAAAATTTGAAGTGGTTTGGGGGAGAGATTGGGCAAGTTCCTGCCTTTGCTCCATCACCTTGGCTCTGCCTTCCCAGAAGACAAATTTTCAAAGTATAATGGGGCAAATGTGGGCATGTATGTCAAGAGGTAAAATGAACAAGGTAAAATTTTTTGATGTTCGTTAGCTGAGGTCCAATGCTCTCGCCTTCCACAATAGCATATTCAATGGGCTCTAGTAGAAGGAATGCTGGACCTGGAATCAAGAGATTCATTCCAATATTGCATAAACACTGATAGTTTTGTGACTCACAGAAAGTCGCTTGATCTCTCTGAGCCTTGTCTTCATCCATAAAATAGAGATAATAATAAATTATCTCTGCCAAAGGATTGTTTTAAAGTTAAAAGTGAAATGGTGTATTTAAAGTGCTTTACAAACATTAAAAGACCATACAAATATGAGTTATAATTATTCCTAAATGTTTCAGGAGAAACTTAAATGATGGAATAATCATTAAAAATCAAAAATTTTAATAAGTCTTTATACTATTAAATTTTAATAGAGAAAAATTTGATTCTATGAGTTACTTATTAAGCCTGTGCTTAGCTCTATTTTTTCCTTTTATAAAGAGATTGAAATATAGCTTCTGCACAGTAAGAGAGAAACAGTGTTTTTTCCCCCATTATGACACATTTTTTGCTTTGTTTATTGTTAATTAGACCCAAATTAGGTCTCAAAAGGAAAAATCTTGCTAACATTCTGATTAGTGATATTGGCAAGTTGCCAACTGAAAAGCTCCTATTTCTTCCTTTGATAAAGACTGAAAGAGTAATAACAAATGGAAAAAATAAAATTATGGCTTCCCTCCCTGTGCCAGTCACAATCATATATTTCCCAGATTGCAAAATTATAACATTTGAAAGTTAGGGAAGAAAAGGACTGATTCTTGTTGAGTTAGGGAAATATTTTGGTTATCACTTTAATAAGCTTTCAACCCAAAATATCAAATACATACTAAAAAGCTATATGAACACTAAATGTAGAAATAATTTCAAACTGCCAAAACTATTTAAAATGCTTGATTATTTAAGAAAAGGCACATTTTAATATTTTAAAGTACTTTTCTATATAAGAAGAGACTTCAGGGACTAAGTGAATTTGAGAAATAGAGATGATAGAGCATTTATTAAGCATTATTATGTGTTAGGAACTGGTCTCACTACTGGGAATACTAATTAAAAAGTCAAAGACTTTTTATTAAGATATTATTATTATTCAGATTAGGAAGCTTACATTCTAATGGGGGAAGACAACAAATAAAAAGAAGCTGGAAAGAGTGGGGAGAAGATAAGTCTACCTGCAAGATACAAAAGTTCTGAAGGTCAGGAGAGAATATCAGAGACCAAAAAATTAACATTTCCAGGACACTTTTTGAAATGGAAGTCCAAGACCAGTCGGTAGGGGAGGATTGTAGACAGGAGTGTGAGTATCTCCAGGGTAAGAAAGCTGCTGATAAAGACGTGAAGAAAGTTCAGAGAATCAAGAGTGGACCTGGGAGAGAAGAAGCTCAACCTTATTAATTTTGTTGACTTTATTTATACAGACAGACATACAGACATTAGAGTTGGAATGACTATCAGTGATTATTTCTAGGTGATATAAGAATATGTTCATTCAGTTGATCAATAAACATTTTTAAAGCCCCTACTATGTGCCAAACACTGCGCTAAGCACTGGGGATACAAAAAGAAGCCAAAGACAGTCCCTGATCTCCAGAAGCTTACAGTCCAGTGGAGCTGTCCCAAGTTCTGGGCTAATATAGAAAAGGTTCGATCTTGGGGATATTCACCCAAAAAGCCATGTAAGTCAGTGTGGAGCAACACCCCGACATTCAGATGAATCCTTTGCTTTCCTAGCGAGTTTAACACAGTCCCCACAGTCCCATAATACCACTCTATTGGTTGAACTTCCTACCTCCTTCACCAGTTGTCAAATATACTTTAGTGCTGCTGGAGGGGCAACTCCTTCCCATTTAACCTGCACTGTTTAAGTAATGTAGTGTATAGGGAAGAGCAAACCCCCTCTACTGTGGCTTTCAGACCCTCACCACTCTTTTACATGTGGAGAGTTGTGAAAGAGACCCTTCTCTCTAAGAGCAAACTACTTTCTCCCTCTAAAAGAACAGATCCATGCATTCCCAAACTTAACAAAAGTCTAAGCATTTTTACTCTCCCACTAAAACAAAGAGACAACCAAATCTATAAAGAAATGGGTTTGGAGCACCCTGGAGTGAGGTCGGATCATTTCAGGTGATTTAGAAATTGTGCAGTAGGTATTCCAGGGGTGTCCTGCCCCCATTCCAAACCCTGTCTAAATTGTCATGAAAGGGCCAATTAATTTGACAATATCCTCAACATATTTGACAATTTTGCTCTCCCTTACTATAAAGCTATTATTAAAACCAAAGAGATGATCATTGCATGTCTAACCAAAGTGTGTTATTGGTGTGATCAGGGCTAGTTGAAGACATCTGGAGACATTTTTGTTTTCAGAGTATTCCATACATAAACTTTACACAAAGAGAGATGGATAAGGAAGACACTGATTTTATCCCTCAGACTTCTGTCTACTGAATAGTGAATTTTAAATTCACAACAAAAAAATACCCTCAAACTTCAAAACAGAAATTACTTAAGAAGTGTCAAGAAAAAAAAGCCAAGGAATTCAAGGTTTCATGCTAACTTGTTAATCAATTGAAGATGGACTACCTCATTAATCAATTGGAGATAGAAGTCTCCATTAAAATTCTTCAGTCTTCAAGAAAGGGGAGAGTGGAACATTAATACCTTTTTTAAAAAAAATCTAAAAAGGGAATGCTAGGTCTGGGAGGAGTCACCAGCATCATAGCAATGTGAAAATCATTTTGATATGATTTACATATATATATATGCATGTATGTATTTCCAAACTATAGTATTTGAAAAAATATCCTTAAATGTATGAAATATACTATTATGCTACCAAAAATAATGAAGACACAGAGAAATAATATTACAAAAACAAATATTCTGAAAGACTTAAGAACTCTGATCAACTCTGATCAACCAAGGTTCCAAAAGACTTATGGTGAAAAATACAACTTAATTTCTGATCCAGGAGTAATAGATTAATTCTCAAAATGAGACACATCCATCTGGATATGGTCAACATGTAAATTTATTTTGCCTGACTATATACTTATTATTAAACTATCTTTGTCTTTTTTCCTCCAATAAGAGGACAGAGTAAATGTTTAATAATTGAGAAAAAACTGCATATAAAAAGAATGTTAATATATAACAACGTGCATTCAAGATTTTTATTGTTGATGTTAAAGAAGTGGCCACCATGAAAATTCATATTAAAACGATTTTTAATAAGCATCAGCAAAGTTGGTCCACTTAAGTCAGTGCTTCCAAAAAGGACTGTGATTTCTTAAGTATGGACACTTTTCCCCCTGCCATGGGTCACTACTACCCGCTCTAGACTTTGGTTAAATGTTGGCCATGAATTGCTTTGGTCAAAAAAAATCACCATCTGGTAGTCAACCTTCTGTTCACAAACTGGCATTTAAGTGAAACTGACTCTTAGATGACAGGAACATTGTCCATTGCTGATAATGTGCTGTGAGGTGGGACCTGCTAATAGGCTGTGTCTTACTGACATGATCTTAGAGAAAGACTGGTTACCTTACATCCATAAAGAGTCAGTGGAAGGGGCAGCTAGGTGGTGCAGTGGACAGAGCACCAGCCCTGAAGTCAGGAGTACATGACAGACACAACACTTCTTAGCTGTGTGACCCTGGGCAAGTCCCAATTGTCCCAAAATAAAAATTTGAAAAGTCAGTGAAATAGATTCTGAGTAGGGAAAGTTAGATATTCACAGACAATAATTAAAAAGATATGCAAAATGTGATTTTCATTTTTCTGTTATTCTCGGAGTAGAAAGAAGGGTGGAAATACTACTTTTTTGGTTTAGAGGTATCTTTTAAAAATTCACTTCAAATGTGTATTTGTGATGTCTTAGAAGATGGGGGGAAAAACACCTTTAGGATTTCAATTTGTGTTGTAGTCCTCCTTCTGTAAAGCTCTTTTAAATGTGATAAAAAATCACTAGCATGCTGGAGGGAATGCTAGGCCATCCAAACAGCACAGACCGAGGCATATTTAAAGGGTAAGTTAATTTACATTTTTTTAAAATATCATCTCAAACTGTAGGCAGATTTTTACAGCTCTGACTACTCTTGAAACATTTTGCATTTATAATTCAGAGGAACCAACCATTGCTCCTCATGCCATTACATAGAAGGGACCTTAGAGGATGTCCAGTATAACTCCTTGGGCAGCTAGTTGGTTCAATGGATAGAGTGCTGGGTCTGAAATCAAGCAGACTCATTTTCCTGAATTCCAATCCAGCCTCAGACATTTACTATCTGTGTGACCCTGGGTAAGTTACTTAACCCTGTCTGCCTCGGTTTTCTCATCTGTAAAATGAGCTGGAGAAGGAAATGGCAAACCCCTCCAAGATCTTTGCCAAGAAAACCCCAAATGGAGTCATAAAGAGTCAGGCGTGACTGAACAACAATAAAATCTGTTTTGTTTTTCAGATGAAGAAAACTAAAGAGATATGAAGTGATTTTCCAAGATCATATAGTTGTCTAGAAATGTTAGGATTCAATCCCAGCCTCTCTGACTGCAAAGCCAGTGATAAGATAATGAACTGGGACTTAGAGGGTCTTAGCTATTCATTAGGTCTTGGGGAATCATTTTTTGTTCCTCTCGGTCTCATATTTAGAAGGAGTGGGGAAATGCCGCATCTTCCCAAGACTCTCCCAACTATATAATCTATATTCTATAATCCTCTCAGTTTTTACCTAAAATAATGTAATACATTGAGGCAGGGAATAAACACCTGGATTCTGGAGTTAGAGGTCCTATGTTCGGATAAGTTCTGCCACTTAACACCTGTGTGATCTCAGTCAAGTCAATTAACTTGTTTGGGTCTCAGTTTCCTACTTTGTAATAACAGTTAATTCTATATTTATACATGTGGTATACATACTATGCACACCCATATGTGCAGGCACATAATGTTCCATTACATGGTATGCACACATGCATATGTAATATATATATATATATATATATATATATATATATATCATATGACAAATACTTGTGTATTTGCACATGTTGCATGCACATACACACAAGACTGGGTCTCCCTATCTCCTGGCTAGAAGTATTTGGGTTACTCAGGACCCTGGTACCATTCTCATTGGCACGGGAGCTTTGATCTGTTCCATTCATGATATGGGCTAGTCCATCCCCTTTTTAAACAAACTGGTCCCAGGAGCTCATCATATTATGTCACATTTAGTTCAGACACTGAGTCAGTTTAGCTCTCTACAGCTCAAAAAAGCCAAGCTCAAGAGATCCATTGGACCCATTCAGATGGTAGCTGGGATTACAGGTATTATGTTTACATCATATCATTGGATCCTCACAATAACCCATGAGGTAGTTATTACAGAGTTATTGTCATACCCATTTTGCAAATGAGAATGCAGAGGATGTGAGAAGGTCTTTCTCCAGGGTCTTTAAAAGGTAATAAGATAAAATTTAATAAGATTTGAAACCAAGACTCTATGACTCCAAAACCAGTGGCTATGAAATGGGTAGAATTTGTCTTAGATAACTTTGAAGGGCACTTCTAGCTCCAAACCTAATCTTCTCTTCCTCAAATATCCTGCTACTTTAAAATATACCCCACTGATTTTTAGTGAACAAGCACTACAAAGTTGGAAAAAATGGGCTTCAAATTCATTCAGATATCCGTATTTTTGTATATCAGTATTTTAGTATAGAAAGACCTTGATTTGTGTAAATATTATATTTCAAATCATTATTTTGGTCCTAGAAAAGATTAAAGTTTTCAAAATGCCTTAGTCTTGGGAAGCAAAGGCTCACCTCTGATATAACTTCTTTCAAGTTCATGAAGGCTTATTAGAAGGCCCCCAATAGTTGTTTTTAACTGCCAAGGAAAACCAGAATAGGAGATCTGTTTCAATTACATCAATAAATATTCAAGGGTAGAGACTGGAAGGAATTTTTTTGACAACCATAGGAGAATTTGCATTCCTAAGCAGTTTTAAATTAAGAATAGGTGCTCTTAGGTGCTCTCTCCTTTTTGGTGATACAGCCTCAATTCAATGACTTCTCAAAGATCCTTCCAGATCCAAGACTCTAGGGCTAAATGGCAAAAAGTCCACCATCCTAACCAGAGCCAAAATTAGGAATATTTTCATGTGAAGTAAATAATATTCTTGGGTGTTATCACACAAAACAAGTCCCACAAGGCTTATAGTTGTTCTGGAAAAGGAGGCAGTCCAACCCTTGCCCTGGTAGGGGTAGAAGAAAGTTGGGCAGCTTTGTGAGGGCTATCATGGAAACAGGACCTGAAAGAGTATAGCCCAGAAAAAGTAGTTGGGACACATGGAAATATGGGAATGAAATGACTGAAGGAAAAGGTAGGAAAAAACTGTAGTCACTGTGAGTTTGTCAGCATCTTGGGACAAAGCCCTGCTTGCCCAGCCCTAGTGGGACCTCTGATCCTACATGTTCTTCAAACTTACAAGCAATCCCCAGTGTCTGGAAGGCCAGTCTTAATCATCTCCAATTTTGGAATCCTTCTATTCTTTTAAGATTTAGTTCAGAAGCTATCTCCATGAAGTTTTGTTTTGTTTTGTTTTTTAAGCAATTGGGGTTAAGTGACTTGGCAGGATCACATAGCTGGTAAGTGTCTGAGGGCAGATCTAAACTCAGGTTTTCCTGACCCCAAAGCAAGTGCTCTATTCATTGTGTCTCTTCATTGCCCATGAAGCTTTTTTTTTTCCTTTTAACATTATAAACAGCTTAATTTGAATGATGAGGTCACAATTGTTCATTATAATGGAGTTTTCTTTAAGGGTCCCATCTCCAAGTCACAGTGGATAGGACATTGTTAGCTGACTCCTTAGTTATATTTTAGTAGCTTATGGTGAAATGTCAAACAGATCAACAGGAAGAAATCACCACTTCACTGTTAGACTCAGGGATATGAAGAGAGAAAAAGCTAGATAAGTCTAGCTGCCTTCCATTGGACTTGGGACAATTTCTGCACACAGCACTGGGTGAGACTGGGGAGTGGGCAAAGATGATGGGGTCTAGTGCTAGGAACAAGGGGACATTTCACAGTACACATGTTGCTCCTCCCTGTGTCCGTTCTCCACCTACCTCCTTACAACCACAGAGTCTGATCCATCCACTGGGTAGGGTTTCCTGTGTCACCCCTCCCTCCCAACACCCCTCTCCTCCTAGTATCTAAGCCAGAGACACCAGTTGTTCAACAAAACTGGCCACGGTAATGTCCCTCTCAAATAAATGCTTCTTTGGGATATAGCTTCTTGCAGATGGCATCTCCAACTCTTTCCAGCCCATGACCTCAGGTTCGGTAGAGGGCTGGTCTCCTCAGCACTCAGATTATGTATTTTTCCTGCCATATCAGGGATTAGTGCTGGAGAGAATCCCAAATAACTGCAGCAGAGATAGAAGGGAGTTAGACGCCCCAATATTCTGCTCCCCAACCAATTTGTTTTTTTTATTTATTTAATACCTTTTATTTACAGGTTATATGCATGGGTAACTTTACAGCATTAACTTGCCAAACCTCTTTTCAGTTTTTCACCCTTCCCCCCCCCCTCCCCAATGGAGGATGACCATAGATGTTAAAATATTAAAATATAAATTAGATACACAATAAGTATAATGACCAAACCGTTATTTTTACAAAAAAGAATCAGACTCGAAATATTGTACAATTGCTTGTGAAAAATCGAAAGAGGTGGGCATAAATATAAGGATTGGGAAAATTAATTAATGGTTTTAGTCACCCAGAATTCTTTTCTCTGGGCGTAGCTGGTTCAGTTCATTACTGCTCCATTAAATGATTTGGTTGATTCGTTGGGGATGGCCAAATCCTAGAACTTTCATCATATAATTTTGTTAGATATAAGATCTCCGTTTATTTCACTCAGCATCGTTGGTAAGTCTCTCAGGCCTTTCTGGAAATATCCTGTTGGTCATTTTCTTGAACAATAATATTCCATAATATTCATATATCACAATTTGCCCAACCATTTTCCAATTGATGGGCATCCACTCAGTTTCCAGTTTCTGGCCACTACAAAGAGGGCTGCCACAAACATTCGTGCACAAACAGGTCCCTTTCCCTTCTTTATAATCCCTTTGGGATATAAGCCCAGTAGTAACACTGCTGGATCAAAGGGTATGCACAGTTTGATAACTTTTTGAGCATAGTTCCAAACTACTCTCCAGAATGGTTTCCCCAACCAATTTGAAAGTATGCTCAAATATTCCTAAACATACTTTCTTTGTCTCCATTATACTCCATCCTAGAAATACAATATTACTTCCTTAGTATTAAAGAATTTTATATATATATAAAACAAGCTCCTTAAGGTCAAAGACCATGTTTGTCCATGTATCCTCAGGACCTAGCACAATATCTTTAACATAATACATATTTAATAAATTAAATCAAATATTCTCTGCTGTGTCCCTAGCATTGTTCCTGCCTTTTTTTTTTTTACTTGGTCTAGCATGTCACTTAACCTTTTCAGGGTTTCAGCTTCCTCACCTGTAAAATGAGATGGCTACTCAGATCCTTTCTAATTCTACTTTTGATTGTATGATCCTGTGACAGGATATCCCCTTTAAAAGAAGAAAAAAAAAGATTGCCTTCAGTATTTTAGTTGGTTTGCTAAACCTAAGGAGCTCTAAATAGTGACTTTCTTTTGAACTCTTGTCCACAAGACATGTACTTGTGTTATTACTGTGTCAAGGGCAACTAGACACCTTGACAAAACAACAATTCATTTTTCTAACCCCAAGGCAACTTTGCCAATGTCAGTTTTCCAAGTATCCACCCTAGATTACTCAAGTCTTGTGCAGCTGCCATTCTCCACCTCCCAAAACATTTCATTTGAACACCCCTCTTTGCCCTCAGGAAATTGATGCCGACAGCCATAGGGAGTTGGCCTTCCTTGAACATCCTTTTCCTCCTGATAAACTTTTTCAGGTGGCTCAGTTAAATTCCATATTTTAAAAAATACAAACCCAAAAAAACCCATCATTTTCAAAAACATCATTTCCAGAAAGGTGATAGGTCTCCGAGTTATTGACCCAAAAGTTATTTTGTTGTTGAGTTGTTCAATCACGTAGCATTCCAGACCTTTCTATCCTCTCCCAAAGTCTATCCAAGCTCATATTCGTTGCTTCCATGACATTATCCATCTCATCCTCTGCTATAGCCTTCTCCTTTTGCCTTCAATCTTTCCCAGCAACAGGATTTTTCCCATCGAGTCCCATCCCATTTTCTCATTATGTGATCAAAGCATTTATGCTTCAACTTCAGTATTTATTCTTCCAAAGAATAGTCTGAATTAATTTCTTTAAGTATTGACTGATTGGATCTCCGTGCTGTCCAAGATACCCTCAAAAGTCTTTTCCAACATTGCAAATCAAAAGTATTGGTTCTATGGTACAGAGCTTTCCTTACACTTCAACTCTCACAGTTATACATTGCTAATAGAAAAACCATAGCTTTGCCTATATGGGCCTTTGTTGGTAAGTGATGTCTCTGATTTTTGGTATGCTGTCCAGATCTGTTATAACTTTTCTTTCAAGGAGTGGCATTTAATTCCATGGCTTTAATCAGTATTTGAAGTGATCTTTGAACCCAAGAATATAATATCTGACACTGCTTCCACTTATGAAGTGATGGGCCCATGTACCAAGATCTTAATTTTTTTTAATGTTGATCTGCAAGTTAACTTTTACACTCTCTTTCACCCTCATCAAGAAGCTTCTTAATTCTTCACTTTCTGCCATCAGAGTGGTATTGTCTACATATCTGGGATTGTTCATTCTCCCAGCAACCTTGACTGACTTTTGATCTGCTCAGCCTGTCATTTAACATGATGTATTCTGCATATAAGTTAAATAAGGTGATAATATGCAACTTTGTCATATTCTTTTCCCAATCTTAAACCAATCAGATGTTCCATGTTCAGTTTTAACTTTTGCTTCTTCAATTAATGTTTGCTTTACATCCCTTCCTTTAATAGATTATAATGAATTCTTCCCATCCCTTCCTTTAATAGATTATAATAAATCCAAGTGGACATTAGGATGGAGAACTGGGATGGAGAAAAATTAAAGTAGCAAGAACAGAGCTGGGGTTAATGCCCAAGTTCTTTAATTCCAAATGCAATGATCTTTCTATTATATTATAATGCTTCCAAGGTCAAGAGAACTAAACTCTTCTCCCAGTGTGCTATGCTTTAATTTAGTGGCGTCAGGTTCAACTAGAACTAGGCGTCATTAATCCATATGTATGGACATTAATCCATATGCCTTTGCGGACCAAATACTGACTTAATTTTAAAAACATTTTTATTGTATTTTAATTTTGGTAAATATTTCCTACTTTCTGATGTGGTTCATCTTTGTAAGATATGAGACCTTGTGTTTCCACAGAAAAATGCAATACTTTCATAGATATATCTTGGATTTATTGTTAAAACCAAACTAAATTGACTGAGGGTCATGAAGACAGGAAAGTAGGATAAAGTTTGCAACTTAGCTGTAGAACATATGCTTAATTACTTTATGAATATTAACTTCTCCTCCCCAGAAGATGCTTAGGCCCATTTTAATGATAGATAGTGATGTATGTGGTGGGAGGGGGAACATATCTAGAGGTAAGTATGTAGGAAACAGAGCAGGAAGTTGTGCCTCCCGAAGTACCCAGCAAGTGGGGAAATGGAGAAATGGGGGAATGGGGAGTGACTTTTTAGCCAGGAATAGGAATATAATGTTGGACCTTTCTCCCTCTCTCCTAGAGTGTGCCTATTCTATAATAAGATACATCCACTTCTGCAGATGTGTAATAAAATAGATTTTTAATTTCACCCCTTTCTGAGTCCAAGAGGTTTATTTCTCACAGTTTACTTAATGCTGCTGGAAGACTACATGTGGGGGGTCATGAATTTATGATTTACCATCAGCAAATGTTTGATTTGTATACCTATTTAATATATGCCTATATACCTGGGGTCGAGTGAAAATCTTGGGCAAAAAGGTGAAAGGAAAAAGTTTAAGAAGTCCTGCTCTAAATCACTTATTGGAGCAGGTGATATGGATTAAATACATATTTCTTACACCTGAGCCTCACCACTATTAT